>NC_047043.1:74834075-75137106 GCF_011762595.2 Tursiops truncatus
TATCATACCGTGGAGGGAATGTAACTGTTTCAACACATGTTTTTTGCAGGAAAACATAGACGGCGGTGATATCGCTTCACTTTCAGAGGTCTGGGTTCATTTTGAGCAGAGCTGAGAAGAGTCTTGGAAAATGAGGCAAGTTTTTAAAAATTGGAGGGAAAAAATAAAGCACTAGGAATTTTATACGACTGCTTTCTCCATGAGATCCCTTTGGTAAAAGTGAATTTGTTTCCAGTTTCCAAAGATTCCCAGTACTGAATATCTCTAGCTTTTAATATGGGCATAATAGCACTCAGATTTCCTCTTTGTCACAAAGAGGCTCTCTGTTGAGTATTAAATTGTTCATTTCACTCGTGGAAGTGAGGGTCCCTGAGTCACCAAGTCAAAATAATGGATTTTACAAGCTGGTTTAGATCAATGAGGTGTTCTAGTATAACGACTCGCTTAAAGAACTATTTAGCTTTGCAAAATGGAGATATTATCCGTTTGACCAATAAAGTGCACACAGGAATCCCGAATGAGGGAATCATTGTCACGGCCCATGTAAAATTAGTGTTGCTTATGAGCAAGGAAACTGGTCTATTTTTATTTTTTATGCGTGCTGATTTTTTTTTTTTTTTTTTGCGGTGTGCGGGCCTCTCACTGCTGTGGCCTCTCCCGTTGCGGAGCACAGGCTCCGGACGCGCAGGCTCAGCGGCCATGGCTCACGGGCCCAGCCGCTCCGCGGCACGTGGGATACTGCCGGACGGGGGCACAAACCCGTGTCCCCTGCATCGGCAGGCGGGCTCTCAACCACTGCGTCACCAGGGAAGCCCCTGCTTTTTATTTATTTATTATTCCAGGCTTTAAAAATCCCCTGTGGAAAAGAAGAGCAATATTATCCCCGTTGACTAGAGGAAATCGGGGCACTTGGGCTCGGTAACTTTTCCTGAGTTTGTGATGGAATCTAATGAAAGAGCCCAAATTAGAATCGCTAAGTTCCTGCAGACTCTTCATTTGCGCCACTGAACCCCCCACCACTCCAGGCAAAAGCACTTCACTTTACTGTCTCCTGTCTGTTCTTGGAGAAGTTCTGCCCCTTCCTATTCTTTTTTCTTTTGTCTGTCCTTCCAAAGACAGGAGCATTTATCAAAGTCCTCTCTCCAAATGATCTGGCTGGCACTAGCCACCTTCAGATTTACCGTAAAGAACAGACTGGAAACACCCCAGCATTTAGTGAACTTGTTTGAGAAGGACAGTGTGCCTCCAAAAAGGGGCTGACCATGATGAAAAGACCTGGGGAATGGGTCCTATGAGACAAGAATGGAATTAGCTGAGAAAAGGAAAACAAAATCTAAAGGAGGCCTGGAAGAGGAAGTATTAAGGAGAAAGAAAAATAGTCACTGGTGTTCTCTAGTGATTGAGAACAGAGCTGGAAATCAAAGACTTAAATTGCAGACAAGAGGTTAAAAGAGTAGGAAATTTCCTGTTTCCTGGCTCTGCAAAGAAAGGTGGATATCTTGATGATGATGATGCCTAAGTACTTTGAGAATTTGAATGCACTGCTTCCTGGGGCATTGGGATGGACTAAATTAGTCTGTTGGGTTTCGCTAAGCCACAGAGTTTCAGACAGTACAAAAAGTTACAGGATGAAAGTCTGAGAGGCAGGCAGAGACACAAAGATCTTGGCCAAATGCAGAGTCTGATTCAGAACCCCTGAATGGGACTCAAGCCTACATTTCTAACAAGCTTCGAGAGGACACTGCTGCTGCTGGTCAGTGGACCACATTTTGATTAGCAAAGCCGCAGAGCTACACTGCTAAATGGAAATATAATGTGAACCACATATTGTATTCCAGTAGCCATCTTACAAAAATAAAACAAATTAATTTTAATAGATTTTATTTAACCTAATTTATCTAAAATATTATACTTTACCAAGTAATCAATATAAAATTATTGATGAGATATTTTATTTTGGTTTTGTCCTGTACTAAGTCTTTGAAATCTGGTGTATATTTTACACTGACAGAACATCTCAATTTGGACCAGCCAAATGTGGCTGGTGGTTTCTGTTTTGGGCAGTGCAGTTCTAACCAACCACAGCAAAATCTTAGCTGCCAGTCCAGGGAATTCCCTGGCAGTCCAGTGGTTAGGACTCTGTGCTTTCATTGCCAAAGGCCCAGGTTCGATCCCTGGTTGGGAAACTAAGATCCCGCAAGCCTTGCAGTCAAAAAAAAAAAACCAAAAAAACAACCCCCTCCCCCCAACACTTAGCCAGTCCAAAAGCTGAGAAAAACGTGCTTTCAGTACTGGAACCTACTTAAGTGGAAACCAAGAATTCCCAGGGGCTTAATGAATTCCCTGTTATGGAGAAGTCCTCAAAATATAATTATTCAACAGGATCCCCTGAGGATAGGGTTAAAATGCAGATTCCTCAGCTTCACCCCCAAGTATTTTTTTTTTTTTTTTTTTTTTTTTTTTTTGCGTTATGTGGGCCTCTCACTGTCGTGGCCTCTCTCGTTGCGGAGCACAGGCTCCGGACATGCTGGCTCAGCGGCCATGGCTTATGGGCCTAGCCGCTCTGCGGCATGTGGGATCTTCCTGGACCAGGGCACGAACCCGTGTCCCCTGCATCGGCAGGTGGACTCTCAACCACTGCGCCACCAGGGAAGCCCCCAAGTATTTTTTTAAAACCTTTTTATTATAAAAAAATATGTGAACATCTGGGCCCTGAGATAGAGAAAATAGATTATCAGATGTCTTCTGCCTTTTTAATGCCATTGAGGTGTTTGTTAGAGAAACTGGGTTGTCACCCCTCCTCGACTTGGCTGGTTGCTTCCCCATGGTGTTATTTCTCTTGTTCTTCTATTTCCCATATTTCCTGCAAACTGGCTTTTATTGTTGAGGAATGGATGAGTTGCAGGTCTCAGAGATTCTAATCAGCGCAGAGGTTCTCAACCCTGGCTCCACATGGGAAACACCGCAGAGCTTTAAAAATTTCAGATGCCAGGGTCCCTCCACGAGAGCTTCTGATTTAATTGGTATGGTGTATGGTCTGCACATCAGGATTTTTAAAAGCTTCCAGCTGGCTCTGTTAGAGCAAGGGTAGAGAACCACTAGATGAGACTAAGTGGTTTGAAAAAAGGCAAGGGTTCCATAAAGGCCTGAAAACAGACCTTCTCCACCTCCTCATCACTCTGCCCTAAACAGCCTTGCAAAGTTAGCGGCCGAGGGCTTCCTCGGTGGCGCAGTGGTTGGGAGTCTGCCTGCCAATGCGGGGGATGCGGGTTTGTGCCCCGGTCCGGGAGAATCCCACATGCTGTGGAGCGGTTGGGCCTATGAGCCATGGCCGCTGAGCCTGCGCATCTGGAGCCTGTGCTCCGCAGTGGGAGAGGCCACAGCAGTGAGAAGCTTGCGTACCGCAAAACAAACCAACAACAACAACAAAAAAGTTAGCATCCGAGACTATGTGATGCTAAGAACTAGAGTCACCTGGGGAGCAGAGAATACTACCAATGTCCAGACTCCAACCCCAGAGAATCTCATATAATTGTTCTAGAGTGGGCTCTGGTATCTCTGGTTTTAAAGTATCCCCTGCTTTAATAGTGATTTAATGTAAAGCAAGGATTTAATTGAAATACCTCCCAGGATTTAATGGTGATTCCAATATACAGCAAGGATTGAGATCTGAGACAGTGCTCCAATTTTAATGAGCATATCAATCATCTGAGGACTGTGTAAAAATACAGATTCTGATTTTACAAGTCTGGATGGGTGCCCAGGTTCTTCACTCCTGTTGAACCCCCAGGCCACGTTGATGCTTCTGGGACCAGTTTGAGTAATAAGTGTGTAAGATGGAAAACGTGTACTATGGAGCCAGAAAGGACTGGCTTTGAATTCCACTTTTGCAGCTTACTAGCTGGTGTGGCTTTCAGTGAGTCACTTCACCTCTCTGAGCCTTTTTCCTTACCTATGAAATAGAGATGATGATACCTACCTTTACACATCCCATGCCAGGTGTTCAGGAAACGGGACCCTGTTACTGGCTAATAACAGTAGCACAGGAACCTAGTTGGATATCGAGTCTTTGTCCAAGCTCTTTTCCCATTGATGCTAGATCATTTCTGGGGCAGTTTGTTTTGTCTTTCAGTCAATCCTTTGTTTAAAAAAGAAAGATCAGGGCATTTAAATAAGTATTCTGAGGCCAGCATCCGTAGTTCTCTGCTTGGGGCCAGACTTTCTGCTTGGCAAAGTGGAATTTCAAGTTATCCATGACCTGTCTCTTCACTTCTGGTCCTCGTTACCTCTGATGGGTTTCCCTCCCACTCTGCTTTCCCCAGCATTCTGGATTGTCTCTATGTCGTTGTAAATCACAGCCAGCACCACGTGTTTCTGTGACTCTGTTGAAATAAAAACCCTCTTTTCTCAGCATCTGCCTGGCTTGCCCCATGTCTGAATCTCAGAGGTTCTTCATGCCCTGACTTTCAGGGCTCAGAGCACACACCAAAAGGAATGCATCTACCCTGAGCTTGAGAGAGAAACTCTCCTGTTAACATCGCTTATGAACTACAAGTTCAGATCCTCTAATTTTAGCAATATGGAATAATTTGGAAGTCTATAAATCACATGACTGTGGAAACTAAACTACCTCTTTTTCGCATCTACAAAAAAGCTTATATTTATTCTGTTTTCTGAAGTTGACAGACAAAAACAAAATGTTTGCTGTGGCTTTCTGACTTTAGAAATGTGCCTTCCAGGTGCTTTCAACATTGTTGTGAGCGTTAACAGTTCACAGTGGAAACTGATTTAACACCATTAATAGTTTTCCAGTTCAACAGCCCTCTCCTGTCTGAGTGACTTTTAATATCTGTCTGTTTCTTTCCATGTGTCCCCCATTCAGGCACCTGACTTCCTCTCAATTTCAAGTTCCTATTATGTCTTTGGAGGGATCAGATAAATTAAAAGACTTTTTTTTGTTTTCCAGTAGAGATGACCTTATGCTAAGTAAAGTGAAAATGCGTTTTCTATCCAAATTAGGGGGGAGAAAAGATACTCTCAGTATTTTCAAAGCAAACTATTTATTCACTGATTCAATAAGCAATTATTGGGTGTTTCCTGTGTTAAGAACGTCATGCTGAGTGCTGGGGAGGGTGCCTGCAGAGATGAAAATAATGCAGATATAAAGTCTCTGTCCCGAAGGACCTGAAAATCTAGAAAGGAAGAGAAATCTACATATATGAGCACCTATAATATGAGCACAAAGTGAAAGACGTTTCTCAAAGCCTTCCCAGGTCCTCTGAGATTTTTCTTGCACACTCTGTTTTCAATGCAAGTATTAACCGTTGTGTTATTTTTTTGTTTTGTTTTGTTTTTTTGAAGAGAACTCTCCTACACTGTTGGTGGGAATGTAAGTTGGTGCAGCCACTATGGAAAACAGTATGGAGGTTCCTCAGAAAACTAAAAATAGAACTACCATATGATCCAGCAATCCCACTCCTGGGCATATACCCGGACGAAACTATAATTCAAAAAGATACATGCACCTCTATGTTCATAGCAGCACTACTCACAATACCCAAGACATGGAAACAACTTAAATGTCCATCGACAGATGAATGGTTAAGCGTTGTTATAAGTACTTGCCTGCCCTATGTCTCCTTGGGAGGGCTGTAAGGACTCTGAGGTCACAAATCTTATCTCACTACCTCTCTGATCTAAGCAGATTCTAAGGTGCTGGATGAATGAACGAGAGGGAGAGGGAGGAAGAGAGAGCTAACATGGCCGCGAGTGGACCTTAAGGGTAAGAAGTCGTGCCTGTGCTCCAGACATTCAGAGCTTCCCTGAAGAGGGAGGTGACATTTAAGTTAGGTCTTCAAACATGGGAAGAATAAGATTGGCTAAAAATGAGGCAGAATGGTATGATACGAGGAGAGGAATGCAGCCGGGAAGGGCAGGGCCCATGTGAGGAATAATACCTATGTTTGCTTCTCTTATTAAGCCCAAGATAGAGACACTGAGAAATGTTAAGAGGGGGAATTAAGAAGTAGAGACCCTCGGTAGTGGAAATGCCAAAGACTGAGCTGGTAAAGTGCCTGGTGGCCATCACTGTTTCATTCATTAACCCAACATAATTAGTTGTATGGATTGAGCCCTAATTATATGCATGTTGTAGCCACCTTCTGGGGGCCCACTGGTGATTGATTCAGATACGTGACTTTCCTGTCTGCATAGGACTCATACTCCAGTGGCGTAAATAAACCAATGAAACCGTACACATACATCACGCGCTAACTTATTGTGGAAGGGATAGTGTGCGGTGATAGAAAGTGACCAGTTGGACAGTGTGGTCAGGGAGTGATACTTTACAATGATTAACCTGGACCCCACAGCTGTTAGAAATTATGATTTTAGGTGGATAAAGCATTTCTTTTAATAACTTCAAAATAAACAAGTCATTGTTTTTGGTTGCTTTTCCCAGCTCTCTGCTATTCCAATAACAGAGCAAAAAATGATTTCACTACAATTTTCTTCTGAGAGCTTGAAGAAAAAATGTCCAAATAATTGGCCCCTTCGTTCTGTGGATCAACAAAACTCCTGTAGTGAAGAGGGACCTAGAAAATGGAATCTTGTTTAACCTTGTTTAATCCAATTCTCCAGTCTTCTGTCATATATCTTTATGGCTCTTTTGCCCACCCAAATTGCAAATGTGGGAAGAAAGACACCTTCATCACTGAGAACTCAGACATGATGGATGATGATGTAATGACTGATTTGCCGTTGTTGGAAAACTTAGCTGTACATGTTAAAACCTCGGTGGAGAGAAGCAAGATTAAATGGGAATGTGGCTATTAATGTGGTCCAGAGAAACATGAAATAATGTGCCTTTAGAGGCTTTTGATGTATACACAAACGTACAGTTTTATAAACATACTCATAAATGCTTAGTCATCAGTCATTCTATCACTCACGCATGCTACTAATACTATTGAGCACCTACTAAGTTGAAAAAAAAATGTGTATGGTGTTGGAAGCTAAAAAGAAAAATAAGACAGAGTCCTTGATTTCAAAGAATGTATGGCTTATGGGTAAGGTATGACTTAGACAGCAGGGTATAATATAATCCAGAATTAAAGAAATGCCAGGTGGAAGACAGAGACGTTTACAGTTTCTGCCTGTCTAGCATATATTCTCTTTATTCTAGTGACAGCAACTTGATTTTTCTTCAGGGAACAACATCCTCCACGTCCTCCGTCTGTGTGGATTGGATCAGTTTGGCTCTCACTCACCCTCATGCCCCTAGCAGTGGGCACACGACCCAGACCCAGCCAATCATCGTATTCCATTCCTCTGGCCAAAGGGTGGCATGGTCCACAACTCCAGGAAGACACTGGACTCAGCTTGGTCCAATGATAGTCACTCCCTTCAAAGGGAAGGCCAAGCTTAGAATAAATCCAGCCTAGAATAAAAGAGACAAAAGGTGGAGAGAGGTTAATTCTTTCTGACATTGTTTAAGGCCTTGGATTCAGTCATTCCCGAAGTCAGTATTCGCTGAACCACTAAAGTCCCATTTTGAAAAATTGTTTTTTTAAATTTACATACAGTAAAACTGACTTAATTTTTGATGCATAGCTCTATGAGTTTTAACACAGGCATATATTCATGTAAATACCATCACAATTAGGATACAAACAATTTCATCACTCCAGAAAACTACCTCCCTTATGCTGCCCCTTTAAGGGGAAACCCTCTCTATACGCCTCATCCCTGGCAACTACTGATTTGTTCTCTACTCTTATAGTCTTAATCATTGCAGAATGTTACATAACCATACAAATGCAACTTTATGAGACTGGCTTCTTACATTCAGGGTAATGTTTTTAAAATTCATCCAAGTTGTAGTGTGTATTAATAGCTCATACCTTTAGGGCTTCCCTGGTGGCACAGTGGTTAAGAATCTGCCTGCCAAGGCAGGGGACATGGGTTCGAGCCCTGGTCCGGGAAGATCCCACGTGCTGTGGAGCAACTAAGCTTGTGTGCCACAACTACTGAGACTGCGTGCCACAACTACTGAAGCCCGCTCACCTAGAGCCCATGCTCCGCAACAAGCGAAGCCACCGCAGTGCGAAGCCCGTGCACCACAACAAAGAGTAGCCCCTGCTCACCTGAACTAGAGAAAGCCCGCACGCAGCAACGAAGACCCAATGCAGCCAAAAATAAATTAATTAAATAAATAATTTTTTTTAAAAAACCTTAAGAACGTCATAAGCTTTAAAAGAAAAAAATAGTTCATACCTTTATATTGCTGAGTGGTATTCCATTTTTTATATATACCATAATTCGTTTATCCATTCTCCCATTGAAGGGCATTTGCATTGTTCCCAGTTTTCAATTAAGACTACAGCTGCTACAAACATTATATATAGACTCTTGTGCAAACGTGTTTCATTTCACTTGGGTAAATACCTACAGTGGAATTGCTAGGTTATATGGTAAGTATATGTTCAACTTTATAATGTTTTCCATAGTAGATGTACCATTTTATATCCCAGCCAGCAATGAATGAGAGTTTCATATGCCATGCATCCTACCCAGCACTTGGTATTATCAGTCTTTTTTTTTAAATTAATTTTTATTGGAGTACAGTTGCTTTACATTGTGTTAGTTTCTGCTGCACAGCAAAATGAGCCACCCATACATATACATACATCCCTTCCCTTTTGGATTTCCCTTCCATTTAGGACACCGCAGTGCCTTAAGTAGAGTTCCCTGTGCTATGCAGTATGTTCCCCTCAGTTGTCTATTTTATACATAGTATATGTATCAATCCCAACCTCCCCATTCCTCCCACCCCACCCCATTCCCCCTTGGTATCCATGCATTTCTTCTCTACGTTATGTCTGTGTCTCTATTTCTACTTTGCAGATGAGGTCATCTATACCATTTTTCTAGATTCCACCTATGTGCGTTAATATACGATATTTGTTTTTCTGACTTACTTCACTCTGTATGACACTCTCTAGGCCCATCCACGTCTCTACAAATGACCAGTTTTGAGTTCTGGAGGCTAGGAGTCCAAAATCAAAGTGTCAGCAGGGCCATGCTGCTTCTGAAACATGGAGGGGAAATCTTCCTTCCCCCTTCCTGGTTTCTAGTGTTCGCCATCTGTCGTTGGTGTTCCTTGGCTTGTAGATGCATTGTTCCAGTCACATGCATCTCCTTCCCGTGTGTTTGCACATCGTTTTCTCTCTGTGCTTATCGGTATCTGTGTCCAAATTTCCCCTTTTTATAAGGATACCAATCATATTGGATTGGGCCCCACCCTAATGACCTCATTGTTACTTGATTACCTCTGTAAAGATCCAATTTCCAAATAAATTCACATTCTGAGGTACTAAGGGTTAGGAGTTCAATATATTTTCTTTGGGGGACACAATTCAACCCATGCCAGCACCATTTAGATTAACAGTAGATGAAGTAGATTGTTTGCAAAGGCCATAGTTCATGCCTCTGTGTAATGCAGTTTTACTGTTCTTCCCCTCAAGGACTGGGGGCTATTTCCACCTTCCCCTACCTGCGGGCTTTTAGACTTGCTTTGACCAATAAAATGCAGTGGAAGTGATGTTATGCCACTGCTAAGTCTAGATCTCAAGATGCCTTGTAGCTTCCACTCTCTGTCCTACTGGCCTGAGACATCTTTGTGAATAAGTCTGAGAGAGGCTACTGGAGATGTCATTGGCTGGGGGGCTTCAGCCAACAGCCAGCACCAATTGTCAGGCATGTGACTGAGGCCATCTTGCACTGTGCAGACCCAGATGAGCCTCTGGAAGCTGGTGCCGTAGCTGCATGTATGACCTCAGACAAAACTAGCTGAACTGCCTAGCTGAGCTCAGCCCAAATTGCTGGCCTACAGGATCAAGAACAAACAGAATGATGGTTGTTTCAAGTGACCAAGTTTTGGAGTGATTTTTTTTCGACAAGAAAGAAGTGATTGCTACTGTAGACCGGGTGTCAGAAGCTTGAGTCTTCTGTTGTTTACTTTCTCAATCACCTCAGCTAAAGCACTTAATTCTAAGAGCTCCTGCTTCTTTTTTGGAAAAATGAAAAATGTGGATGTTTCACTTATCTTTTGCCATAAGTTCCAGGTTTCAAGGTTTTAGTTCCAATTTAATAAAAACCCAACTCAAAGAGGTAAAAGGAATAAAAGGGATTTATCAGCCTAAGTAACTGAAAAGCCCATGGTCTGGTCTGGCTTCACGTAAGACTTAATCCAAGGATACAAGTGATGATATCAGAGGTTTGTTGGCCCCTACCACCCCCCTTTGCTTTTCTCTGTGTGTCCACTTCACCCCAAGCGGGCTCTTCTCAAGTCGGGACCTCCTTGCTTCTCAAGGCTGAAGTCTATCCAGTGTGGCAAACCCAGGAGGAAGTTAAACTTTCATTGGAGCAGGTGGAAACATGTGGCCATCTCTAAGTCAATCAGGCCAGCGGGTTGAGATGGTCCAAACAGTCAGGCTGGGACAGGTGAGGTGAGCCAGTGAGGTGGAGAGGCAGAGGGTAGTGATGGAGGAATACAGGGTTAGGCTTCCCAAGACCATCTGGGGAGATTAGCACAAAGGAAACTGGAATGCATTTACTAGAAGAAAAGAAATGGAGGCTGAGCAGGTAGAAAAAGACGGATGTTCACTCCTTACTGCTTAAGCTTGTTAAGAAAATAACAGTAATAGTTTATGTTTATCAAATGCTTATTAGGCACCTGGCACTGCTCTAAGTACTTTATTCTTTTTAACTCCTTCTAATCTTCTCAATTTAAGGCTACTGGAGAGTAGCCTAAGAGTAGGTATAGTTATTATTCCCTCTTTACACATGAGGAAACTGAGGCACATAAGTGATGAAAAGTCAAGTGGTTAAGTTGCCCAAAGTCAAGCAGATATAAGTATCAGAACCCAAATAGAATGGTTTGGGAGCTATTGCTTTTAACCACCAGTCTATACTCAAGATAGATCACCAGCACTATGGTAGGCAGAATTCTAAGATGATACCCAAGATTCCTACCCCTGGTTTATAATCCCCTCTTCTGAGAGTGGGTGAGACCTGTGAACGTAATAGGATAGTCACTCCTTAATTAGGTTACGTCATATGGCAAAAGTGATGGCATTGTCATTCCCAGGACTCCTTCATAGCCAACTGGAGGGCGATTCTCTTGTTGGTTTTAAAGAGGTAAGCTGTTATTTTGTGAGGGGCCCACTTGGCTGGGACCTGAAGGTGGCCTCTAACCAGAGACTGACTTCTAGCCAACAGCCAGCAAGAAAATAGGGACCTCCAGCCTACAACTACAAAGGGCTAAATTCTTGAAAAACAAAAAAACTGAATTCTGTCAACAATCTGAATGAGTTTTGAAGAGGACCCTAGGCTCCAGATGAGAACCCCTGGCCAACATCTTGATTTCAGCCTAGGGCGACCTGGAGCAGAGGACCCGGTTATGCTGTGCCCCAACTTCTGACCTACGGAGCTGTGAGATAATAAACATGTATTGTTTTAAGACACTAAGTTTGGGGATAATTTATTACCCAAACCAGCACCTTCTCTTTGCGGCCTTCTTATTTTCCCATGGGGTTCTCCTCACCTTTTGTGGCACTCATATGGCCCTTCACACCGACTGTCCTGGAGCGCTCACCATATCACGCAGCTCCCACATCACCTGGGGAGTTGTAATCAGCAGGTGAGAGCATTGTCAGGTCCACTGCCTGTCATTTTGTGCCACTGACACTTGGTAGAGTGTCTGGTGTGCATGAGCTATTCTGTAACTGGTTGTAGAATGAATGAAAAGCCATCCCATGTGGTATGCCTATAACATTCTACTTTATTATGGGAACTAATGGGGCCTGGGTTGTCGGAGGGTGCTTCCAAGAGCAGTTCCTGGTATACTTCAGCCTAGGGCCCCAGGATAGTCACCAGCCCAGACCTAATTTAATGTTAATTTTTAATGTGGGGGCCTCCTATATTATGAGGCTAGTGATAATTCTGTCTCCAAACCCATTTGAGGTCTCTCCATCCCACATTTTAGTGTCTTCTCAAACCATCATTTCTTTGCCTTTTCACATCTGTGGAGGCAGACAGACCTGAGAATCTCAGCTCTGCTACTCACTAGCTAGGGATCCATTATTTTACTCCTCTGAGTATGTTTCCTTGTCTATAAAAGGGCAAAATAATTCTTACTGCTGGCAGAACTGTTGTAAGGATTCTGAGAGTGTATCCTGTACTTTGGAAGGTAAGCTCCATACAGGTCACAGGCCTGCCCTTTTTGTTCATGGCTGTGTTCCCAGTCGCCCCCTCCCTCCCTCAATAAGTGCTCAATAAATTTATGGAATGAAGAGCTTAGAGAAAGAATTTAGCACAATACCTGGTAGGTAGTAAGCATCCCACAAATGGCAGTTTTTATTACGTTATTTTCCAAAGGAGGAAACTCACCTGCGGATGTCTATCCAGGTGTTCTGTCCTGATTGAAATTCCACAGATTTCTCCATTTTATCACGAAATTTTTTTTTTTTTTTTTTTTTTTTTTGCAGTACGCGGGCCTCTCTCTGTCGTGGCCTCTCCCGTTGCGGAGCACAGGCTCCGGACGCGCAGGCTCAGCGGCCATGGCTCACGGGGTCAGCCGCTCCGAGGCATGTGGGATCTTCCCGGACCGGGGTACGAACCCGTGTCCCCTGCATCGGCAGGTGGACTCTCAACCACCGCGCCACCAGGGAATCCCTATCACGCAATTTTTAATGAGGTAATCATACACGCAGGGGTCATAAGAACGTCTCTCAAAGCTCCCACTGACCAATGGACAACCCTTAAATACAACACTCCCAAGAAAACTGACCCTCTCCCAGCATTTATGGGGGAGTCAGGATTCCAACAAAACCAGGAAGGCCCAAATCCCAAAGCAAATAAACTCGACTCATTCCCCACCCTGGGGGAGGGTGTTCACCCCCGTTTTGCTAAAGATAGAGCGCTGGCCCTCCCAGGGAACTTCCTGGCTTTTATTAGTCCGTAATCCCAAATGTAACTTTTCAAAGATTTTTCTTTTGGACGTGTGGGTGTGAAAGTGCTTCCCTAATCACATATTGCGGGAGGATGTGGAACATCTGTATATTATTTGAAAACCTTGCATCCGGTTCGGATGTTTGGGTGGGTGGGAGACCCTGCGTGGTGGGATGAAACAGCAGGGGCACGTTAAAAACAAGTCAAGATGGCTTTTAAACAGACGCAGAAAAATTAGGCAAAAATTACAAATGGCTAATCACCTTGGCTCAATTACACGTTTAATCAATAGCCCTCATCCCCCACTTTTAGCACGGCGTAAGGGGGAAAAATAGGGCGCTAAGAAGTCTAAGCGATAAAGATCTTTCTCACCAAGAGCCTAGGGACAAAACTCATTACAGATAAGCCCAGTCCTCCATTTCCCCCGGACGCCTCTCCACGATTGCTAAAGTGGTTGCCGCTCCCCGGGGTAGCTGCCAGGAAATCGGTCCTGCCCCGCGGCGCAGCTTTCACCCAGCCAGGGGTAAGAGGCGCACTTCCTGCACCCTCCCCACCAGCAGGCTGTGGTGCGGGAACCTTCCCTCCTCCCGTGGAGCGGCGAGTTGGGAAAACTCCGCCACTGATCTACCGTGGCGCGGGGAAATGGTGTGTGGGACTCGAAAGGGCTGGTTTTTGCAAGCCTAGGATAGATATTTCTCCCCTCCCCCACCTCTCCCTGGCCGGGAACAAGACCAAAGGAAGCCCAAGAAGAAAAAAAAAGAAAGAAAGAAATTAAACCCCAACGCGGAGCCCGAGTGCGAAGGCCGCTTGGCTTTGTTTCCAGGCGGGGGCATTCGCCGGGTTGGGGGCGCGAGCATGGAGTGAACAGGGGGCGGGCAGGAAGCGCCCCACCGCGGTGCTGCCAGGGCGAAGAAACCCAACATGAAACCTCCTTGCCCTGTAAAGGCAGCAGGCCGCCCCAACCTCTCCTCAAACCGGAGACTGGGCCCCCCCAAGTCTCGGATACGCGAGCAACGCAGAGGGGGCGGGGGAAACCTCGCCAAGCCCGCTCGCAGCGCGGCGTCTTTAAGAACTCGCAGGACGGGAATCTGGGAGAGACTCGCCGGTCCCAAAGGCAGTCGCTCTCCTCCTCCTCTCCGAGACCCGTCCAGAGCGGCCCCTAGCCCCGAAACTGCCCCGGACGACACTGCAGCACCCGGGGCTGTGGGCGGGGAGAACCGGGTTGTAAGACGCCTGCGAGCTGGGAGCCGAGTGCGGCTGCTTTAAGAGCACGGGGCGCGCGCACCCGCCGCCGGCAGCCCGGCTGCGCGCCCCGGGTCGCGCGCCGCCGCCACCGCCGCCGCGCGCCCCTTGCTCGCTCGCTCGCCGGCTTTAAAGTCTCTGCCAGGATCCATGCTCACATGTTACTTCCTGTATGGAGGCATGGCTAGTTTCCAGCCCCGCGCTCCCCGATCCTCCCCAGCTCGCGCCAGAGCCACAACTTTCAGGAGCATGGACTGAAGGCGCCCTCGCCCCAGCGTCCCTCTGAGATCCTTTGTGTTTCCCTCGGTTTCCTCTGGCTGTTTCTATTTTGGGGGGCTCTTCGCTCCCCCCGCCTTTACCCGCCCCTTCCCCGCTCGCAAACATGCCTTCTTCCTTCCCCGGGCCCTGGAAGGAGCTGCCTGCCTGAAGCCCGGAGACGCAGCGCCGCGCTCAGCCCCGCCGCCGCCCGCCGGCTCTCGGGCTGCGCTGCCGACTCAAGTTGGGGATCCTCGGCTGCTCGCCGCCGCCGCCTGCGGTCCCTGCCTACCCCGGGCCCCAGGCATCACTGCCGCCCGCCGACTCCTCGCCCTGCTCGCTCGGCTCGCTCCTTTTTGAACGGAAAGCAGCCCTTCTCCGCCGAGGATCGTCCCCAGCGTGGCTCCGCGTTCTCGGTCACTTTTTGAGATTTTCCGGGGGGCGCTCGGCGGCTTCCCGGATTCCAGGGGGACTCGGTCCGCTGAGCGCGGGGGCCCAGTAGAGCGGACTAGCAAGGGAAGAGCCCGGGCTTAGCGAAGGCTTACACCGAGGCAAGAACTTATTCAACAAGTTTACCCCCCCCTGCTTTCTTCTTTTCGATGTGCGTTTTCGGACATGCGGAGGTTACTGGAACCGTGTTGGTGGATTTTGTTCCTGAAAATCACCAGTTCCGTGCTCCATTATGTCGTGTGCTTCCCCGGTGAGTGCCGGCCGCCGAGGGGACGCGGCCCTGGGCAGCGCGCGCGGGGGATGCGGAGTTGCCGCCGGGGCATGGAGCTCGGGTGCCCGTCCCGGAGACCCCGGAGAGGGTGGAGGAGGGTCGACGCCCGCGGAGGAGAGAGGGAGCCGCTCCGCTGGTTCTGGCGGCGTAATTTGGGAGGCTGGTGGTTGGGCACGGTGGAAGCAGGGGCTGGCCGGGGAGGGGGACAGGGGCCGCAGGAGTGTGTCTCTCGCTCGGGTTTAGGGGGCCCGGGGGAGTCGGAGTCAGGAGAAAAGACTCGTTCTGTTGACCCGCCGCTGTTCGGGAGAGCTAGCGCTCTGGGACTGTTGGGGAGATTGGGGCCATGGGGAGTATGTCTCTGTGGGTTTGGGGGGCCCAGGGTGCGTCCCTCGCTCAGGCGAGGGTTGAAGGGGCTCAGAAGGGGGGACTTGATTTGCTGCTCCCCGACTCTTTGGAGAGGCTAGTGTTCGGGGAATGGAAGCTGGAGGCTGGCCGTGGCGGACTGGAGATGTTGGAAGCAGCCTGCGTTCTGGTCTCGGGGGTCAGGGACGACCCTGGCTCGGGGCTGGGGCACGGGCTGAGCTTCGGTGCCGGCGCGATGGAGCCTTCCTGGGCGCGGGGGCCTGGGAGCGGTGGGAGGGCAGGGAGCAGGCGGTTTAGGGAGATTCGTGGCTCCCCCAGCCCGGGCTCGCGGCCCCTTTATCCCCCAGCTCTGCTTGGCTGGGCTGCTCGGGTCTGGGCGCGGGGGGGGGCGGGCGGGTCGGCAACTGAATTGCTGTTCGTGCCGGGGCGGATTTTTTTGTCTCGCGCCTTGCCTACCTTCATCTTTACCCTTTTGCAGGCTGTTCGCGGCTGGCAGACCCAGACCCGCTCCTTTCTGGTCGGGTTAAGACAGGAAAAGTATTGGCCATTGATGAAGATAATAAATCACCGCACGTAGCGGTGTGCGGCTCGGCGACTCTCCACTTCCAGCCCTCCACCGGCCGACCCCCCCACCTCCTCTTTCCACTAGGGGAGGGCAGAAGCCAGCTGTCTCCCTCTTTCCTCTTGTAGCCTCCCCTTTCCCCCCAGGCTGCAGCCCTGAGCTCCCTTCGGTCTGTCCAGCCCCCTCCCCCAGGTGGAGGCCTTGTCCTGTGCCCTTAGTCGGGGAAGGGGTGGGAAGAAGGGAGCGATTCGTTTTTCATCCTTTGCTCTCCTAAGGACAGGGAACCCCCCCCCCCCTGCTTTTCTGCCTTCTCATCCACCAGCTCCTGGATATTTGGAGGAGGGTGTTATCCAGAAAAAAAGGAACCTGCCTCCCGATGTTTCTGCTCCCCCTTGTCATAACCGCCTGTCCCCGGGTGGCCCGAGCGCACGGTTTTGGTGCACCGGCTCCCCCACCTCCGTCGTGCGCCCTGGATGAGGTCGCGGGCGCTCTTGCTGCCCTCGGGGACTGGCAGCGAGTTTCCCCTTTGCAGGCACGGGGGTGGCCTCGAGGGGCAGAGAAGCAAAGCACTGTTTTTTCTTCGGGCACCTCGCATTTCCCTTTGGGCATTCTCCTGTCCCCGGAACCGCACGGAACTCCGGCCACAGCCCAGAACCCCAGCTCGGATGCCGAGCGAGGACGTGCGTTCACACTCACCCGAGGCCTGGGGTTTGCTCACCAGGGTCCTGCCTCCACTGGGACCCGGGGGCGGTGTGGACGTTTACCCTTAAACATCCCCCCCTGCTTCCCCAGTGCTCAGTATTTGTGTTAATCATTGAGCTTCCTAGACTTTTTTCTGTGGACTTGCCGTCTGAGTGGGCTCAGGTGCACACTGGGGTTGAACTTCTTAAGGGTCACGTTTTAATGGGGGTGAGTGGGAGGCAGCAGGGGAGCAGCCTTGCGAAATACGGGGAATTTCTAATTCCACTTCTGGCCTTCTCCTTACACTTGGGTGTGCAGTCAGTGGGCCAAGCCGCGATTTCTTTTTTCTGATGTCTGAGGAAGCCTTGAAATCCAAAATGGGACCACCAGTGATGCCGCCTGCGTCGGGCTGGGACAGTTTTCGTCTTCCACATTTTCTGTGCGTGCTCACGCTACGAGGTAAATAAATAGCCCATTCCGTGGTTCGGGAGCCGTAGGGTGTCGGAAAGGGAAGGGGCAGTAGTGCGAGGCGCGGGGAAGGAGGGCTGTGGTTTGGGAAAGTGCGCCCGGAGAGGGTACAGCAGCAGCCTTTGCAACCAAAGTTAAAATGTCAAGAGCCGGAGACGTCTGCTTTCCATTTTCCAAAACTGCTGCGACGCTGCTGGACCTCAGGGGGCGCCCCCGAGCCACTCGTCAGGCTCCCGCCACCTCCACCCGCCTAGGTGCCCTGGGGCCGCGGTGGGATGAGGCTGGGGCTGGAGGCTGGGCCGCTGCAGATGCGCCTGGGAGCGGAGAGGCGGCCTCAGCTCCACCCTGGTGCTCCTGGGCGGCTCTCAACCGATGGGGACCCGAGTTCTCTTTGGGACGCCCCTTCTTGCCAGGCCTGACCTGAGAAGGCTTTACCTGCTTGACACGAGGGATAAAGATGATTCTGGTGTTGGATTAGGGTCCTCCTTGTGACATCTTCACCAAAATCCCTTGTTGGTTATTTTGTTTGTTTCCTCTCAGGTTTGTGCGAACTTTTCTGATACATTTGTTCTCAGCTCCTGTGAAAGATAGAGGGTAACTTTAATTTGGGAGGGTTTTGGAAACATTGCCCTGGCCTGAGTCTTTCCCCAGAGGATGGGAAGCAGTGGCTTTTAGTCTCTCAACGGCAGTATGGCAGGTGTGGGACCCGTGTCGCCATTAATGTTTCAACTGATGTTTCCATTTTCCAGAGCACAAGTGTTATCAACATGATGTAGTGCATAGGACGTTGTTTTCTGACATCTAAAAAAGATACTCTATTATGGAAAAACTTACAAAAATGGAAAAATATAATGGGACCCTGTGAACCCCCTACTCAGCTGTAACAGTTACAACTCAATTTTCCCTCTTCCTTTACCCACCCCATCCTCCCCAACACCTCATTATTTTAAAGCAAATCTTACACACAGTTCATTTAAGCATTTGGTGTATATATCTCCATTGAGAATTTAAGTGCCTCCAACAGCAAATAAATTATGTTATTTGGAAGGGTTAACATTTTACATTTTTAAGCTATTCAGCGGAAACTTAATTTTTTTTTTTTAATTGACTTCTCTTTCTGCCCTCAGAGTTGAAACCCTTCTCTTTGATTCTGATGTTTTGTACAGTAATTACATTACATCTAGGAGGCTGATGTTGGAAACATTTCAGATGGGTAAGCTCTGCTGTGTACCTTGGATGTGTCAGAATCAGAGGATCCACGATTGATGTCCTGCGAATCTCCCTCTGAGCTGTCTCTTGGTGTATTTGCATGTACATGCTTTAGTCCTGGTGGACAGCCTCTATGGACTTATTAGAAAAATGCAAAAGTAACATTTGTAAGTCAGCAGTCTTACTCTTCAGGGATGGGGTGAGAAACCATGCCCCCCCGCCACAGCCCCTTCCCCGAAGTGTCTTATTTGAAAATGGAGGATCTTTATCCAGTCTTGAAACTTGGTTCCCTCTAATGCAGTCATGGCATAAAATTTTCGATGTTTCCTTCTAAACAGTGCTCATATTACAGAGTTGATGAAGAATATTAGTACAAATAGGCATGACAGGACCTTTTGGAAGTAGGGAAGTTGCTGTTGCCACAGGCAGAATGGCTATTGGAAAGGTTGGCTGAAATGAGAAAAAGAACTAAACAGTTGTGAAGCTCTGGGCATCTCCCCTTAATTATGGACCCGTTTTCACAGGATAAAAGATAACATTGTTTAAATGAGGCAGTATGGGGAATGCTGATGATTTAACACAGCAAAATAAAACAAAAACCCTTTCTGATGCATCTTTCTATTCTGAAAAACTCCCAAGTTACTGTAGTATAATCAGTTACATATCACTGCACTAATTGAAATGAACTTTCTTGCTTTTTATGAAAGAGCATTTAAAATACCCCAGAACAATTATTATTATCCCCTTCTACTTCCTTACCCCTCCCTCATTTTCCTGGAAACTTCTTGACCAAAAGGACAGCCTGGACACATTAGCCATACCTAGGTGAGGAAAGCAATTAAGTGTTGCTGGTGCTTTGTTGCTTTACCTCTTTCCTTTTATGGTGAAAGTTTTTTTTTTTTTTTTTTTTTTAAATCTGAATATACCTTCAGCAATGTCATTCCTAAGCAGGATAAAGTTGTAACATAGGTGTGCATTCTGAGTTGCAAGAATGAAGAAAAGTTGTGATTAACACTTTAATTCTAGGGCATATCTTTCATGTAGTCACATTTCATAAATCAGACTTTATGGGAGAAATTCAAAGCATCTGAAGTTATCTCAAAAGTGATAAAAGTGCTTGAATCCCCCAGTAAGCTCTTGGTGGGCTTTGGTTATAGGTTGACCACTATCAGGTGGGGGGTGGTAATGAGTGAAGCTGCGTTTTTGGCTGGCTGTGTAAAGAATAAAAGGTCTGTGTATCTAACAATATAAAGGAAGCGAAGGAGATGTGCCCTGCCTCCACATTTAGTTCTCCGTCTGAGCTTGATCTGGGCAAAGCTGGTAGCTACTGAGGGAGGGGCTCAGGAAAGTGAGAATGTTCTTCTGAGAATAGCCTGCCCCCAACAGGCGGTGAGAGCTGCTTGTGGAATTCCCTGGGCCGTTGCTGAATTTGAACCAGAATGAGGTTACCTTGGTACGCATTAGGCCCTCAGTAAGTGTTCCCAAATGATTAAACGATCCCATACCTTTGTTTGCCTGTCTGAGAAATGGAAGTGACCATCTTGCTTGTAAAAGACCCAATTCCAGAACTATGGCAGTGTTGTGTGCACTCACAAGAGCAAATGCCCACCTGTAAAAAAAGTTCTCTGTTAATGACTTTGCTTTGACTTTTTTTTTTTTTCTCGGTACGCGGGCCTCTCACTGTTGTGGCCTCTCCCGTTGCAGAGCACAGGCTCCGGATGCGCAGGCTCAGCGGCCATGGCTCACGGGCCCAGCCGCTCCGCGGCACGCGGGATCCTCCCAGACCGGGACACAAACCCGTGTCCCCTGCATCGGCAGACGGGCTCTCAAACCACTGCGCCACCAGGGAAGCCCCTGACTTTTTATTTTTTATTTGTTTACGTGGAGTTCTAACGAAAAAAATCACTCCAAAAATGATGCATGTTTTTAAATACCATTTACCTCTCCTTGCTTTTTTCCTACAATTACTTTTTGTCTCATTTTCAAGACAAAGAAATTGTTAATGTCTCTTAAAAAAGAAAGATTGGAAGTAATGTAGGTGAATTTCATTTTCAGAAAAGCCTGTGATGATTGAAATATATAACAGATAAGTTTGTGGGGTTTTCCTATTATGAGAAGGACTGTGAGGTTTATCAGCGATGGCTGTGCAAGATCGCTGGAGGTAGCTAGAGGGCTTCATGAGCAGTTGTCTCCTTCTATAGGGACACCTATAATTGGAGGGGCCATTTCATCTGGTATGACTTGTAGCAAAATGTTTGGTGTTTTGACAGAAAAAATATATGATCTTTGTGAGTTGGCTTGCCAGGCCTATGCAGTCTTAAAATTTTTATGACTACAGCACTTGATATGATGATTAAAAAAAAAAACCATTGTAAAAAGTGCTCTTAGGGCTGGGTCGGGGAATGTCAGTTAGCTAACCAGGTTCCAGGTGTGCCCGGTTTCTCTTTTCGGAGCCCCCTTAACTGAATTGGGTGGTGTTCCTGCTGCTTTTGGGGTGGAGGATGGAAGGCAACTTCTCCACTGAAGGAGAATCACTGTACTATTTTATCTGCATATGAAAAGGAGAGATCTTTTAGGAGCCTAGAACTTGTTAATACTTTTTATTTCCTTTCTGAGTCATGTAGCTGTGGGAAGTTGTTTAAAATATATCGGAATATCATCTCGAGCCAATCGGCCTCTGCCATTACTAGCTGTGCTGCTTTAGACAAGTTACTTAACTTCTCTGTGCCTCACTTTTTTGCCCTCTCTTTCTCTGCAAAATGGCATAGTGATAGGACCCTGACTCCTAAGGTCTTTGTGAGGCTTGAATGAGAATGCATGCTAAAGGACTTAGCACAGTGCGTGGTAAATAGTAAGTGCTCAATAAATTAACCATTTTTTGTGTGTGTTAAAGAGATTTGGGTAGGAGTATAGAGAAAGAAGAAAATTGAACTGAAAAAGACATATGTAAAAACAAAAACATTTTGAAAAAATTTATATAAACTTGCATGATGATTTTTGTGCCTGGATTTGCTCTTGAGGGCGAGGGAGGCTGGCATGAGGGCATCCCACATATAATTAGTAAAATGGTTACATTTTGAGGTTTAAAGAAATGAGAAAGCCTCCATGAAGTCTGAGATAACCTCCTTGCTCACATCGCAAAGGAGGCTCCTCTTTCCCTGCTTAAAAGGCGATAAATGTTTTCTGCAGGCTTAAAATGTACCACGCAAGATCCCTGTGTGGTGTTATCCTCTGTAGAAAGAGCTGCTTGGTCCTGCACCCTGGAATGCCCATCCCCCTTGTAAGGCCTACTGTGCTGTGTGGTAACCAAGGAGAATGGGTCTACCTTTGACTGTCATTTCTGGGTTTTAATTGTGTGCCACTAATGGGAAGCAAACAGTAGTCTTTGGGTGTTGCTTTTATTTTGTACTTGCGTGACACTTGAACACACATATGCCCTTGTCTCCATGTCTTCATGGATTCAGACCTGCAGAGTATACAAGAGAGAACCACACACTGTGCATGCAAAGCTCCTGCCCTCTAATCAGTTTTTTTGCAGACTGAAATCAGCATGATGGTTTTTTGACCAAACAACAAAATATGATTTTAAACTACTCGACTTAGCTATTTTGGGGATGTAGCAAAGTGACACAGTTGGCTGCCGAAATCTAGCAACTAAAAAAGAAGCAATGAAAGCATAGTTCATGGAATATGTAACACTTCCATGTAAGAAAATAGGACAACTGCTCTTATTTTTGGGTCTGTGATACTATTTTCTTAACAAGGAGAGGGAAGCAGGTTGTCAGTTGATACTGCAGTGGGTATACTTTTGAGGAATTCATATGAGGTATTAGATGAATCCAAGAGGTGTTTGAATTCTGACACCACTGCAGCCACATGAATTCCACAGTGCACTTAAATCAGATAAACTCATCAGTTCGGAATAATTTGGGTAGGAGACACAGCCATTAGCCATTTACCAGACATAAAAGCATAGTCCAGATTAGTGAGGAAATGTCATTGACTTTTCAAGAGTCAAGTTAGTCACAAATCATCAGTAGGATTCATTTACAAGGCGATGGTTATTTATAAAAAGTGAGTTCTGTTCGTTTTTTAAAATATATCATTTTTCCTGAAGTGTTTGAATTCAGTGAGTGCGGAGGTTAAGAGCCGTAGTCTTGGGCTTGGCTATGTCACTGGGTAGCTGTCATGTCACTATGTCACTGGGCAAATTCCTCAACATCCTGTGGAAGTGGGGTTGGGTGGTAGTGGGGGTCTGGGAGACCTCAGAGGTCCAGGATGAAATTCTTGATCTGTTGTAGCAGTGTTATGTTGAGCAAATGGGCCTCATTTTTTGAATCTCTAAAATGGGAACAATGGTTATAACAGCCCATACTCACCAAGCACTTGCCATGATCTAGCTGCTGTGTCTGAGCTTCTTATATGCCTTTAATCCTCTCTGAGAAACCGTGAGTATCCTTACTTTAGGATGAGGATGAGGAAACTAAACCCAAAAGGAGGTTGTCACTTGTTCAAGGTCACCTTTGTTGGGGGGGGGTACGTAAAATATGTCTCTCTAGTTGTCTCTTAGAATTATTTTGAGTCAGGGACTTCCCTGGTGGTGCAGTGGTTAAGAATCTGCCTGCCAGTGCGGGGGACACAGGTTCGATCCCTGGTCTGGGAAGATCCCACATTCCGAGGAGCAGCTAAGTCCGTGCACCACAACTACTGAGCCTGCGCTCTAGAGCCGGCGAGCCACAACTACTCTGAGCCCGCGTGCCTAGAGCCCGTGCTCCGCAACAAGAGAAGCCACCGCAGTGAGAAGCCCGTGCACCGCAACAAAGAGTAGTCCCCGCTCGCCGGGAAAGC
This sequence comes from Tursiops truncatus, assembly GCF_011762595.2. Lineage (NCBI taxonomy): Eukaryota > Metazoa > Chordata > Mammalia > Artiodactyla > Delphinidae > Tursiops > Tursiops truncatus. The sequence continues at coordinate 74,857,436 of NC_047043.1, forward strand.
CCTCGCGAAGCAAGGAAGGCCCAACGCATACAAACATAAATAAATAAATAAATGAATGAATGGAAAAAAAAAATTTCGAGTCAGAACGGTTGCTGTTTATTTGGAAGATGTTTTTCCTAATTGCACAGGCAGGCCCAGACAGACCCAGCCGTTTGTATTTGACACTGCTATTCCCGTATAAGCAAGTACCATAAACACTGGGTGAAATAAAGGTGTTTTCTTGTATTTGCTACAATTAAGTAAGGAAGTAAGGCAATTACTACAGGATTTTATTTGGTTACATTGAAGAGATGACCTTTCTGCCAATTACTTTAGCTTCTGAATAAGCTGATAATAACTGATAGAGTGAGTTTGCTGGTGGTGAGTTTTTCTGAATCCTCTTCAAAAAGATCTAAATTGATTTAGTTTATAATTTGAGAACTTTCGTTTGGGGCGTTGAATACGATGGTTATGTTATAATAATGGGGTATTATTATCATCCCATGTATCATTTGAGTGTGGCCTGCAGGCTCTGAATTACGACTTCAGGAAAATGTCTAAGAGAGTTGTGCTTGGCACGAGATGGTTTTGGGTTTTGGATTTTTTCTCTGGAGTTTAGAACTAGCTATGGAAGCCCGCCAAGCCAGCTGTGGGATCGGGGCAAGACCCTCAGTTTCTTTGGGGTTGTTTTCCTCACCCTTAACTAAATGGCTTCTAAAATTCTTCTGGAATTTTTAGGGATTGTTGATTACACACTGGGTGGTTTGGGAGGTTGTGGCCTTTCTGCAATACACAACTCAGATTCCCAGTCCATATTATAATGTGATTTGTGAGGGGTCCTTCCGGTTAGCTTTACTCTGAGAGTTTGCTTTTTAAGGTGTTAAGAACCCTTTGATTATTTCTCAAACCCTGCTGCACAATATCCTGGGCGAGTTAGCAAACAAGGTAGTGAGTGGATCTTGGTTAATGAAATGCCTGTAAGCTATATATTTTTTTAAAACAGGAAACCTGATTTCTCCTGGAGTCCAGGTTAAAAAAAAGGAAAAAAGGAAGTTTGCTCATGCCAATGAAGTTATGCCTGGATTTTAAAACTACTGAATGTGATTTAGGATTGGGATGGTGGTGGCAGGATTCTTTGTCTAAAAAGAAATCCCCAAGGTAGTTCCTGAGCTTACCCTGGAAAAGAGGAATGGAGAAAGGACAGTCATTCGGGTTATTTGGATCTCTGCAGGGCACCTCTGGCCAGCACGTGCTCTGTTTGGCCATACTGTGTTGAAAAACAGTTGAATTAAAAAAGCGGGGCATTTCTCATTCATGTCATCCACAAGTGTATCCTGAATGCCTGCAGCGAGCCAGGCACTGGGGAGACCGTGGTGACCAAAACGGACGGAGACTCCTGCCCTCATGGGGGCTTCTCATAAAAGTCTGGGCAACTCCTGGAAAATTGGAAGGTATAGCAACGTAGGGCGTGTGTCTTGCTGGGCAACAGCAGTAAGCTGGAATTAAATAGTGGGCGCCCCTTGCGATGGGGCCCTCACCTGGGCTGCAGTGGTTATTTACAATTCTCAGCTGATCTCTGGAGGTGTTTGCCACCTGCATAGGTGATTTCTAGATTTCTACCTGAGGGACAGGTTTTTTTTCTTTCTCTTTTTCTTTTTTGGCTGTTGTTTGGGGTTTTGATTGCCTGGATTGCTTGTGTGTATGTGTGCGCGTGTGCTAGCGCAACCAAGCGCATCACTGGCTGGTGAACTGGCGCCCTTCCTATGGGTCTGAAGTTCACCGCTCCTGTTGTGTTGTTTTTTTGGCTCTGCACATAGCCTGCTGCTTGGATACTTCATAATAATGTGGCAGGTTTACTGCTGATTAAATTGCTGTTGGCTTGTTCAGTTTTAAAAAGTTTCTCATTTAAGAACTAGTGCCCTTGGTCACTTTCTTGTCACCAAACTCCCCAAGAAGGGCATGATACGGGGGGTAAGAGACAGAAGGCCAGTGACCAATACAGTAGAATCTAGTAAATTAATATTGGAGATGTCACCTTGGTGGGTCCCTTGCCAAAGAGCTTAATTTTTTCATATAATCTTCCTGGTCTAATAATTTTTCGCATGTGACACATGTATGGATTTCTAATCTGTGTTGGAAACATCACATATCTTAATTCATCCAACAACAACATAGAAAAACCTGAACTTTGGATGGAGTAGAGTGTCCAGCTTTTGGTATGGGCATTTGGAAGATTTGAGGAGGCAATTCCTTCACCCTAATTCCAGCACGTGTTCTTTAAGTAGTCATTATAATATACGGTACATCTGTGTGAATTGTTCGTGTATGACTCAGAGCCTAATTAGGCTCCGTGCCCTTTGAGGGCAAGACTTCAGTCCTTCCACCTGCTGAATCCTCAGTATCTAGGTGGTGGTAGTCATTTTTGAGCACTGAGAGAATGAGCAGCTAATGCTCTCTAGAACACTTACAGGACATTTCCAAGACAGTAATAATATCATTGTATGTGTTTTCCAGAAATGTCACATTGCATCCTCTTAAGAGACATGATATCCAAGGTCAACATCTTTCTTAAGAGAATTCAGAGTTTATATATATTGTCATGGTGTTTGAAGTCCATCTTTAAAAACGGAGAAGCTAAATTTGTACTTTGTATTACTGGTCACCAGGGTATCTATTGCTGAAAATGATATATTCTAATTAGGGGTCAGATGTCTCATGGGGCAGCAGGGTTAGGTTTTGATGGTCACAAACCTTTTTTTCTCTCTTGTGCAATAATTTAGGCTAAATTCTGTGAATCTGGTGTTCATTTGCATCAGAAATGACCTTGGCTGTAGGGTCATCCAGGAGAAGTAGGCGGTCTCACTTCTGCTTTGGTTGTCCTGGTGACAGCGACACCAGGTAGGTAGAGGGCAGCAGAACTTGCCTGAGCTGACTGTAGAGCGTGAAGATGAATGTTGATCTGTTGCCTGGTAATGGCTTTGGGCAGGTTGGTCTAGGAGAAGGGCTTGCCTGAACTGACCATTTGGGCTTGCTTGACAGGTATCGGTTCGACCATGTTGTCTAATGCCCTTGGTTAAACAGGTGTTAGCTGTGCATCATGTCAGTCCAAATGTGCTTAGGCATAAGTTAAGTTTTCTAGCGCACATCGCTACTCAGTGCCTGCCCTCTTTTATTCGTCTCCCAGCCAGTTATTTTCCCTTCCAAAACTAGTCATTTTCTCTGCTTACGTGTGTGCAGAGGCCACGTGTGGAGGGTGCGGAAAATCACTTGACAGTTTTAGGCATCAGCCCCTTATTTTCTCAATTGGTCAATTTGCACAGAAACTGCTGAAATTATTTTATGTGATAGAGGGTGGGTGACTCTGGCATTAGAGTTCTTTCTGGACCTTTTTAGGATGTGCTTTTTAAAAGAAAAACGTCTCAGTTACTGCAGTGTATTAACTGATGTGACAGACCTGCTGGTTCCTGAGGTTTGTGTCTTCACTCGAGATGCTGAGTCGAGGGAAAATTGATTTCTGGAGAAGCTGGGGGAACTGTAAGCACTCTGACCAGATAAACAAAGCAGTCTGTGGAAATAACTCTCAGATGCCTAGGGACCTTTAACAGGGTTTTGAGGAAATGAGACTTAAGATGGGTGGATTCAGATGAAAGAGGCCAGTGGCAAATGCATGTTTTTGGAATTGCACAGATCTGTCAGTCAAGTTAACTGGCTCAAGTTAGTGAATCTGAGCTTTGTCCTGTACTAACTTGGGTCTGTACCTACTTGACTGTTTTTCTCATCCGTAGAATGGGAGTTTCAATATCCCAGAGTCCTTGCGAACGTGGAGTGAGATCCTGTGTGCAAAGCACCAGGAAAGCGTTAGGCGCATAGGACGGTATAAATGGTACCTGTTTTTAATAGCTGTTGCTTAAGATTTATGAAAGAAGTGCTTGCATAACTACGCCCTCAGTTAACACCATGCAACCCTAAGAAAAGGTGGGAGGGCTGGAACTCGGGGGAGAGCAACGATCCCACAGTTAATGAAGTAGTGGGATCAGAATTTGAATTTGGCTTTCTGGATGATATCATGTTCCTTCTCTGCTGGCAGAGTAGGTGGTGGATGAATTAAGGCACACGTGACCACTCAGGAACATTGTCTGTTGACGGAGATGTATTAAAAGGTCTATTAGGTTTTAATTTTCCCTAAATACCCGCTGCCTGAAGAAACAGCCTTAGGTTACCCTTGGTATTCTCATTACTGAAATTATCTGTGTGGGTAAGATGTACATGCCTTGCTGTATCTCTCTGTTAATGTGGGACCCTTCACATGCTCTGCATACGTGCAGATAGAAACATTCAGTGACAGTCTGTAGCATGTGTGTTTGTATTCTTCTTGCCCCTGTGTTTTTTTGCAGTTTTTCTACACAGGGATTGCAATTGACACATGAGGCCCTTCATCTTTACCCATAGCCATGGCAGACATTGCTAGTTGATCACAGAACTCTTTCCTGCTAAGGCCTGCCCGAACTGGGGTTTGGAATCCTTTGTAAGAGTTGGCCTGGGAGAGGACTTTTATGCCATCCCTGTGCTATACTGAGACATGTCAGTCAACCTGTGAAAATAGCGTTTGGACAGGCATATCCAAGGGGCTTTTATATCCTTGCAAATAGGTTTGCTGCTATACAGGCAATTTTTAAGCCATACAGCTATTTTGAAATTGACCTGAAACAGCAGGTATCAATAGCAAGTACCTGTGCAAAGGCTTCCTGATCCATGAAATTGATTTGGGCTCATACTTGACTCACATTCATTTATTCAGGAGGAAAAATGTCCAGTCTCTTGATGGTGGTTACATCGTGTTCTAATGGGTAAGCTTTACTAATGGAGGTTTAGGGATCTAAACTTAGTTGCTTATTTTTTCATTTCTTCAAAGCCCAGAGGTTTTGCATCAGATGATGGCTCTTTTAGGACTGTTTATATTCCAAAGTGACACCTTTTTGAATTCCTAGCTATTTAAGTAAGTATTACATATGGCCTTGGTAAACAACAGTTTTCAAAACTGTGACTGACTAAATGGGCCCTTTCCCCCTGTTGTTTATACCTGGTAAAGTATCTTGTGTTTACTCTGAATACATTCGTTGTTACCTTTAGGGTAGCTTGTTTCTCAAAATTTGAGCGGTCCTCTGATCAGTATTATGTTTGATAAGGAAATTGGAGAGCAGGGATGAAAGGCAAAAGAAATTCTTTCGTGAAGCTGACATCAGATAAATTTGTGGTGTTGGTAATATACCAAGTACTTGGATGACATCAAGTGAGCCCATATTTGTTTCCTGGGTGTGGATTTCCCCCCTAAAAGTCCCTTCTAATGTTGGGCCTTAGCTAATTTACTGTGAAATATCTGTAGAGCTGTGCTGTCCAGTATGGGAGCCCCCAGCCACATGTGGCCGTTGAGCGCTTGACATGTGACTTGTCCAAATTGAGATGTGTTTTCAGTGTAAAATACACACTGGATTTCCAGGACATATGGAACAAGTCTGTAAAATATCTCATTAAAATTTTACATTGTCTACTGAAATGACGTTTTAGATATATAGGGTTAAGTGGACTCTATTAAGAGTAATATCACCTGTTTCTTTTTACTGTTTCATGTGACTGTCATAACATTTAAAGTTATATATGTGGCTCCCATTCGTGGCTTGCACTGTATTTTTATTGGATAGCGTCTGTTTGGGGGCTCCTTCAGACCTTACCTGACCTTTCACAAGAACATTTCATAACTGCAGTCCCCTGTGTGACAGCGATCACGTTTTCCATCCCAGCCCCTTGAAAACACAGGACCAGGAGAGACCCTTGTCATTGATGGAGAGAGTCGCCTTCTGGGAGACACTGGCCCTAGGAAGCACTGGAGTCTGGGTGATATCAGGATAGAGATCTGTGGCTTTGTTTGCCCGTCTGTGAAACGGGGTAACAGTCCCCGCTCCACGAATTTGTTGAAGGAGTAAATGAGGTAAGTCATGGAAGGCGTTTGGCACAGGCCTGGCAAATAGGAAGCACTTGAAAATAATAACCATTATTGTTTTAGCTCGTGAGTGGGCATTTAGCCGAGCTCCTGGCTTTGATTTCTCCCCATTCTGGTTCCAGTTGGTCATGCCTTGTGGGACCTGTGGAGTGTTGCAAACAGGCCTGCATGCTTTTAAGACACCAGCCTCTGCCGCCTAGGAAATCCAGGACTGCGTAGAATACCTTGAGCATTCTGATTGCTCTCTTGCTCAGCAATTCGAAAAGCAGCGGGGACCTTAGAGATCTTCGGAGATTGCCAGTGGCCTGCAGAAATGCCCTGACAAGACTGCTAATGGGCCGTAGCGCCCATGCCCTCCTGCCAGGTGGAAGAGGCCATAGAATCTTTCCTCACACAGTCTCCCAGGCCCGTGTCCTTACGCTCCTGGGTATTTGGTTTTATTGCGGCCCAGGTTCCTGTTTCTGGCCAGTCTCATACCAGATCCAAGCACTGCACTCTGGGTTATTACCAGGAAGTTGTCCAAGCTTTGCCACAGCTGTGGATTTGTTGAGATGGGTCGGGGGCTTGTCTCTGCGTTAGTATAGTAGAGACACATCCAGAACGTCTCTAGAGGACGTTTGATTCCTTCCTACAACAGAATGTTAAACTGAACGGCTCTTCCAAGTAGAGTAGATATTCTGTACTTGCCAACCTGCTGCTGAATTTGGACGTGGAAAATAGGGGGAATGTGAGAGACATAACACACTCCTATCAGGAAGCTCAGGTCCGCCTACAGGGGTTTCTAGCCAGGGTCCTGTGTGTCAGTGCACATCTGCAGGCCAAGAACTTGGGCGAGGGTGGCCGCTGCTGGGGAGGGAAGCAGCGAGTTGGCTGGGAAAATCCATCCCTGTTTAATTGTTCTTCAGGTTCTGGATGGGGCTGCTTCCTTCCCAGGGAACGATTGGCAGGGTGGACACATACCCTTTGTTTGGTGCAGCCGATAAGAATCTGGGTTTCAGTTTTAAGTTCTTTTATGAGGGATAAACAAGGATGTTGAAGTCTTGAAGTTAGGGTGTTGAAGGAGTGTCAGTGGGTCCTCAGGCCCCGCCCTGAGCCTGCCTTGGAAACCCAGGGGAGGGGTGGTGAGAGCAGCTGTGTGTGCCCACGTGGGAAGGGGAAGAAAAGGAGCTCCCTGAGGACTTTCTCATTCTCTTCGGCAGAGCCAGATTTCAGAGTGACTCTTAAAGGAAAATAGTCCTCCAGACCTTTCTGTCCACACAGAGTTTTAGTATTTCTCTTGAGTTACCAAGGCAAATCCCTTTTTAGGGATGGTGTGATCCCCTGTGTCTGCTGCTACTGACAGCTGCCCCCCTCCATGTCCTTTCACGAGGTCTGGGAACTTTATTCCTTGGTAGTGTTTCCTGCTCCAAGCCCTGATTTCTACAGGGCTTGTTCACAGATGAACACCTCTGTGCCCAGCCAGTCTGGCAGGGAAGAGGGACGGTGTCTGGAAATTCTGCTGTTACTCCTTCTGCAGGTGTGTCGCACTGTGGCGTGGCCACTGATGGAGCACCTGCTATAAGCGTGGTGGGCCTCTTGCTAGGGGCTGGACACACCTTATCTGAAATTCATCCTTGTGCTTCCCAGGTGAGCACGTGGAAGTTTTGCTTAATTAAGCAACTTACCCAGCATCAGATACTTTTGAAAGTGGTGGACCCAGACTTCTGACTCCAAAGCCATCCATCTTTTACCTAACAACATGGTACTTCTATTCATACATAGATGAATGTGCCGGCTTGGCACATCTTGTGAATTGCACTTACTGGATTGAACTCTGGGTACTTTAAGACTGATAGCCGGGTTCTGAAAAGGGGAAAGTCCAGGTGATTGAAGATTGAAGGCCAAGTTGGACAGATGTCTAAATCCTTTCATACTTGGCCACTGTACGGGGTCAAGGCTTTGTATGTGTTCTGACATAAGGTTGATGAAACGCTCCAGTGCATTTTAAACTCAGTAAATGATACGTGTGTTAACAGCAGTAAGGGAAAAAAAGCCTTACTGGGTAAGTGTATTTTCTTCCTGTGGTCAAGAATAAAGTAAAGGGAGTTAAAAGATTATTATTTTCTTTTGGCTGCAGAAACCTTTCGGGAGCTCTTGGTAAGTTACCTTGGGTAACAGGATATAATTATACCTTTCGTCTGTAGAGGGCATGTTTGCAAGGTAGTGTGTGATTTGTACTGGTTTCTGGAGGTTTCCGAGTAGTTACAGAGAAGTAATGTCTTCGATGGAGGGAAAATATTTGTGCTTCCTTCACTGCTGTCTTAGCCCCTGTGCCGGGCAAACCCACGTTCTCGCACTCTGATTTCTCCAAGGCTTCGGGCTTGGTCTGCTCACGTGTTTTTGTCCATGATATTTTGGGCACTGTCTATAGCCAAGGAAGCCATCATGTAGTCGGGGAGGAATTCTTAACTTTTCCTTCTTGGTGGTGGGTACACTGGAAGGCCGAATAGGTGGACACTGTGAATAATGAACTCGTCTCACTGAGTTCTCTGCCAGTTCTGTCCTAAAGGAGCTGTTATAAATCTGGAGTCGTCAGTTCCCCAGAGAAAGTCGCCAAGGTTTGTTTTCCTTCTTTCTTTCTTGGCACACCTGTTAATTAGTTCCAGACACTAGCTAATCAGACGGCAAGCATGAAAGCTCAGGGGTGAGAAGGAGGGTCACATCAGCTTTGTCTCTATACAGCCAAAGCCCTTGTTTTAATAGAAAGGGTTTGCAGCCTCCTTTTTCCTCTGCTCCCTGATTCTGTGTTTGAGTCATTTCTGAGTGCAGGCTGCGCACAGCTGTGGGGCTTTTTGTCGGCCGTGATGCGAGACTTGTGCTTAGCAGTTTGGGAGCATGTGGCCACAAGAATGTGAGAGAGCAGTGAAGAATGCAAAGAGTAAACGAGAGCACCCAGAATTGCTTCTTTATTTTGGTGGTTGCTATATTCTTATCTTTTTGACCGGGAATGCTGAATATATAATATATTCATGTATATTACAGTATGGCAATGGTAAGAATGACAAGGGTAGCAATAGGATTGGGCAAAGTGGTAAGTTTTTTTTAATGCATTATTTCTCATCACCCTGGAATGACTCTGAGATAGTTACTCCTTCTCTAGTGGGGCAGAGAGACAGTAAGAGATTGAACCGTTTGGCCAAGACAGCGAACACAGCTAGGGAGTAGCCTAATTTGAACCCAGGGAGCCTTTGCTAATGTTTGACAAGAATGGGACCAGTGTTGAATTTAACCATGTCTTGGGTGAAACCATTGACTTTTGGACTTTACTTTTCCGGTCCATAGATACAGAAATGAAGGCCTGAGCTGTCCAGTGGGACGTTATGTTTTTTTTTTAAACTTCAAAAGGTATCCTCGGGCTTCCCTGGTGGCGCAGTGGTTGAGAGTCCGCCTGCCGATGCAGGGGACACGGGTTCGTGCCCCGGTCCGGGAAGATCCCACATGCCGCGGAGCGGCTGGGCCCGTGAGCCATGGCCGCTGAGCCTGTGCGTCCGGAGCCTGTGCTCCGCAAAGGGAGAGGCCGCAACAGTGAGAGGCCCGCGTACCGCCAAAAAAAAAGGTATCCTCTTGCATGTTATTGCAAGGCAAGTCATGGGTTCAAGTCAAATATTAGTGGAAACTTTACACGTATAGCACTTTGCTTGGTGTTATGCAGGTTCTAAAAATGTGTGCAAATTGGGGAAATAAAATGAAGGCCCCCAAAACCATATAATAAAATGCTGAAATACTGATTCAGTCCCTTAGTGTTCAGGAGCAATAGACTAAGGGGAAAGGTACCTTCCTGAGAGTAGGTGTTCTATAAACCTTTGAAAGCCTGGCTCATATCTTCTACGTGCCCAGGGAACTAGTGAGCAGAGGCAGTAGTGAACGGGTGAAGATGGTTTACCATGGGCAAAGCCATGCAGTTCTGGGGCTTGGACCCATGTCCGCCTTGTATCTTAGCTGCTTCCTTATGGCATAAAGCCATTAGTGACTGTCAGCTTACGGGTGGACACTGCTGAGATGTGAGAGGCTCCCCGTGTTGGAGACATTGGCCCTTGAATGCCAGGCAGAGGCATTTGGGTTTGATTTTGTTGTCTGGAGACCGTAAAATAGCACAGGGAAAGGCTGAATGACTTTCTCATGGTGGTCTTGTATACTGAGTCTGTAGTGTCTTCTTGCTTTGTCATGGACTAGCTTTGTGTCTTTGGCTCATCTGTGAGGTGGAATAACGATTGCTATCTCATAGAGTTGATGTCAAAATTAAATGAGGATATAATTAAGGCTCTGGTCCCTAGCAAGCACATGGCTGTTGTTATTATTATTCTGCTCTTGTTTTTGCCTGCCCAGCATCTCTTTACCATTTTTTTTTTTTTTTCCTACTCGTTGGGTATTGATCCCTCCTCCATGGTCTTGATGGGACCTTCTGCTAATCAACAGGCTCTGTCTACCCCTACTTGAGGTCCAAAACCCAGGCTGGGCCAGTCGTACCTTCTCTCCCTGGAATTGGAGGCTTGAGGCAAGTGACATGAAGACATCTCTCTCAGTTCCTGCTGCCTGAATCCCCCGAGCTGCTCTGATCCTTCCCTTTCAGAAGCTGGATTCTTTGGTGGTTGATTGGATTCTCTGAGATGTCCAGGATCCTTTCAATACATTCTTTTTCTGCTTATGTTAACCAAGGGTTGATATGGGTCATTTTCAATCAAAGGGCACCAGCATTAGCTGGAAGTACATCAAAGGGAAGGTAACTAGGTGTATCGAGAAGGTCCAGGGACCGTCTCCCCTGCCTGCCAAAAATAGTCCTTTCATAATGGTTTCATTCCTCCGTTTGGTTTTTCGAGTTCATTCATTTTGAGCTTTTTATCTCCAGGAATTCGAGGACTTTTATTTTAGTGCTAAGGACAGCCTCTCTTGAGGAGACATGCTGATAACACTTGGCCTTAACTGCTTCTCTTGATTTTATTTGTAAATGAGAATCCTAAGGATCTTTAAGGAAATGAGTAAAAGTTAATTGAACAACACTTAGAGCTGGAATTTAAAAAAATAATAAAAAGAGTCCATAATAGTAAGAGGCCCTGGAGGATGAGATGAAAGCAAAATGGTGCATCTGGGTGTCTCTTCCGCCTGCACTTAATCCTGCCTATCACGTTTTCACTACAGCTGAGACCGGAGGTCAGCCGAGTATCTGATGGCCTCCAGAGTTTGTCTCTTTTATCATATCTTGTCCCCACTCACAGTTTCCTTTGCTGGCATTATTGAACAGCAAGTGTTCCAACCTAAATTAAAATCAATAAGAAGCAATTTCATTTGTTTTTAACTACGGAGACAAGCGCTTCTAGCAGAGTACTGTACTTCCAAGTAAAGTTCAGTTTTTTGTTTTGGTTTTTTTCCCCCTCTTTCTGGCTGGAGCCCAAAATGCATTAATTTTTCAGTGTAGGACTTTGGGGTGTTGCCCTGATTTGATTTAAGGCCTTGTTACCATCATCATCTCTTTAAAACTGGGATTGCCGGTATCTGAATTACTTTTGTGTTTTATAGAGTCTTGGCAATCAAAGCTCCGTAGGTTTGTCCAGCTATAGTGTGGGAGCTTGTTAGACATGCAAGACCTCAACCCCGCCCGAGACTAATGGAACCAGAATTTGCCTTTCAACAAGACCTTCAGGTGATTTGGAGCACCTTGCAGTTTGAAGACTGCTCTCTGTTTGAATAAGAATGTTATTTTGATCTCCTTGTTTTTCATAATTTTAAAAAATTGAAATGTGATAAATGTTCATTGTGGAAAATAGGGGAATTCAGAAAGGTACATAGAGGAAAAATAAAATCATCTGTAATCTCAACACTCATTTATTTACCATGTTGGTCTACAGCCTTTTGGTGGGTTGTTGGAACATTAAAATATTATTAAAATCATTTTGTGAAAGATATTAAAACATCTTTTATTCGGCATAAAGCTTAATTCTTAGGAGATGAAAGATGAAGATCCAAGTTCTCCTTTGGTCAAGGACAGGAGATTCTTGGAGAAAGAAACCTTCTCTCCTCCCAAGCCTGTATCATTTGTTAGGGACCTATTATGTGCCAGGTGTATTATGACCTGCCTGTGGGACCCTTATGTTGGTAATCACAGAATAAGATGAAAATTAAGACACTGACTGGGCTTTTGAATCCTAATATGCATTTTTCTGGACAGTTGAGACAAAGGAAATCATTAATAAGGCTTGCTCTTTGCTTAATTTTCCTCCTTTTTACTTTTTGCCTTTTGCTGGTATGGATTTTGAATTAATTGCTACTTTAATTGCTTTCTTTAGGTGATAGATTCCTCTGATTGAGCAGACCTTTCCATCCGAAAATATCTAGGATTTGAAACTTACTGTCAGGAAGAACAACTTCTCGGGTGGGGGGAGGTGGGGGAGGTGGGGGGAAGGTGTTGTCTTGGCAGGGAACTTGCTAATTACACTGCCAGTTGTAGTATCTATTTATGATGGAGACACTGGGTACCCAATTAGCAGGTCATTTTCATGTGAGGGTTTTGGAATTGGACTCTGCTGTGTGAAGATGGTATGGCAACCAGCGAGCACCTTCTCAAGTGCAGGGGAATTGGGGATGGTTTTAGATCGCGGTCACCTGAGATTGCCCCAGGTCACTGATAGGAATCGAAAGCTCTGCTGTTTGTTCTGTTCCTTTGAACCAACAGTTTCTAAAGTTGTCTTGTCTGCAGGGCCGACAGTACTAAAAAGTTGCTACTCTTGAGAGAGGCTGGCTTCCCGGGAAGGAACTGGCCATGTGATGAGGCCAGGAGGGTCGTGAGAATCAGCAGACTGGAATTACAGGGAGGGGCCAGGCAGCCAGACAGTCCTTTTGGTCTGGGTTTCCCATTTGTCTTTTGGGGGGAGGGAAGGAGGAGTCTCCCCTCCCTGGAAGGAATCTACTGTGATTCTTTCACTGGGGTTGTTATGGAAATGGCACTACATCAGGAGACAGACTGGGTGACCTTTTTCTCTCCTTGTTTATTCCTTATCATTTGTGGTGCCAGGTATCCCCCAGGTAGGTCTGCCTGCTTCCACTCCTCTGCCCACAGGAGGGATGTAGAGGGAATGTGATTGGCCTGGTGGGTGCCCAGGGCAGAGAGGTTGCCTGTGATGGCGTCACTGTTAGGGCTTGAGGGTATTTTAACTTCTTTTTAGTCCTATGGTGACATGAAACACCATCTTGATTTTAGCTTATTTACAGTATTAATGGCAAACGTCACCTTCCATTATTTTGTAAAATAGAAACAACAGAAAGCAAATAGGCATGCTGTCTGTATAAGGTCTTTAAGTGGAGAACTTGTTGGAATCATTGATTCTTGGGCCTTAGACTTTTTTTTTTTTTTTTTTTTGCGGTACGCGGGCCTCTCACTGTTGTGGTCTCTCCCGCTGCAGAGCACGGGCTCCGGATGCGCAGGCTCATGGGCCCAGCCGCTCTGCGGCATGTGGGATCTTCCCGGACCGAGGCACGAGCCGTGTCCCCTGCATCGGCAGGCAGACTCTCAACCACTGCGCCACCAGGGAAGCCCCGGGCCTTAGATTTTTAAATTTTGAAATGATTTCAGATTTCCTGAGACGTTGCAAAAATAGTACAAGGAATTTCTGTATCCCCTTTTGCCCACATTACCCGAGTATTAAGTTTACCACGTTTACTTTCTCTTTCTCTGTTCTCTCTGTCTCTCTTCTCTCTGTCAGACACACAGGCACACATTATTTTCTTCTGGACAGTTTGAGAGGAAGTTGCAGCCATGTTGCTCTTCACCCTTAAATACCTCAAGGTGTGTTTCTTCAAAACAAGGACATCGTCTTATAAAAGCATAATACAATCATCCACAGTAGAAAATTAATGTAGAGTTCTATTATCTAATCTATAGCCCTTACTCAAATTTAGTCAATTAGCCCGCCTACTAATGTCCTTTATAGGAAAACAAAAATGTTAAGTTTTTAAAAACTTTTTTTTCTGGTCTAGGATCCAAATACACGATCACACATTACATGGGGTTGTCCTACCTCTGTAGTCTTAAATTTGGGACTTTCTTTGTCTTTCATGAGCTTGTCCTTTGAAGACTACAGGCCACTTATTTTGTAAAATCTCGCTCATGTTGGATTTGTGTGATGTTTTCTCAGTATTGGATTCAGTTACCATTTGTTCTTTATTGCAGTTGCATGTCCTATTTATTTTTTTTAAAAATTAATTTATTCTTGGCTGCGTTGGGTCTTCATTGTTGTGCACGGGCTTTCTCTAGTTGCGGTGAGTGGGGACTACTCTTCGCTGCAGTGCGTGGGCTTCTCATTGCGGTGGCTTGTCTTTGTTGCGGAGCAAGGGCTCTAGGCATGCGGGCTTCAGTAGTTATGGCACGCAGGCTCAGCAGTTGTGGCTCGCGGGCTCTAGAGCACAGGCTCAGTAGTTGTGGCGCACGGGCTTAGCTGCTCTGCGGCATGTGGGATCTTCCCGGACCAGGGCTCGAACCCATGTCCCCTGCATTGGCAGGTGGATTCTTAACCACTGCACCACCAGGGAAGCACATGCGTGTCCTATTTCTGAGAAGGATCATGTAGAACTTGCCTCAGCTCTCCCTCTACCCCAACTTTATGCTTCAGCTCTTTTTGATCTGATACTCTTATTGGGAGGAGAAAGTTTTGATCATATACCCCTAATATAGATATTTCTCTAAATTATAGGTTATATAAGTCAGCTTGGGCTGCTTTAACAAAATATCACAGATTGTGTGGCTTAAACAACAGAAATTTCTTACAGTTCTGGAGGCTGGGAAGTCCAAGAGCAAGGTGCCGGCCAGTTTGTTTCCTTATGAGGCCCTTCTTCCTGTGTGACAGATGGCTGTCTTCTTGCTGTGTCCTCACATGGCAGAGAGAGAGTGAGAGAGAGAGAGGGCACTCTTCTTATAAGGGCACTAATCCTGCCATGGGGCTCCACCTTCATGACCTAATTACCTACCAAAGGCCCCACTTTAAAATACCATCAACTGGGGGTTAGGCCTTCAACATATGAATTTTGGGGGAACAGAATTCATTCTATAGCATAGATGTACTGTGCTGATGTTATGTACCTCATAAAACATTACCCAAATACAAGTTAAGAAGGATAAATGAATACTTATATACATATTTGTATGTAATTATATAGACATATAGATGTAAGTTTATATATGTGTATAATTTATATACACACATTTATATATGTATATTTATTCATGCACACACACATATGTACATGTATGTACATACATACATGTATATGAATGCGTAGGTGTTCTGTTGTTCTCCTTCAAGTAGCCCAGCGCTGGAGACTCCTGCAACAGCCAGCAGTTATAGCTCTACAGGGAGGAAAAACTTGTTACCTGGGCTTCCCTGGTGGCGCAGTCGTTGAGAATCTGCCTGCTAATGCAGGGGACACGGGTTTGAGCCCTGGTCTGGGAGGATCCCACATGCCGCGGAGCAACTAGGCCCGTGAGCCACAACTACTGAGCCTGCGTGTCTGGAGCTTGTGCTCCGCAGCAAGAGAGGCTGCGATAGTGAGAGGCCCGCGCACCGCGATGAAGAGTGGCCCCTGCTTGCCACAAGTAGAGAAAGCCCTCGCACAGAAACTAAGACCCAACACAGCGAAAATAAATTAATAAACTCCTACCCCCAACGTCAAAAAAAAAAAACAAAAAACAAAAAACTTGTTACCTGATAGGTTGGGATTTCTTGGTCTCTCCAGTTTATAGGATTTGCCCTAACACAGGGGTCAGCAAACTGTAGCCTGGGCCCAAATCTGACCTGCCGATTGTTTTTGCACAGCCAGTGTGCTAAGAATGTTGTTTTACATTTTTGAACTGTTGAAAAGATTAAAAACATAATAATTTGAGACAGGTGAAAATACATCATTCACATTGAAGGTCAGTAAATCAAGTTTTATTGCAGCACAGCCACTCCCATGTGCTTCCAAGCAGGAGAGTACTGTCTGAGCTGCAGGCTTAAACTACTTGATATATATAATGTATCAACTCTATGGCCCATTACAGAAAAAGTTTGCCAACTCCTCCTCTAACACCATGTTATTAATGAAACTACCACTTGCTGAATGATGTGTTTCAGGTCGTGAACTTAGAGCTATGCAGGTATTAATTTAATCCTCACCACAACTCCATGAGGGAGGGGTCTCCTAAGATATCTCCTTCCAGGATATTGTCTCCATCCAAAAACGAGGAACCCGGAGCTTCACAGGGAGCAAAATTTGCCCCAGAGACATAGCTGGTAAGTGAAGGGGTTAGACTTTAAAAGCAGCTGTTTTGCACCTTGGCTCTTGGTGGTTCAGGCTTATTCTGGCCTTGGAGAATTTAGGCGATTGCTGGGGTGAGTTGGGGGTGGGTGCAGGTAGCCCAGGCCACTAGACTGGACTGCGCAGTCAGTATAGCCTTGCCCATTGCTGTGTCTTTGGCATGCTGGGCACCGGGGAGCTGCTTAGTAAAGTGTTGAAGGATGGATGAATGGATAGAGAGATGATGCCCAAACCCAGCCTGGAAAATGGAAGTGGAATATGGGGGTGTGGTCAGGGTCAGTCATTAGATTAGATTTGCCAAGAACAGCTACTTCAAGGTGGGCTACAGCGAGAGTCCCACAGCCTTGACATCTGGGGCAGGAAGTTGTTGAGGTAGGAGTGAGAGATGAGGCTGGAAGTGCTCAGTGTGTCAGACCTACGGCTTCTCGGATATTCTGGTGAGTGGTGACCGAGGACTGCACAGTCCTTTGGTAATGCCTGGGTCTGTCTCGTCTCTGTCCCAAGGACAGGTGCCTTCTCAGGATGCTATCATCCTCTGTTTCTGATAGAAATGATGGGCTAGGAGCAAGGAGCACCTACTGTTCTGGGAGGCACCCCTGGCCTTTATATTTTTCTTTAATTAAAAGAAATTGCATATAATATATGAATATGTTCTTTCTTAGAACGTTTCAGCTAAAGCTTAAATCTTTTGACTTCTTCTCATCCTGCCTCCCCAGAGTTTGAAGCTCTTTTAGTAGGTTTACATATACAAATACATAGATTATTTTTACAGAAGTAATTTACTGTATTCATTCTGCTGCTTTTTGTGGTGGGGGGGTTCAACAATGGTTTTTAGAAGTATTTCATTGTTGATACCTAATAATGCATTTAACGCAGTCCTTTTAGGGACTTCCCTGGTGGTCCAGTGGTGAAGACTCCGTGCTCCCAATGCAGGGGGCCGGGGTTCGATCCCTGGTCGAGGAACTAGATCCCACATGCCACAACTAAAGATCCTGCATGCTGCAATGAAGATCCCACACGCAGCAATGAAGATCCTGCATGCTGCAACTAAGACCAGGCACAGCCAAGTAAATAAAAAAAGAAAAAACCCACAGTCCTTTTAGTTGCAGTATACTATTCCGTTGTTAAGAACAGGCTGTGCGGGGCTTCCCTGGTGGTCCAGTGGCTAAGACTCCACACTTCCAACGCAAGGGGCCCAGGTTTGATCCCTGGTCAGGGAACTTGATCCCACATGCCACAACTAAGAGCCCACATGCTGCAGCTAAAGATCCCACATGCCACAGCTGAAGATCCTGCACGTGGCAGTGAAGATCCCCCGTGCTGCAACTAAGACCCGGCACAGCCAAACAAATAAATAAATATATTTAAGAAAGAAAAAGAAAGAATGGGCTGTGGAGGTAGTGAGCTATCTTCCTGCTGGTGGTCACTAAGGTCACTTGACAGAGAACAGTCTTTATATGTACCTCTTTGTGCTCGTTTGCCAGTATTGGTTTAGGGTCGATACAGAGAATTGGAACTGCTGGGTCATAGGTTAATAGAAATGGGGGTCTTGGCTAGTCTGTCCCTCCCTCTGGTCCTGGACACACGAGGGTGTGATCCTGCTTCCCGCAGCTGGTCTGCTTAGCCTCGCTTCTTGTGCATATTGTTTCCTTTTCTTTCTTTTTGGAGGTTGAGAGGGCAAGAGGATAAGCTTACTGTGGTATTTGCAGGTCAAGTGTACACGAATCCAGGGATGTCCCACATACTGTGTCACTGCCCCCTTGATGAGTTTTCTTCCCTCGGTTTGTTGTGGAGTGACAGAGGTGTGTCGGGTTTGCCCGGGCGTCCTTGCCTTAATGCTAACTTGTCTTAGCAGGCGGGGCCAGTGGCATCCACCTCCAGGTGAGTGATGTGGAAACTAGTTGAATAGGCAGTAGGTAGACGGGGGAGGGCAATGAGGGCGTAGAGGGACTAGAAAGAACCTAAGCTAAGTCAGTCAGCTTGCTCTGAACCTGAGTTTCCATGAGGATCCTTGGGAATCATTCCTGGAAGGTGAGAATCCAGAAGGTAATGGATGTGAAGGGCCACCCACACTGCCTGACACTTACAAGTGCTAATTGTTAATTCTCTGCTCTGTCCCACTTGTTGAGCTTGGTGCTGAGATTAGAAAGGGTAACTAGGACATGCTTTCATGTTCAGAGCACTCAGGGCCTGGAAACTGACATGTAACTACATGAGCATACACAACACGTTGGATGAGTCTAAAGGAGACAGAGAAACTTCTTGGAGTTGCCTCTGTAAGAGGCACTGGAGAAAAAAAAAAACAAAACATGCCTGAATTGTCCCTTTCTCTGGAGCTTTTAAACTGTGCCAGAGCAAGTGGATACTGCAGCATACCAGTTTTGTTTTTATATAAAGTTTATACCGAGCCAAAATGATTTAAAATTATTTTCTTAGTAATAATTGTAAGAAATACCCATCTTTGGAGAAAGGGGCTGGATCTGCCCACCTTGTCAACTTGATACTCACACTGTCTTTGAAAATCACCTTCTCTTTGTCAAGGCACCCCAATAAAGCTGGGGGGGAAAAAGGAAAAAAAAACACCCTCTTACCTCCCTGAAGTCTGATTGGTTCTCTGCAGTCCCACAATGGATGCTAAGCAGGCAAAACCAACACAGGGTAGTTATTCTAGGCTGTTCCACGTCTTCCTAGTCAAAGTGTCATCCTCTGATCTGCGGCGTCAGCATCACCTGGGAACCTGTTAGAAATGCAGAATCTTAGAGGCTCAGCCTCCACTCTAGATCTGTACTTAGCAAGACTCCGCAAGCGATTCCTATACACATGGAAATTTTTGAGAAGTCAGGGCCACCTGGCCCCCATCTGTACACCCCCTCTGTGCAACATTTCCCCACAAACACCACAGGTACCTCTGACCCCCCCCATCAGGACAGACACCTTTGGAACCCTAAAACAGTGTATGTCAGGAAAGGCCCCACTGAAGTGAATTGCTTTTAGGGGGCTCTCTACTTTCCTTCGGCCCAGGAATCAGCATTTCCTTTGCCAACTAGGTAAAAATCATTAAATTACAAAAAAAGGAAAAAAGATGGTCCAAATTTTCCTCACTGTGAAAACAGCTGTAGTGACACAGGTAGGAATTACTGCTTCAGACTTAAAGCCTGCTCCTTAAAAGTAAGCTGTGTATATATACAGTTCTCCTTTTCTTAGCCAAACAAAATGAAATGGGTTTTGAAAATTGGGGATAGATGAATGAGGTCTTTATAATAATCACTTGCATTTGCTCTTCAGTTCTTGTTCTTGCTCTCTTCATTTCTTTTCAGATGGAAGCATTTTTAATGAGAGGAATTGGAAAAGTGGGTCAGGGAAACCAAAACACAGAAAAATTCTGCTGAGCTCGGTAGCTTTTCTCAGTTCTTTTTTGTTTTTTAATTTCTTTTTAAATTTATTTATTTTTGGCTGCATTGGGTCTTCGTTGCTGTGCACGGGCTTTCTCTAGTTGCGGTGAGCGGGGGCTACTCTTCGTTGCAGTGCACGGGCTTCTCATTGCAGTGGCTTCTCTTGTTGCGGAGCACGGGCTCTAGGTGAGTGGGCTTCAGTAGTTGTAGCACGTGGGCTCAGTAGTTGTGGCTCGCGGGCTCTAGAGCGCAGGCTCAGTAGGTGTGACGCATGGGCTTAGTTGCTACACGGCATGTGGGATCTTCCTGGACCAGCGTTTGAACCCGTGTCGCCTGCATTGGCAGGCGGATTCTTAACCACTGCGCCACCAGGGAAGTCCCTGTTGTCAGTTCTTTAAAGTGCTTGAAAACTATTTTGTTGCTACTAAATCTAATTAATAGCTACCTGGTACTCATCAAGACCTCATTTCTTTCAACCTTGAAGGCAATTGGAAAGATACACAGATCTCTGTATTATCACAGCAAATGAATTCTCTGTTTTCCTTAATCACTTAGAGCTTTATCAGCAATGTCGGCAGCAGATGGACAGCTGAGTTTAAAAACTAGAATGCATCTCAGGGTGTTCACTGTGGCGTGTCATAAGTGTGTACTGATTGATAAAATTACTTTGTAAAAAATACAGTTTTGAAACCAGAGTCTAAACCGTGTAACAGGAAAGCCTGGTTCTTGATGGTCTCCAGCCTGTTTCTGAATATTTGGACGGAATCAACAAGTCTCTGGAAGCCTGTTCTCTGCCCAGCACCAACTAGTCAGAATGCCGTGGACCAAAATGGATTTAAACACAAAGAGAGGGTGAAAATGCTCATCTGGGAGGAGGGGGGCACCAGGGGATGACTGTGCAGAGCCCTGCATCTCTGCCGGTGCAGGGTGCAGCTGTGGGTTGTTGGTGACAAAGGCATTCTTCCATTCTGAGCGGACCAAGTATGAATCGACTTGGTGGCTGATGTGCTGACAGGCTCAAGTAAAGTAGCTCAGGCCTTAACTGTGGTGATCAGATATCGGGAGTCCAGGCAGAAGAGAGGCAGTGATTGCACACGCTGCTTATTCCGAGGGCCAGAGCTGCTTCCGAGGGCTGCCTGACCACCCCGTCTTCACACACCCTCTCCCTCACTCAAGTCAATTATTTCTGTTGAAGCACACCCAGGACTGGATGATGTTTTGTGTTTGTCAGGTAGAGCGTTAGTTTGGCAAATATTTATTAAGTGACTACTTTGTGCCAAGTCCTTGGTGCAGCAGTTTAAGCCTCAGATCCACCGTTTGGTGGGTCATGAGAGTGCAGCCAACATCCATCAGCACTTTGCATGTCTGTAAATTATACTATGGTAATAACCTGGCAGACCTGCTTTCAAGCCTGACTCTTATCAATAAAGCATGACAGAGAAATCTGCACAGCGTGTTTGGGGAAATAGCTTACAGGAAGAAACACGATGTTACAACAAAATTGGCCTGATCGAAGCATAGCTAAGGTCTGACGTGGACAGGGAATTGTTACAATTAATACTTTTCTTTTTTTTTTAAAAACCATTTTTAATCTGTTGTGGGAAAATGAAGGAGTTTTTCGTAATCTGGGTGAAAAGTGAGAAAGCCTGTCTGTTTACAGATGTTTGTCATTTAGTCCAAACACACAGATGATAGTCTGCGTTTTTTGGTTTTCACCCGGACACGCTCCGTGCGCTTGTATACAGAGCACAGTGATAATCTCCCACCTCCCTGGACAGAACTGAGCAAGAGGTGGGGTGTTTGCTTTGTAGCCTGAATGTAGAAGTTTTGCCATCTGTGTTTGTGGATGCACCGATTGTTTCCACCATAGGAGGATGGTGGGATCAGCACAGTCATTCACATTTTAAGAATTTTATTCATTGTCTTTGTATCTTTTGCAGATGGGGAGAACAGTCTGATTATATACCCTTTATTTAGTGTTACCGCTCAGAGAAATTAACTAAGTAAAACGATGGAAAGCCCAGCATGTCTTTTCTTCCAGCTGGGAATGTGCCCTCAAAGTTTGGGTGTTCTCCAAGCAGTGTCAACAATGTTGCGGACACAGGAAAGGGACTAGGGCGCCAGAACCTGGGTAAAGGGGTATTTCTTACGGCTACTTGAGGGAAGGTGTAAAAGAGAATTTCATTTATAACTCGGTAGTTTGGCCCTAGGCCTTGATGCTTCTACTAAATGAAATAATATATTCATAAGCTAGTAAGCAGAGTACCATTTATATACACAAAGCGGCTGTCTAGCTCTAGGTAGAACTGTATCTAAGATTTCCATACAGGACGGGATTTGGGTTTTAGTGTTGTTTTTTTTTTTTTAATATTTATTTATTTATTTATTCGGCTGAGCTGGGTCTTAGTTGCTCTGTGCGGAATCTTTTTTTTAAGTTGCAACATGTAGGATCTAGTTCCCTGAGCAGTGATGGAACCCAGGCCCCCTGCATTGGGAGCGCGGAGTCTTACCCACTGCACCATCAGGGAAGTCCCTGGGTTTTAGTCTTTATTAGTTTCATAGGTTTGGGTAGCTGGTTTATATAATGGGTAAGAAGTCTAGATTATGTTCACATCAGGGTAAAAGATGAGAAAATTTATTTAGCACCATTGTGTTCTTCAGCAAAACTTGAAAATTAAAAATATTTTTGAAAAGGAAAGCTTTTCTTTTTTTCTTTTAATTTAATTTATACACCTTCAAGGCAAAACCTATTTAGGCATGTGGACAGGTGGTTTTGAAAACAAGTTTTAACACTTTCAATCTGACTGGTTTCAGCAGGTGTGGAAAATGTATGCTTTTAGGAATAGTTTTCAGTAACATTGGCCAAAAAATATCTCAAGGCAGAAGGTCTTCAAAAACTGCTTGGTTTGAAATGCTTAGGTTAAGGCCAATATGCATCTGTGGTCCCCTCCTCATTCTTGAACCCCCCTAAAATTAGTCTCAACTTCATTTTCTCTCTGTATGTGAAGACACTGGATATCCACATTTAGCTTAAAAATAAGTGGAATCTTAAAGTTCACAATATTTAATAAGTGTGAAACAATATACACATTCATTTCTACAAGTAACAGGATTTGTTTTTTTTGCGGTACGCGGGCCTCTCACTGTCGCGGCCTCTCCCGTTGCGGAGCACAGGCTCCGGGACGCGCAGGCTCAGCGGCCATGGCTCACGGGCCCAGCCGCTCCGCGGCATGTGGGATCTTCCTGAACCGGGGCACGAACCCGTGTCCCCTGCATAGGCAGGCGGAGTCTCAACCACTGCGCCACCAGGGAAGCCCAACAGGATTATTTTTGGAAAAAAAAAAAAAACAACACCACCAAAACAAAAGACCGAATTTCACCAGTCGTTTTCAAACTTTTTTTTAAAGCACAGAATCCTTTCTTCGAATCTCATTTTTCTTGTTGAAGCATGGAATGTGAAGCATATAGAATGCCTTATTTATTTGACAAATGATTCGGGGGCTGCTCATGAGACCTTTGTCTTCTTAAGCTTTACAACAGGTATTTGTTTTTGATGTAGGCCAGCCCTTCTCTCCTTTCTGATGAGGATACTGAGGTCTGGGGGGTTCCTAGACTCATTCAAGGCCACAGTGAGAGGGACTTTCCTGGTGGTGCAGTGGTTAAGAATCCGCCTGCCAATGCAGGGGACACAGGTTTGAGCCCTGGGCCGGGAAGATCCCACATGCCGCGGAGCAACTAAGCCCGTGAGCCACAACTACTGAGCCTGTGCTCTAGAGCCTGCTAGCCACAACTACTGAGCCTGAGTGCCACAACTACTGAAGCCCGAGTGCTTAGAGCCTGTGCTCCACAACAAGAGAAGCCACCGTAATGAGAAGCCCACACACTGCAACGAAGAGTAGCCCCCGCTCACCGCAACTAGAGAAAGCCCACGCATAGCAACGAAGACCCAGTGCAGCCAAAATTAATTAATTAATTAATTTTAAAAAAGCTTTTGGAACTGTTATCTTGGAGTATCAAACAAAACAAAACATTATTCTAGCATGAAAAATCCACTTAAAGGGCACAGTTGTTGCCACAATTTGTTTTTCTTTACCAGCTAAGATAGGGCTTTGGAACCAAGGGGCATTGGCCATGGAAAGGACCATGGGCATGCAAAAGAATAGAAGTTTTGCACATGCTTGTTTTGAAACTCAGCTACTTCTGTTCAGGTTTGACTGGTCTCAGTGGTAACGAGCTTAAAATGAAATAATGCCATCTTGATTCTTCTTGTGTGGACTGCTTGAGCCAACGTAACACATAATGCAGAGCAAAACAAGGAATCGATAAAGCCATTAAGCTGCTGGCTGTCTGGCCAGGAATGTTGATGAATGGGTTTGCGTTTCCCCTCGGGTGTTTTTATTCACCACGGGAAGAAAAGGAGTGGCCAACAAAGTAGAGAAATTGAGAAGAAAGGCTTTTCTTGCTTGAGTGAGGCAGTGCCGCTTGCATCTCTGTCTTGTTCCCTTGGAGACTCCTTTTCTTATCTGTGAACCAGGACATGGAGTTGGTCATCGTGTGCTGCCCCCTTCCTGTCTCTTACTTTAAGGTTTATTAGTGGATGATAGAGTGGAGATATATCAGACACACTCAACTCATGAATGAGTTAAATTTGTAACTCCACTTAGAGTCATGAGACCAGTGCCCAAAAGCTTGGGCGCAATGGCCTGTCGTGGGACCGCAGGAGAAAATGTGAACTTGGTTGTTGTGTTAGTTTGCTAGGGCTGCAGTAACAGGGTACCACAGTGTGGGTGCCTTAAATAAATAGAAGTGTATTGTCTCATAGGCTAGAAATCCGAGATCAAAGTGTGCTCGGGATTGGTTCCTTCCGAAGGCTATGAGGAGAATCTGTTCCCTGGTGGTTTGCTGCCAATCTTTGGCGTTCCTTAGCTTGTAGAAACATCACCTTGATCTCTGCCCTCATGGTGAGAAGAAGTTCACTTGGTGTTCTCCCTATGTGCCCATTTCCCCTTTTGATAAGGACACTAGTTGTATGGGATTAGGCTCCACCCTAATGACTTCATCTTTAATTACGTCTGTGATGACCCTATTTCTAACTGAGGTAACATTCTGAGGTACTGGGGGTTTGGTACTGGGGTTGGGATGTATGAATTTGCAGAACACAGTTCAACTCATAACAGATGGATAAGATGGCTGGTTTTGTGTCTCTAAAATCTCAAGTCAGAGTGGTTTCAATCAAGCAACCTACAGCTTCAAAATGAGTAAGCATATACTGTGTTCTCCAGTTTTTTTTTTAGGTGCTTTCACATATCCTATGTTCCTTACCATAGCAGACAAATGTATTCGTGTTTATGAAGCTTGTAGAGGCTATAATGGAATAGAAGAGAGTAAACCCTGTAGACGAGCAGGAACACTTTAGAATCTTCTACTCATCTTCTGTTTTCTTTTGGGTATCGAAAAACATTACAATTCTAACCTGTAGTTGCCTGCATGAAGACTTTGATGTACTTTAATCACGCTCATTGGGGGACAGATGTTGGCATTACACAATATATGTTACTATATCATAACATAAAAGATGTACTGTACTTTCTGGGTGATTCAAGGGATTTGTCAGTGGTAATTCTGACTCTCGCTAAAACCTTATACACTGACTTTTTTTTTCTTTTTTTGCGGTACTCGGGCCTCCCACTGCTGCGGCCTCTCCCGTCGCGGAGCACAGGCTCCGGACACGCAGGCCCAGCAGCCATGGCTCACGGGCCCAGCTGCTCCGCAGCACGTGGGATCTTCCCGGATCGGGGCACGAACCCGTGTCCCCTGCTTTGGCAGGCGGACTCTCAACCACTGCACCACCAGGGAAGCCCACACTGACTTTTGAGTGTAACCTCACTACCGCAGCTGGTGATCTATCTAATTAAATGAAAGTTTGGTTATGATGTGCTCCACCCCTGAACCCCCAACCACCAAAGTCTTCAAGTTGAGTATTTTCAAGTCTACCATCAGCCGTGGAACCTGTTTTGCAAATGATACCTTATTCGATGAGGACTTTAAGATCTACTTCCTTAGCAACTTTCAAATATGCAGTACAGTATTATTAACCGTAGTTACCACGTTGTACATTACATCCCCAGGACTTATTTATTTTATAACTGGAAGTTTGTACCTTTTGATCCCCCTTCACTCATTTCTCCCACCCCTCACTGCCCGCCTCTGGCAACCAACAATCTGTTCTCCGCACCTGTGAGCTTGTTTTTTTGTTTTTACTTTTTAGATCCCATAGAGAAGCATGTCAATTATACTTAACAAAAAAAAAGCATATAGAAAAAAATGAAATAAATAAAACTTCTCCCATGTGGGGGAGAGAAGCCAAAACAATCGTACTTGAAATCTCAAAATATAAAATAGGTTTTAAAAAGGATTTTCTCTGGGGCTTCCCTGGCAGTCCAGTGGTTAAGACTCTGTGCTTCCACTGCAAGGGGCATGGGTTCAATCCCTGGTCGGGGAACTAAGATTCTCTATGCCGAGCTGCACAGCCAAAAAGAAAAAAAAGAAGGATCTTCTCTGATTGAATCAAGGTATAAAAGGCTTCAACCTCTCTCTCTACTTTCCTTAGTTGAGTTCCCTCAACCAGGACATAGTTGGAGAAAACATTGGTAAACCATGGTATGGGAGCATGTTTGCCATGTGATGAGTTTTATCACCTAGAGGGAAATTAGAACAAGTAAGGATATTATATCTTTCGGTAATCTCAGGTTATTTGTGGGCTCACATCACTGTGCATGCTGTATTCTTTTGTTCATTTATTCAACAAAAATTGATAGCAATTTGTGTAAGATGTTGGCGATTCAGAGATCAGTGAGATATAGTCTCTTCCAGAACAGTTTTTAGTCTCCATCCGTGCATCCACCCATCCTTCATATTTCTTGAGTGCCTCCTATGTGCTGTGCCCATTTTAGGTATTTGAAAAAGTGGCAAAACTAACAAATAATACCTGTCTCTGTGGGGCTTGTGTGTTAGTGGGGTAAACAAGCTAACACGTTAGAAGGTGACCAGTGTCGGGAAGAAGGAGGAAGGTTGAGGGAAACTGGGACTTTTTGGAGCGGGGGACTTGGGTTGCTGCCACCTGTTTTCAATAGACCTTGTTGGAAAAAGTTGACATCTAGTATGGTTGTGAAGGAGGTAAAGTTAAGCATGGGGTGTCCGGGAACAGAAGGGACAGATAGCTCACTCACCTGCATAATCTTGGACCCCGCAGTAGCCCTATAAGAGCAGGTACTGTAGTGATTTATATTAAGCTGAGGCGAAAGTTGCCCAGGATCAAGGGCCTAGGCAACAGTGGTGGGATTCCAGCCACGGTTACGAGATGCAGCTGGCTCACTGGACAGATGTCTCTCCGTGACTGTTAATGGGAACGTTCTTAGGCCTCTGTTTCAGGACCCTCTCACCTTTCGCCAGCCTGTGCATGCCAGAGGGGCTGAGGTTGTATCCATCCTGCTCGCTCATCAGAGTGCCTAGCTCATAGCTGCCGCTCATTTACGTGTATTGATTAAAGAAGGATAAAATAGGCCCCTGGGCACCTTTTAATTAAGAGAGAGGTGGTGATGGATAACATAGTTCGGAGGAGAGGAAGATCAGCTTCCTCACGGTGGTGGTACCAGTCAAGCATCCCGCTTTGAGGTGGAATCGTGGAGCGCCCTGGGCAGGGGCTCCAGGGGGCTGCCTCATGGCCATGAGCTTCTAATTTTCTCTGTAGGTCACACTAAATAGTCCATTATTCATCAAGGAGAGGGGAAATTGATTTCAAATTACTCCTGTATTGGTTAATACCCAAACTGCCACGAATGCTTTATGGGATCAGGGAGAAGATAGGCCCTGGGTTTTAGCTGCACTAAAACCTGCTTAATTAACCGAACACCGTCTATTACCATCAGACAGAAAGTGTGACCCCTCTTCTGCAGAAGGGCTTGGGTTTGAAGACCATCCTCCCAGGGCCAGGAGTAGTCGAGACCTGCGAGGGTAGAGGATTTATGCTTTGTGTGCTTCCCTTCTGCTCTGCACATCCTTGCCTGGGGTCTGGGAGCTGCTTGTGTAGGTTCATGAAAACTGGTGGTTAAGTTCTCAGGAATTTTCTGAGCTGGTTATTAAACACAATCCTATTTCTTTTATTTTTGGCCGCGCCGCTCGGCTTGCAGACTCTTAGTTCCCTGACCAGGGATCGAACCCGTGCCGCCTGCAGTGGAAGCTCGGAGTCCTAACCACTGGACCGCCAGGGAATTCCCTAAACAGTCTTTTAAAGCAAAATATTACGTAAACTTACAATTAAATTATACTTAAGAAATAAAAAATACCCCCCAATTCATCACTTAGAATTACTGTAATACATGTTATTCTTGCCTGTGCTCTTGAGCATCTGTTTTATCTATAGGGTAGAAATGCTGTATGATGATGTGCATTTCCTTTCTACTTCACAGTTAGTGCTGTCACATTGGTAGGTTGAAATTAGCCGTGGTGGGAATATTTACACCATGGTCATCAGCAAATACTACAAACCAACCCCCTCCCAGAGCTGGATGGTAAACATTTACAAATACACCACTGACTGGGGCCATCTTCCTTATTAGTTTGCTAGGGCTGCCATAACAAAGTACCAGAAACTAGGTGGTTTAAAACAACAGAAATGTATTGCTTCATAGTTCTGGGATCAGGAAGTCCAAGGTCAAGGTGTCGGTTGGGTTGCTTCCTTTTTGGAGGCTCTGAGCCTGTTTCTTGCCACTTCTTGGTTTCTGGCCTTTGCCAGCCATCCGTGGCATTCCTTGGCTTATAGGTGCGTCATTCCAATCTCTGCCTACATCTTCACAGGGCGTTCTCCATGTGCTGTCTTCACATGGCCATCTTCCTTCTGCGTCTCTTACTGCTTATTATAAGGACACCAGTCGTATTGGATTAAGGGCCCAACCTATCCCAGTGTAGCCTCATTTTAACTAATTACATCTGCAATGGCTCTATTTCCAAATACGGTCACATCTGAAGTGCTGGAAGTTAGGACTTTAACAAATCTTTTTGTGGGGACACAGTTCAATCCCCAGAGTCCTCCAATGGCCTTATATTACCTATTGGGAGACCTTGCCTTTGCCAGCTCAAATAATAAAATTAAACATAAGAGCCCACATGTATAATAATTTTAGTGGCTAACTAGGTACTAGTTTTATTTTTTTTCCTCACATGCGTTCTCATTTAACCTTATTAACCACCTTGTAATGTAGGTGCCATTATTCTTATTTAACAAATTTGAATTGGGGTCCGGGCAAATTGTAGTAATTGTCCTAGTCAGTGTATTAAGTATTTGGACCCGATACCACTGCCTTTTGTCAACTTACTTGTCATGAGTTTTGTTTCCCCAGAACTTCATTAGCTGAACCAAATCCACATGAAGGGTTACTTGTGGCAGAGCGGGAGAGAAGAAGAAAGCTAATTTTTATAAAACATCTTGCAGAATCAGGCACCAGTGCTGGTGTCCTTATATATGTGTTGCTTAATTTAGTCCTCCTGACAGATTTTTGAATTGTTAGTCTGTGTAGATGAGAAAGTGAAACTGTAGGGCCATAAGGTGAACTGTGTTCACCGGCCAGGATCACAGAGCTGATAAAGGGCACAGCTGAGACAGGAGCCCGATCTCCCTGGACCAAAGACCCTTCTTGTTAGCCCTACACTGTCCTTCAGCAAATCCCATGTCTGATAAATGGGCCCATCCCACCCCTCATCTTTCTCTTTGGTTGAGATGTTAGTTGTGCATCTATTTCTTTTCCCATCTACTTAGTAAGTACTGAGAGCGCCCTGATCATGTGCCAAGGACTGTGCTGAGGGATGAGTTGTGAGTTGTAAATGGTATTAACAGCTCATGTTGCAGAAGTAGGAGGCTTTAAAGCCCTCTGCAGGCATGCTTCCTTAAAAGGTCACCAGAGGGCTTCCCTGGTGGCGCAGTGGTTGAGAGTCCGCCTGCCGATGCAGGGGACGTGGGTTCGTGCCCCGGTCCGGGAAGATCCCACATGCCGCGGAGCGGCGGGGCCCGTGAGCCATGGCCGCTGAGCCTGCGCGTCCGGAGCCCGTGCTCCGCGACGGGAGAGGCCACAGCAGTGAGAGGCCCGCGTACCGCAAAAAAAAAAAAAAAAAAGGTCACCAGGTCCCACCTGTCTCTGCCATTTTCCTAGTTAGTCCTTAGCCTGTCGGGTGCACTGTCTCCTGTTGTTGTGTAACAAATCACCACACACTCAGCGACTTAACGTGTTTATTACGTCACAGTTTCCGTGGGTCCTGAGTCTGGGAATTAGTTGGGTCTTCTGCTCAGGCTGAAATCAAGGAGTGGGCCAGGGCTGTGATCTCATCTGAGACTCAGGGTCGTCTTCCAAGTTCGCTGTGGTTGGCAGAATTCAGTTCTTTGTAGGACTGAGGCCTCAGCTTCTAAAGGCTGCTGCCTTTGCCTGCGTGTGGCCATCTTCACAACATGGGGGTTTGCTTCTTCAAGGCCAAGAGAAGAGGAACTCTGCTGCTTCCCATCAGCCCCACCCAGGATGGATTCCCTATCCATTAAATTAAGGTCAGCTGATTAGGGATATTAATTATATCTACAAAATCCCTTCACCTTTGCCAGTTTTAAGAAAACCATAGGGCTTCCCTGGTGGCGCAGTGGTTGGGAGTCCGCCTGCCGATGCAGGGGACACGGGTTCGTGCCCCGGTCTGGGAAGATCCCACATGCCGCGGAGTGGCTGGGCCCGTGAGCCATGGCCGCTGAGCCTGCGCATCCGGAGCCTGTGCTCCGCAACGGGAGAGGCCACAACAGTGAGAGGCCCGCGTACCGCAAAAAAAAAAAAAAACAAAAAAACCATAGGTTCTGCCCCTACTCAAGGGACAGGGGTATTATACAGGATGTAACCCAAGGGGTGACAGTCATGGAGGCCCACTTGGAATTCTCCTACCATATCTGGGATTTCCCTCAGACTTTTCCACCCCTTTGGGTTTGGATCCATGTTTTTCTCACTTATTCTCTCCCTTACCTTAGCCAGGTATGTCCACACGGTTCATGAACAATTCATGGTTTGAGTTCACCATGGTTTGAATGCATAAACTGTGGCTGGCTTTGTATGACTAGCTTCTGCTTTACCCATCCTTGGACTTAGTGTAAAGCTATTTCTTCAGATTGTTTGCATAGAGTGCCAGCTCTCTGACCTCAATCTCTGATGCCTTTGTTTTCTATTACTTAAATAGTCTTAATTTCAAAAAATGAAGGGAACACTGAATTGAAGTTTCAGTTGGAAGGGAGAGAAATCAACACAAAGTAGCTCAAGTAGATAGAAGAACTTATTGGTACCATAAAATGCAAGGGCATACTGAGTTCAGGCATGGCTGGATCCAGGTCCTCCACCCGTGTATCAGGGCTTTCTTTTCTCTTTTAAACTACCCTTTTTTGGCAAACACATCTTTTGATGTTGCTAGATGGCCACCTTCAATCCCCTAACACCTGCAGACTTTATCTACATAGCTCCATATTTGTAAAGAGAAAAAATCTTCCTGAGTCTAGACATCATGTCTTACTGTTAATTATCAAGACTTGGGTTGCATTTGGCTGGGCCAGTAAGTGGACAGGCTCAGAAAATGTCCCCACCACTGTGACTGAGGTAGAAGTGAACTCCCCAACCTTAGCTTCTTGGAATGGCTTTTTCTTAGGAAAGAGGGGTCTTTGCCAAGAGAAGAGAGAAGGAGCCCTGAACGGGTGAAAATAACAAACACCTGCTTTGGACCCTGGAGTGATATTGGTATTCCTCATCCCTCCTTCCTCAGTACCATCGCTGGTAAAACAGAAGTGGTGTGGACAGCCACCTGTGAAATACAAGC
Organism: Tursiops truncatus; assembly: GCF_011762595.2. Classification (NCBI taxonomy): domain Eukaryota; kingdom Metazoa; phylum Chordata; class Mammalia; order Artiodactyla; family Delphinidae; genus Tursiops; species Tursiops truncatus. The sequence goes on from NC_047043.1 coordinate 74,889,011, forward strand.
TTTGAGGAAGCGGCCGTCCCTGGCAGGTTTTTATTTTAGTGTAAATCTTCCGTCTTCTTGACATGGGCCTCCTTTAAAGACTTATGAATATTGTCCTGAGAAAATGCCACATGAATTCAGAAGTCGGATCAAACTGTGTTCTTTGGGATTCATTAAAACTGAAATGCCTGGGGCCAGTTCCTAGCCGGATGCATCAAACGTTGCACCAGATCTGAGGCTGCACAGACCTGGAGCATGCTGACGCTCTCATTTTATACGATTCTTCTTTACCACCAAAGGACAGGTCCACAGACTCTTTACATCTTACATGACTTTTTTCTGGGGGTCTGAGAATGTCGCTAGACATTTTTGAATGTGAACTTCTGTCTCTTGCTTCTCCTTAGAATTAAATTCCCTGTGAATCAGCCTAGAGGTGGATGTTCTCCTCGTTGGGTTTTATCAGTTTGAGGGCCCACTTTCTCCAGGGGTTTCTTTGGTGGCCAATACGGAGGTTGCAAAGTCTAATGAATGCCAGCTGGGCCCAGGAAGCTGAAGCAAACTAATAAGGTAGGAGAGCCAGGGGGTGGGCACACTTCAGAGAACTGGACGCAGTTTGCCTTTCTCCAGGGCCAGCACCATTTGGCTGGCGCTGATTGCCACCCTGTTGGAATTTGAGCCAGTGTTAGATCATTCCAGTGTTTCAAGGGAAACTGAGGTCCTGAATTCACCTCATTACTCCCAATTTTAAATTTGGCTAATGACTTCAGTTTTTAGTACACCATGAAGGCTGAAGTAATTGTCTTTTGGCTAGACTTGTCGTCTGGCTGGCTAATTTTGATCTCTGGTCTGCGTTTTGCCCTGGACAGAAGGCCTGTTTGACTCCTTTGCAGCCTCCGTCTCTTTCTTCCTAATAGAACCTTCGTTTTATACAGGTGTCCACCCTTCTCTGTGAAGCCATGTGGCTAAACCCTAGTGCCACAGTTGGGTTTATTTGGTTTACATCCCTAACTAGTGATTGGTTCAGGACTGGCCATGTGATCTGAATTTGTCCAGTGGAATGGGCATATGTGCCCGCTGGGCCCTCCCATGGAAAGCTGCATCTTGTCTTGAAGCCAGGGAAGCTGTGGTCTCTGCTTGCTGTGGGTGCTGTCAGAATGTGCCACCCGCAAGGGCTGCAGCTGTCCCGGGGCTGGCCTGAGGGTGGAGTCATATTTCCAGGAGGGCTGGCCTGGAAAGGAAGGGAAGAAGCTGGGTTCTTGTTGATACCTTTGAGCTGCTGACTCAGCCAGCCCTGAAGCCTGTCCTTCCACTGGACTTTTTATGTGAGATAATAAATTCAGTATAAGTCAGCCTGAGAAGCTGACCAGGGAAAGGACCCCAGTCCATTTCTAGACCCAGTGGACTACTGGTGATGAGGGAGGCCTTCCCTGATGCTGGGCTGGGCTGTCACTGATGTAGGGTTAGGTGATGGAAGGATGTCTTATGTCTTTACTCTGATCCCTTGCTATTGGCCGCTTGACTTGGTCCAGTGTTATCCGAGATAATATTCCATCCTTCTGTTGAGAAGGATAGGCTCCATGGGGAAGGGGAGCATGGGCAGTTACATCTGCCAAGGGGACAGGGGGCTCAGGGTGAGGAGTGGGGAGCATACCATGTGTTTGCCATCCATGGTTTGTGGTCAGATTCAGCCCGAACATGTTATCAAGGCCTTTGGTCTCTGTAGAGTGTTAGATGGATTAATAATAATGAAACTATGACCGTTAACACTTACGAAAAGTATTCTTCAGGTTTATAAGCTTTCATTACGGAAAGAGCCTCACCCGTCGAGGAAAGGCTGAGTTAGGCTTAACATAATCCAAAAAGTTTCATGCTCTTGGAAGAGTACAGAACAGAAAGGGGTCCCTGCCTGACCTTACCTGTGAAGGTAAATCAGCCGGAAGCCCCTCATCAGCTCTAAGCAGCCCCGATATTTCTTACTCTTTTTTCAGATAAGAAATAACATTGCATTTTTAAGAAAATGTTTTATTTCTATCAGTTTATGTCGGTTATTCTTCCCAGTCTATTTACAATGAGTTAACAATTAAAGACGGCCCTTCTACTATTAATAATACAGATAAGCCTGGCTATGCGTAATGGATTTTCACATTTAAATGTTTTTATTTTACCTAGTATGGAGAGGCAGTGAGGTGTGTGTTAAAAGTATCAACTCCCATCCGTGCAGCCTGGGTTTGAATCCCAGCTCTGCCACCTACTGGCTATGGGACCTTGGCAAATTGCTTAATCTCTTTTTGCCTCAGCTTCCTGATCCCTAAAATAAAAGTAACTGTAGTGCTGACCTTGTAGGGATGTGCGGATTAACAGTTTAATACATGAGTCCATTTAAAGTGCTTGTAACAGTGCCTGGGACACTGTCAGTGCTCTGTGTACTTGGTACTAGGCATCATCACAATAATTATAATAAAATCTGCAAGGCTGCTGCTACTGGCTGTTATCAACTGGCTTTGTTAAGAGATTTTGGGAAGACTTGAATCGTTTGGTAGATGTAGTGTCACTGTCTCTTAGATTATGAGTGATTTATTGCTGGATATAAAAAATTGCCCTGGGAAGCAAGCATGGGGGAAGGAGTCTCCATAGGGCCAGGATGCTGGGTTGTAGCCAGCAGTCTTCATAGCAGATGGATAAAGAGATTATATAGTGTGTTTGCCTAGATGGATTTGGCTGTACTCGGGGTGATAGTAAGTACAGGAACTGATTGTTACTTAAGAGCTCAACACTAAAGCATGCAGCATTTAATAAGACAAACATTTGTCTGTTAAATGGCCCTTCCTTTCAAAGGTAGAGAGATGTCTCATTTCATTCACTTAAATGTTATTTATTCTCTTACCATCTCATTCTTTTTCTCCGAATGGCAAAAGTAGTATGAGCTTTTGAACAGGAATTCTAGGCACCTCTGATAGTTAAAAGTATGGCGTTCCGGGCTTCCCTGGTGGCGCAGTGGTTGAGAGTCCGCCTGCCGATGCAGAGGACACGGGCTCGTGCCCCGGTCCGGGAAGATCCCACATGCCGCGGAGCGGCTGGGCCCGTGAGCCATGGCCGCTGAGCCTGCGCGTCCGGAGCCTGTGCTCCACAACGGGAGAGGCCGCAACAGTGAGAGGCCCGCGTACCGCCAAAAAAAAAAAAAAAAAAAAGTATGGGGTTCAGAGCCGACAAAACCTGTGCTCCAGCTCTGAAGCCACAGGTACTGCCGTGACCTTGTGAGGACGTTAGACAACCTCTCCTGGGCTCAATCTCCTCACCTGTAAAATGGGGACCGCCATTCCTCAGAACCTTGCTGTGCCCATCAAATGGAATCCTGTATGTAAAGAGACCAGCACAGTGCCTTCCTTGTCATTTTTTATTTTCGTCTTTTTCCTGCTTTATTTTAAATCACCGTCTTGGCTACTAGGTCAGCAAACTGAAAAGCTTTTCTGGGAACTTTATGTACATTGTGCCGTTTCTGCCGAGTTTTCTGAGAAGGGAGCCTTATTTAGATGGTAAAGAACAATTTTTCTTTCATGATTTTCTAGTGGGCCTTTAGTTTGTTTGGAGCTGTTTTCCTGAAATTTGTGGGTGAATTAAGGCAGGCGTCGGCAAACGTTTTCTGTCAAGAGCCAGGTAGAGATTTTTGTCTTTCTGGGCCGTATATCGCAGCTGTACCTACTCATTGCCATGTAGCTTGGAAGTAGCCAGGGGGGAAATATGTCGGCGATCAGGCATGGTGGTGTTCCGATGAGACTTTATTTATGGATGCTGAAATTTGAATTTCATATACTTTTCCTGTGTCACAAGATATTATTCTTCTTTTGATTTTTTTCCTAACCATTAAAAAATATAGGGCTTCCCTTGTGGCTCAGTGGTTAAGAATCCGCCTGCCAATTCAGGAGACACAGATTTGAGCCCTGGTCTGGGACTAAGCCCGTGTGCCACAACTACTGAGCCTGTGCTCTAGAGCCTGTGAGCCACAACTACTGAGCCCACATGCTGCAACTACTGAAGCCGGTGTGCTTAGAGCCCGTGCTCCGCAGCAAGAGAAGCCACCACAATGAGAAGCCCGCACGCTGCAATGAAGAGCAACCCCCGCTTGCTGCAACTAGAGAAAGCCTGCGTGCAGCAACGAAGACCCAACACAGCCAAAAATAATAAATAAATGAATAAAATAAATTAAAAAAATATATAAACCATTCTTAGCTTGAAGACTGTACAAAAGGAGACAGTGGATCAGTGTTTGTCAACCCTTGCATTAAGGTTTTGGTAAATCATATTATAATCCATGCAGTGATGAGGGCTCTAGAGCTTGTCCGGCCAGCGTCTTGGAATCAGAAGCATCTTTTAGTAATATTCATGGCGATTCCACAGTTTGATCAGGTTAAGGCACTCTTTTCTCCTATGGCTGTGGTCCAAAGTGAGGGGCCCACATGCTTCTGGTTCACTGCTTACGTGGCCCATTTCCAGTTAGAAAACTTAGTGCTTTGAGCCCGGGTAGCTGCTGGGCATGAATTGCCTGACTGCCTCCCTGAAAAGCTGTTAACTTCACTGCTTTTGAAAGGAACTTCAGCTTTATGCATTCTCCAGCCTGTTTTGCTCCTTGCGTTTTTTTTTTTCCTCCTGTCTTCTCTGCATTAAAGGTGCATTAGTGTATTCTCAGTGCAACACTTTAGCATTCTTGGAATGGGCAGAGAGCAGTTGTATCCCATAATAGCAGGATAATCAATGGAAAGAGATTGATTGCCAGGTTGTAAATCATGTGAGAGAATTTGATGATATCAGCTTCGGGGGGCGGGGGGATGGGATCCTATTACGTGTTCTGAATTCTCTGGTTCCTGGAATTAATTTTTTTTTTGTACTTGTAATCATTTGGTGGAACAGCCTTTGCCGTGAACGAGAGGTTGACAAAGAACAGGTGAGCTGTCCCGCATGCTCCCTCCTTTCCTCACTATCCGTGCTCACCCTGGTATAATTTCAGATCTGGGATGTGAAACGCTATTTCTATAGCCATAGTCAGCACTGCAGAGTGGAATACACTTAGGCTGTCAGAGTTGAAAGAACATTTATTCCTCCATATTCAAAAGTGAAGGAAAGAACATTTATTCCTCCATATTCAAAACTGAAGAAAATCACACCCTTTAGACTAGGACACTAAAAAACCTAGCAGCATTCTAGCAAATGCAATTACCAGCAATAGAAAGCAAAGGACTTTTTTATTTTTTTCATTTTTAAGAGAAATAAACTGTGCCTTTTACTTTCTGACTTAATGCAGAGAGATGAAAATATGCTAAAGACTTTTTTTTTTTAAGGCAGAGACCAGAGACATTTTGGAATCTTGCCATCTAGCAAATCCAGCTTCCCTTTTTAAAGCAAAGCATCAGGATTGCTTCAGTATTTAGGTATTAATATTCCCTTGTGGCTCAATCAGCTCTTTGAAAATGAATTTCTCGGCACTGCTGTCACAATTAAGAAAGACATGCTGAGGTAAAAGGGAATTTGTATGTTTCTTAGATTGGAAGGATGTGTTGAGTCAAATGAACATTCTTTCAAGGTTAAATTATCTATTTAAAACCCTCCCAATTATAGTGCGAGGTACAATCTTTGATGAGATTCCGGGAGAAGAGATGACAGTCGGTGGGAGAGAGATTCTCTTTGTATGGAAGAAAGCTATTGGACATTGTTTATTATCTGGGAAAATGGTTACATAAATTGAACAGGGTGTAGTCTCAGTAAACCATGAGCCATTATTGGGTCACTGAAGGCCTCATAAGAGGACAGGGGTGGATTCTTTGTGCTTTTTTTTTTTTTAAGAATTGTGAGATGACCATCAACAGAAAACCACCGGCAGTATTCTGTGACCTTTCTGCATGCAGTCTGACCCAAGGAATTTGGATGGTGTATACAGTTTTGCTTAAAAGGTGGTCTCATAACCTGGCTTTCTAGAACAATCATCCAAGTCCTACTGGCTTTACCTCAGAAATAAATCTTGACTCTCTCTGGCCAGAGCTCTCCATCTCCTATGATACTGACTTGGTCTAGGCCACCATCCTGCCTAGGAGGCAGCCTACTAAGTAGTCACCCTGCTTCAGAAACATATTCCCGTGACAAATGGTAAATTCAGATTCTTACCTAGGGGCCTGCCTCCATTTCTTACATCTTCTCTTACTGTCCCCACTCATTCACTCGCTCACTCATGCCGGTCTTCATGGCTAGGATGGTCCAACAGTTCTGGCTCCATCCTGTCTCAGCATCCTTACGGTTAGTTGCCTGGAGTTGCTTTGATGTAACAGTTGAGTATAGACCCTGGAGCCAGACTGGTGTTCAGACCCTGGTCGTGCTACTAACTAACCTGGGTGGGTTACTGAAAACTTTCTGTCTCAGTTTCCTCATCTTTAAGTTGGGTGTAATAATAATTCTACTTGATAATACTTTTTTTGTTTGTTTTTAAGGTTTTTTGGGTTTTTTGGGGCTGCACCGCAGCAGCATGTGTAACTTCCCCAACCAGGGATCGAACCTGTGCCCCCTGCAGTGGAAGCGTGGAGTCTTAACCAGTGGACCACCAGGGAAGTCGTTTACTTGATAATACTTAATAATGCTACATAAGGTTGTTGTGAGGAATAAATGAGTTAAAATATGGAAAGCACTTAGACCGTTGCTTTGCACTCAGTAAGACTGTATAAGAGTTAGATGATGGTACTGTTTTCTTTTACAATCAGCATCATAATTGCCATCTCTACCCCTTGGATTTTTGTGTGTTTGCTCTTTCTCTTGTATATCTCAGTGCAAATGTCCTTTCTGAGTGACCTTCCCTATTCACCTTCTGAAAGGGTTCATGCCTTCCATAGCCACATTGTACTCTAACCATTACAGGTTAAAAAAAAAATTTTTTTTTAAACATAGAAGAAAATACAACCTACAGAAAGGGAGAAAATATTTGCAAATGATGAAACTGACAAGGGGTTAATTTCCAAAATATACAAACAGCTCATACAACTCAATATGAAAAAAACAACCCAATCAAAAAGTGGACAGAAGACCTAAATAGACATTCTCCAAAGAAGACATACAGATTGGTCAACAGGCACATGAAAAGATGCTCAACGTTGCTAATTATTAGAGAAATGCAAATCAAAACTATAATGAGGTATCACCTCACACTGGTCAGGATGGCTATCATCAAAAAGTCTACAAATAATAAATGCTGCAGAGGATGTGGAGAAATGTAAATTGGTTCAGCCACTATGGAAAACAGTGTGGATGTTCCTTAAAAATCTAAAAATAGAGCTACCATATGATCTACAGTCCCACTCCTGGGCATATATCTGGAAAAGACAAAAACTCTAATTCGAAAAGACACATGCACCCCAATGTTCGTAGCCACACTATTTACAATGGCTAAGACATGGAAGCAACCTAAATGTCCATCAACAGATGAACAGATAAAGAAGATGTGGTATATATACTGTGGAATATTATACAGCTATTAAAAAGAATGAAATAATGCCATTTGCAGCAACATGGATGGACCTAGAGAGTATCATACTGAGTGAAGTCTTCACTCAAAGACAAATACTGTATGATATCACTTATATGTGGAATCTAAAAAAGAATACACATGAATTTATTTACAAAACAGAAACAGACTCACAGATGTAGAAAACAAACTTAAGGTTACCAAAGGGGAAAGGGGGTAGGGAGGGATAAATTAGGAGTATGGGTTTAACAGATACACACTACTATATATAAAATAGATAAACAGTAAGGATTTACTGTATGGTATTGGAAACTATATTCAATATGTTGTAATAACCTCTAGTGGAAAAAAATCTGAAAAAATGTATAACTGAATCACTTTGTTGTATATCTGAACCTAACACAATATTCTAAATCAACTATACTTCAATTTAAAAAAACGTAGAAGAAATTACAACAAATAAGAGACCACCCCCGGCCCCACAGACCAGTTTGCATCCATTGCCAACCTGGTACCCTATCATCTCTGAACCCTTGTATGTATTTCCTAGAAATAAGGACATTCTCCTATAATACCACACTACATCCACCGAAATTGAGAAATTAACTTTGACACTACACTATCATTTAATCCTTAGACCCCGTTCAGATTTACCCAGATTCTCCCAATTTAAAAAGGAGCCATTTGAAGTCATGTGCTAGTTGTTGTGTCCTTTGTTTCTGGAACAATTCCTCAGGCTTTCCTGGACCTTTATGACCTTGACAATTGTGAAGTTAACAAACCAATTATTTTGTAGGCTGTCCATCAATTTGGGTTTGTCTGAGGACTCTTCACAGTTAGATTTGGATTATGTATCAGGGCAGAAATATCACTGAAATGATGCTCTGTTCCTTTCATTGCATCTTATCACATGATTTCCATGTGTCCCTTTGCTGGTGATGTTAAATCTGATCACTTGATAAAGGCAACATCTGCGAGGCTTCTCCATTGTGAAGTTACTCTTTTTCCCCTCTTGTATTTTGTGGATAGGTACTGTAAGACCATTCTCCTTAAACTTTCAAGCTGTTTATTTATTGCATCAGTTGGAACTCATGGATTTCTGTTTTACTTAATGGGTTATAATATATTACTGCCATTATTTTGATGCTCACAGTCCGGTTGTGGGAGTTCCTTCTAGCCCATTCCTGTGTCCTTTTGACATGTGTTGCTTTCATTATTTCAGTGCTTTCTTACTTTCTGGAACAAGAAGTTCTAGGTTCATTTTGTACTTTGCTGGCCCCATCCCTGGATTTGACCAAGGAGTTGAGGAGCCATGGAGCTCTGATTTCCTTTTAGGGGAGAATGAGATTTAGAAACCAAGATCTGGGCATTAGGTGTGTTCATTGCTCCTGAGATGTTACACCTCCCAGACCCTTTTAGTGGACACAACTGGGGATTGTATATGTCTGTGTATGTACACACACACACATTTACATCTGTATTTGTTTATTTATTTATTTTTAAAAAACCTTTGACTTGAGTGACTTTATTTATTTATTTTTGGCTGCATTGGGTCTTCGTTGCTGCAAGTGGACTTTCTCTAGTGGTGGCGAGCGGGGGATACTCTTCGTTGCGGCGTGCAGGCTTCTCATCGCGGTGGCTTCTCGTTGCGGAGCGTGGGCTCTAGGCACGCGGGCTTCAGTAGTTGCGGCTCATGGGCTTAGCTGCTCCACGGCATGTGGGATCTTCCCGGACCAGGGCTCGAATCCATGTTGCCTGCATTGGCAGACGGATTCTTAACCACTCCGCCACCAGGGAAGTCACACATCTGTATTTATTATTGTGTTTTTATGTATTAAAAATCAGAGACCACTACCTCCAGTTCCATTTTAACACCACATGGCTCAATTTAGTTTTCTCCTTTCTGTATTTGTAACTCCCTCCTCTTACCAGTGAGAAACCGAGTTCCTACTATCTTGAATATAGTTACTTATTCAATCACTTGCATCCTATGTCGGGCCACTCTTCCATATAGACACCCTCTTTAACTCTCTGAGATGTCAATACTCCATGCCAAGTCCTTCTCCCCACCACCTCGCCTCCCTCCCTCCAGACCCAGAAGCCTTCTTCACCATACTTGGGCACCACCTGTGGACAGATTTTTGCTTTTATGGAAAGAAAATGGTAGCTCTTATCTCCTGGCAGAGAGCAGCCCTATGCCAAGGTACTCAGCTTGGCAAGCTGGGGCGCGGGCTGGATTTCACTTCTTTAGATTGACCTTTGTGCTGTACATCGAGTACCCAACTTTATGTGGCTCTTGATGACTCTACCCATGGCTACACTGGATTGGTTGATGGTGGGGTCCTAACCTACCTTGGGGCTGAGGCACTGAGCTGTTCTTCCAGGTATGCTGCTGTGTTGAACCAAGGGGATTAGAATTTTGGAAGAAGTTGGAGGTTTGAGAAATGATGTTACTAGTAACTGACTTCCTGCCTGTGGCACTGGAAGATAACGTCTGGTTGGACAGACGCACAAGAAAGTTGATGGACAGAGAGGGCATGGAGATGGAGGACTCTTGGAGGCTTCATAGAGGAATTGAGTGCCTGATCCTAGTTTGTGTCTGAGATTAGCTGCATCCCTGTCCTTGGTGTTTGAGTGGCATCCCCACATTCTTAACACTAAATTCACTCTTGAAGTTAAGCTGCTTCAACCTAAGCAAGTCATATGGCCAATCCCCAAGTCAAGGGACACAGAGAAGTACTCTGTGGAACTGCACAGTTGACTGGCAAAGGACCTGGATGCAGGAGCCAATTACCCAGTCTACAATGGAGAGGTCGCATTGTTCGCTAAAGGCTAACCCGTGAGTAAGTGGCATTTAATCACTCTTGTGTTGCTTTTGGATAAAGTAGTAAAAGGGGCTTGATCTGCATGTGCGTTTATCAGGGTGTGCAGGCGATTGAAAAGAGGATTCCTCTCCTTGCTTTCTCCTGTCCTCTTGTGTATAGGAAGTTTACTTTCAAGAAGATAGCATTAATCAGATACAGAACTTCTTCCAAGAACCAGATGGCCTTCATTTCTTTCTTCCTGATTAGCTATATAAAGCTAATTGTCCAACTGAGAGAGGCTTAATTTTACGGGCTTGCATGGGAGCCATGCTTATTGTTTACAGCTTTCCACCCGCCTCTTTCCTTCCTTGCCAGAGGCTCTGCTCCAGCAGGGGAACCTGAATCTAACATTTATGAATTTTGGAAGAAGTTGAATTTTTAGGAGTCACCACCTACTGGAGAGGTATGGGAGCATTTCTCTTTAATCCTGCAGGTTAAAGGTAGCATGTGTTCTTCTGAGGTCCTCTGTTCTATGTCTTCTTTTATTTGTCTTATTTTAAGTGGTTTTGACCGGCAGCAGGAGTTTGTATGGTGGTTTTCAGATAATGTCTGCATTAATGTTCTGTAGGCAGAGGACTGATGGTGCTGGAGACCATATTAAGGAATTGTAATATAAAAATTACACTGAATTACAAACATGCAGGGGCATATTATTATAGCTAATTATTAAGCTTACCAAGAGGCCAACTGGTTACTATTTAGCGTGGTGGGAAAACTATATTGCGTCAGTGGAAATACTGCGCTGAAATATCATGTCTTTTAGGCAGAGTGAAGATAATAGTGTCTGGAATACAGGATCAGCCATGTGCTGTGTGAAAGATGGCAGGCTTAAAAAAACTATTTGTACTTCTGGCAAATTGTCTTAACATAATCCACATACCTTTCTAATTTAAAATATGAAAGGTAAACAAAGTTTAAACTGAAGTTACATCCATTAAGAAACTGGTAAAATAGTTAAGTCTCCCAAGCGTAGACTCCAGTGTTGGGTGTGTGTGTGTCCTGCTCATATATGAATTGTGAATTCATGTTGCATTCCCTTGTAAGGATGCGCCATTTTTGATGAAGACTAGAACATGGTGGGGTATATTCTAAATGAAGCCTGATTATAATTGCAGATGGCAGTTGAGCTTTTGGAAGCTGGTTTCTTTCACTGTTAAATAAAAATTGTCTTTTTTAGTATTGGTTTGTAGAAGTTCAGTGGTGGTTGTTTAGGGAAAGAAACAACAACCACTTTTGCCTCTTTATTTCCATTAAATTAAATCTCACAGCATATCCATCTTCTGTTAAGGCGGTTTGACTCTGAAGAAATTTTTCTGAAGGCTTTCTTGACAGTCGATTAAATGAAAACTTTTGGTCCAGAAAGCTGAACTTTCTGGAGGCTTTGTTTTGTTGAATATGGAAAACCTGTGACAGGTATTTTCCACGTGTTCTTCTCTGGATAGTTATTGAGCCAATGCAATAATAAAGTGGCAGGTTTTCTTTTTTTTAAATATAAGGAATGCCTTTCACTATTAGTAGACTTTTAATGATCAAAATTAGTACCTTAGCCTAGCCTTCTTCTGTTTGGCAGGCAAACTTGACATTGTTCAGTGTCCCAGAAAGGTTTATGGTTGTGATAGACATTGCCTGGGTGTGCAGTGGATTTATGCTTCTTGCTCCCAGCTTATCGACCACATGCCTGTTGATGTGTATGTAGACCCACTAGACCAGTGGTTTGCAACCAGGGGTTCACAGTTTTGCACGCCCCCTCCCAAGGGGACATTTGGCAATGCCTGGAAACACTTTCAGTTGTCAGGAATGGGAGGTGGTGCTACTTTCCTTTGGTTGGTAGAGGCCAGGGATGCTGCTAAACATCCTGCAGTGCACAGACCAGCCTCCCACAGGAAAGAGTTATCTGGTACAAAATGTCGATAGTGAGGCTGTTGAGAAGCCCAGAACTAAGCAGTGGACGCAGAGTATCTCCCTTTGTTTCCCACCGTCAAAGTGGGCATGGATTCGCCGTGGATCTGCGCCATCTTATCGTCCCATTACAGTACCAGTGGGTAGTACATTAAATTAAACAAGAATTGTTAAGGAATAGTGTTTTCTGGAAGTATTCAACAAGGAAGTCAAAGGGAGAGATGAACCAGCAACGTGTTAGGTAAGTGGTGTCTTGGAAGAGCCAGCGTTTGTAACAGGCTTTGGGGACGATGGATTGCTTTGTCCCCGCGGAAGTCTCCTTTTGTTAGAGTAGGTGTCACCCTTAAATGTTAGTTCTTGTAGGTGACGGATTCATCAAAAGTTGGTGATGAAAACATCTTAATAAACAACATCACACAATCATGTTTCTCCTTCACAGTGAATTCTGCCTAATGAAGATTGGCTGTGTACAGCCACCACTGCTTAATTTTGTTGCATTTTGTGTACACAGCTCAGAAAATTAAGAGACCAGGGAACTACTCTTGAGCAGAATGTAAAAGGACTTTCTTGAATGGCAGCACTTTTGATGGTTTTTTTTTTTTTTTTTTTCCCTGACATACGTGCCTGGAGGAATAAGAGAGGAAGATGTCAGGGGACTTACAAGCAGCTGATAACAACAGGCTTCATTTACATTTTGTAGCGTGTATAGCCCCCGGTCCTTCAAGCACATGTGTAGGGAATTGAAATTGCAGTTTGCCTATTGTGTGTTGGCAGTAACCTTTCCAAAAAATTTGTATGTTTCAAAATCAGGCAGCCAATAGCAGTAGCCAGTGATATATGGGGCTATTGATGTGAATTGAATTTGCAGAGGGAAAATGGGATTTGTTGCAGTATGAACTTGTAATGAGGTGGCCCCACAGATTTGTAATGGTCAGCCATTGTTTATGCCAAGAATCAGCTAGGAATCAAATACCTTTCAAAGGGAGACAAATAAAACTTGAGTTCTCTTTCTTTTTCCAGCTACTGGAGTGGTTCCAAAGTGATGTCATTTAGTTTGGCTCTTCAGGGTACTGGAAGTTAACAAATTACCCTTTTAATAAGTGTGTGGATCATTGGTCTTCACTGATCTCAGTTACTGTCTTGTAAGAAAAAAAAAATTGGACCCGTGCCCTCAATATATGTGTATTTATTTTTATCTATTATGTATATGTGTACTTACACTAAAATATTATGTAAATTATAAAATGTAAAAAAAGGTAAATCATGTAAAAAAACATTTATGTGTAAAAGGTTAAATTTTTCATATCCCCAAGGAATCATCTTAGGTACCCCTGGGTGCTTGGCGCTGGAAATGACAGGCCTTAGGTGACATTGTCAGGTGCTGGAGAAGACTGGCCTAAGGCCTTCCCTTCCATACTGCAGGCATCTCTTTAAAATATGTGACTTAATCTTGAACGTTTACTATGATTGTGTGGTGTGAGCTGCAGATGGGATTGGGTTAATACCAGACATTCAGAAGTGGTTCTCCTCCCCAGGTGCGATGTGTAGAATAGAAATGCAGTAAGTCGGCTAAAGCTGACCTCATGTTTTATCTGAATGCTCTGTCTTAGAAGTTTACTGCCTGATTTATCTGGGTAATTTTCCCCTTGCCTCCTTCCCTTCTTTCCTTTCCTTTTTTTTTTTTTTTTTTTGGTGCCAGGGGAAACTGGGACGCAGTAATTCCAAATATATTTCTAACCCCCCTAAGAGTAGGGGGTTTGAAGTTAGAATAATTACAGTCTACAAATGACTGAATGGAAGAATTAATACATTTATCCCTTAGTCGAAACTATGCTGCTTAGGTGATTTTGGTGGGCAAGCTGGTAAATTCCTCTGATTCCTTGTTTTCTTTTCTGTGGAGTGGGGATCATTGCTAACCCCTGTAGTTTTCTGTAGAATTAAGTAGGGTGTGTATGTGAAATAGCCAGCATAGGGCATTAGGTTAATGTCCATTTAATAATGGTGTATTTATTTTCAGTAGCCCCTGTGCTTCTTGGAATTTTTTTTTTTTTTTTACGGTAAGAAGTGGATTTATTTAGAGAGATACACATTCCATACACAGAATGCGGTCCGTTTCAAAAGGTGAGTGGCCATGGGAGAAACACATTCCACACAGTGTGGGCCATCTCAGAAAGCGAGAGCGTTCTTGGAATTCTGAAAGTATTTCTTGAATGTCTTCACTTACTCTGGCCAACACTGATTTCCCCGACCTCAGAGCTCTTAGATACCAAAACGACTAGTGGTACAATATTGCTGGGCACAGTTATCTCATCATTCACTTATGTGTTCTTTCCCTTTCCTTCTTCCCAGGTAAATTCAGTTTCAGGAGGGTGGAAACCAAGTCTTAACTTTCTCTTGCAGTGGGTTGCCTTTTCCTTGCCTCCTTCCCCGACATCAGGCTGAGTGAGTAATCCAGGAACTAATTTTTAGTGGTCAGGTGAAAAGGCATGTGTGGAATCAGAAGACCTACCTTTTGGTTGAATCAGAAGACTTGCTTTGGAATTAGAGAAGGTGAATGAGGTGCAGGGAGCTGGAAAGAGGATTTCAGAAAGGAGATTTTGCTAATTGTAATCAGTGCTAAACAGAAGTTGGTATACTTCTGTAATTTTCCGTTGTCAATTACTTTGGATGATAATTTTTTTTTTTTGCTATTATTTTTAAGTGACAGATTGCAGTACATGTTTCAGGACCTGCCACCCATTTTGATTTGAAAGATTATGTTGTCAGAGTTTTAGACAGTGCGGGTAAAGACTTAATTTTACTAAATAACAGGGACTTATGAATCTTGTAAATTACTTTCCTCTTGCCACAGAAAGTGTTTTTCTGATTTATTATGCAAATTATGGTAAATCCTAGAACTGAGCAAAGTAAAACCATTTCATGTCTTTTAGAATCTGTTTTCTGGTTTTGCTCATTCTGTAACAGTCTTACCTTAATAGGCAAGAAGTATAAATGGTGTGAATTACTAAGCAAAGATAAAGGACAGTATATTTTGGTTATTTCCAGTTAGCAACCAGCCTCTTAATGAATCAGATTAAGTGCCTCAGTCACTTCCTTTTTTTTACTAGTTGTCTTTAGGAAGGCACATTTGCACCCTGAGTACAATAAAAGGAAATTAGTATTTTGCTACTTTTACTAAAAGTAATAATATTCCTATTTTCCTGTTATAGAGTTTCAGGCATCACCCCCTGCAGCTGAAGAAGAGACTAATTTTCCACTGTGTGTCTTAATATCAGGGAAATCTCTCACATGCTTATCAAGCTGATAAAAGAGGGTTTTCCTTGATTGCTAATAATGGGATGGATTCTGAAAGCCTTAGTCAAAATTTGGCTTTGCAAGGCTACTCCAGGTTTATTTTCAGGATGAAGGAAAAATGAGACAACCAACTTGGAAAGGGCAGGAACCAGGACAGGGGGAGCTAACTGGCCAACGGGGTATTGGAAAGAGTTGGCCCCTCCCGTGTCTTGGTTTTAGGGGTAACGCTCAGCTCAAGAACAAGATGCATTTCTGGGAGAGGTTCTGGTTGGTGGGGCAGGGCGGGACAGGATGCCTGCATGGATAATGCGGGGGAAAATTGGGGGATTATAACCTGGAGAAGTCGGGGGGAAAGGACCATGAAGTTAACGACAGCTGGAGATGTCTTTCTCTTAAGGTTATCCGTTTCATGACTTCAATCATAGAGTGGATTGCCAAATCTTGAAGCAGGAAGGGCTCCAAATCCCTCCTGGAAATGAGTGGGTGACTTGTTCAGGGGGCGCTACAGCTGTGGGTGACGCTCAGGTTAGTTTTCATTACCTTTGCATCTAGCATCAGGCTAGAGAATTTGGTTCCTGAGTGATGTTATCTAACACTGGGAAAGACAATCTCTTTCAGTTAGCAGAGATAAAGTATTGACAAGGCAGTGGAGTGGATGCCTATAAATACAGGCCTTCTATAATTGGAAAGAAGCAAAGAAGACGGGAAGAAAACTTCCAGTTGCTGTTTGCAGAGGCTGAGTAAAGGACTACCTGTGAAAGGCTTCACCTGTTCGAGGACTATAAATATCACTTGACTAAACAAACATCCAGGGGATTAGTAGCAGGCAGGGTATGTCTATTCCTAAATTTTACTGGTAAGCACTGAATGCAGCCTCTAGTATTTATTCAGAAAATGCCGTCATTTGGGGGCACGTCAGAGGCACTGTTGGCCCGACTGCTTTCTTGGATACTCAGAGGTTCTCACTTTACCCAGAAACCCAAAAGGAGAGGCAGCTGAGCTCAGGAGCCACTCCTGGGGGACCAAACTCTCTCCAACTCTTTTTCCATTAGGACCACCCTTTCATAAGGTTTTGGGTTTGCAGAGGGTGAAGTATAGCACGGTGGTTCCAAGTATGGTTTTGGGATTAAGATGAGATTTGGATGTGAATCCTGACCCTCCCACTTAATAGCTGTGAATGTGGGCAAGTTTCTAACCTCTTTGGGCCTCTGATAGATTTGCTTAATTAAGGTTCATTTCCTCCTTCCTTGTAACTGGATCTTTGTATCAATATTATTGGGGATTGCAATGAACCTAACAAAACCCCTTGCTTTACTACCTTTCCCATGCGAATAGGGATGGTTGACGAGTCACAAGAAGAAGTTGTTGTCTGGGGTTTCCAGGAAAGTTGTTCTGAAGGGATTCATTCAGTTGGGAAGTGTGCTCTTTTTGATATTTCATATTTTGCATTTTTGATGTGAAATACAGATGTGATAGCTTGGAGCTACAGCCGCCATTCTGAGACCAGGAGGGAAAGGCCAAGGAAATTGCAGAGATGGGGGCATCTTTTACCTGCAGCTACCTACCTCCACACTTCCTGTTATATGAAATAAATCAACCCTTATGTCTTTTAAGTCTCTGTAATGGGTCTCTGATAGTAGCATCAAAATATAGTTTCTGCCTCCTGCACTATTGGTGGGAAGGTAAGTTGGTGCAGCCACTATGGAAAACAGTATGGAGGTTCCGCAAGAAACTAAAAATAGAGTTGCCATATGATTCTGCAATCCCCCTCCTGGGCATGTATCTGTAGATAACCATAATTCAAAAAGATACATGCATCCCAGTGTTCACTGCAGCTCTATTTACAATCGCCAGGACATGGAAACAACCTAAATGCCCATTGACAGATGAACAGATACCATGGAATACTATTCAGCCATGAAAAATGAAATAATGCCATTTGCAGCAACATGGATGGACCTAGAGATTATCATACTAGTGAAGTAAGTCAGAAAGAGAAAGACAAATACCGTATGATATCACTTATATGTAGAATCTAAAATATGACACAAATGAACTTATCTATGAAACAGACTCACAGACATAGAGAACAGACTTGTGGTTGCCAAGGGGGAGGGGGTGTGGGAGAGGGAAGGACTGGGAGTTTGGGATTAGCAGATGCAAACAGAATTATATACAGAATGGATAAACAAAAAGGTCCTACTGTATAGTGCAGGGAACTATATTCAATATCCTGTGATAAACCATAATGGAAAAGAATATGAAAAAGAATGTGTGTATGTATGTATAAATATACATATATATGTATTACTGAGTCACTTTGCTGTACACTAGAAATTAACTCAACATTGTAAATCAACTGTACTTCAATAAAATAAAAAAGAAACACGTAGGTTCCGATATCAAACCTCATAATCCCTGTCTGCAAAATGAGGATAGTAGAACTTATGCTGTGGGGTCATTCTGAAGATTTCAAGACAGCATGTGCAAAGTATTGATTGGTAGCTGCTACTTTTGTTTTGAAATTACACTGCTAGCATTATCACACATAACATATATGTTACAGATATAGGTAAAGGTATGCGAACCCTACGATTGCTATTACAAAGTACCACAGACTGGGTGGCTCAAACAGCAGAAATTTATTGTCTCACAGTTCTGGAGGCCAGAAGTCCTACATCAAGGGGTCTGCAGGACTGGTTCCTTCTGAGGGCTGTGAGGGAAGGATCTGCTTCCGGTCTCTCTCCTTGACTAGTAGATGGCTGTCTTCTCTCTGTGTCTTCACATTGTCTTCCCTCTATGCATGTCTGTGTCCAGATATCCCCTTTTTACAAAGACACTAGTCATACTGGATTAGGGCACCCTAATGACCTCATTGTAACTTGATTACGTCTGTAAAGACACTATCTTCAAATAAGGTCACTTTCTGAGTTACTGAGGATATATCCAATATACCCTTTTTGGGGGGACACAGTTCAACCCATAATGGTACATATGTAACACACTATCAGTGAAGTTTTAGTCTCTCACCCTTTTTCTGATTACAAAAACTCTTTACCAAAAAAGTCAAATATTCTTTATGAAAAATTGCCTCCCCCCTCCCGCAAGTGTCCTTTTTTGCAAATGACTTTTACCTTAGTTATCTAGATCCTGGAATCAGCGAGGGCTTCTGAATTCGTTGTAGTTTTAAGGCAGTGATTTGTCAGTTCTCATGGCTCTCTTGGATTTAGGTATTCTCTTGGGTAGGTTTTAAGCTCATTACTGAGAAACACAAGAGTCTACTGTGTGTTAGTCCACAGTCTTTAGAATTCTTTAGAATAAGGTATTTATGTGGCCAGTCATACATGTGGGCTGCTTGGTGCTCTTGGTGAATTCATGTGACGGCGATGTCCCAGAGTGTGACCCTACTGTGTGCCCAAGTCTCGCTGCCCCAGGTTACAGCATCTGTAACAATGCCTCGAAACATCTCAGCTTCCAAGCTGAGTTCAGTAATGGAGGACTTGTTTAAATCCTCTTCTGAGTATAAGCATTTAAAAATGCTGAAGTTTCCACCGTTGGAGAATTTCTTCAACTCTATTTAACTCTGGAAAAAAATGTTAGCCCAGTGTTCTTACAGCTGCTTTCTTTTTCTTTGCAAATATTTCAGACATTGGGACCATTACCTCTGGAGTGAGGCAGAGTACTTTATGCATTAAATAAATAACTTTCCTGTCTTGACAGGGTTTTTTTTTGAAGATCACTTTTAGGTGACATTATGTGCTTGGAGGGGCTTGTCTTCAAATAAAAGGCATAATTGAAATACAGCTGAATAGGAATCAAGAGTGGGATTCAAGTATAAGGTAAAATTGATGACATCCCTTATTGCTTTATAGATGAATTACTTTTATGGTGGCCTATTTTAGTTTAAAAACTAAAAATGCATTTTTCTACACTCTAATCATCCGTCCTGACAGCAGCAAAAAAGAAAGGCTGTTCCCCCCGCCCCCCTTCCTTACCACTGATAGTAGAAATTGCTTATTGCTTGAAAATCTATATGTGCCTGATGGTTTGCCATTAAAAAGGGATTTTGTAACCTGAATTCCAGTTTTTATTTAACATAAGGGTTTATATTTTCCGTATTGGCAGGTCGTGGCATGGGTAGGTGACTTGAATGCAGTCTTTTTCATCGAGTGTTACTGTTCAAAATCTATGTGTGTCAAGGAATTGGGAAGGTTTGCATCTGAGCAGGAAGAAGGTGATGTTAGGGTTAGTTCTCTGCATCCACCCAATTATTAACCTTCTCAGAGTAAGGAGCTCAGCCGAGGGAGGAAGATCACCCCCTCTTTAACTGATGTGCTGTGTCTTGCAGCCGGAATCCAATGTTCTGGCAGTGTCAGGAGCAAAAGCTTTGCGGGGGTGGGGAGGAAGGCGGATTGACAAATCATTAAATTGTCACTCAGTATAATTTATATAGTCCATCTCACCACCTATGATGTATTCTTGAAAAAAAGAATAATAAATGGAATCAGAGCCAGCTTCTCCCATCAGGTGCTGGGGATAGAGCATAATGTAAAAGGACACACCTGGCATGCCATTAGCAAAACCCAGGATGAGGGAAATTTTATGCTTTACATGACCCCCTTTGTTCAACAAATATATTGAACAGTTAAAAGAGGCAGAGAAGAACCTTTGGATTAAAAGAGCTTAAAGACACATACCAACCAAATGCAGCGCATGGACTTTGGTGGATCCCGATATGATCAAATCAGTGTTAAACTTTTTTTTTTTTTTTTGAGTTGGGGAAATTTGGATTAGATATTACCTGACTTACGGTATTTCTGTTACGTTTTTAGGTATAGAAAAGATAGTAGTGTTGTAATTACATTTTAAAAGAGTCCTTGTATTTTAGTGATAGATACTGAATTAGATATGGGGGAAATTACGATGTCTGGAATTTGCTTCAAGTTAATCCAGTTGGAGTGGGGAGTGGGTCGGGGTAAAAAAAGTAAGATTTTCCATATATGTTAATCCTTGAAGGTAGGAGATAGATAGGTGGGGACTCTTCTATTTTTGAATGTTTGAAATTTTCATAACAGGAAATTGAATCATATGAATGACCTACCTGTGTTCTGTTCTTCGTGATGGCTCCTGGCTTTATAAGACCTACTTCTTTTTAAGTATTCTTGGGATAATAAATATTTTAATGTATAACTTTTTACCTCAAAGTAATCCAGACATAAATATGGTCACTAACTGTAGCAACCAAGCCTCCAAGAATTGACAGGTTTTATTTAATGACCCATTTTCCTTCATTTGAACTCAGCCCTGTGGAATAACGGGAATGTTTTATTCATCAGACTTTGCTTTTTATAAATTGCCGAATGCCTTGGTAGGAATTAGCAGATGTTGAATTATCAGTGGGAGGATTCTTTATTTGCTAAACGCAGTAGAAAGTCATTAAAAGAAGTTTAAAATATGAAAGAATCAAATGGGAGAACTTGGGGGGAAATGAATAAATTTGTTCTCTTGCGTCCTGGGTTTATTAAGGTCAAATGAGGTGCGGCTTAATGTTTTGCAGCTTCATTGTAAACTGAGCCAAAAGGAAAATCTTTCTGCCCTTTGGTCCAACATTCCTGTGTGAAGAGAACAACAGCTACAATGGAACATTGCCAGGGTTTTTTTGAGGGTCATACCTTAGACCTGAAGTTAAGATAGTTGAGATAAGCCAGGATTTATGTACAGATTTATCCCTGGTCTCAATGTTGAGCCATTACTTCCAGTTTTGCATTTTTTTTTCATGGTACAAGGTTTTTGTTTTGTTTTGTTTTGAGTGCCCACTGTGTAATCAGCTCTGGACTAGGCACTGAGGAACAGGACAAACCAAAGTTGTATTTTTTTGCTCTTTTGTCTAACTTGAATGTAAACTGTCTCCTGCTCTCTCTCATCTCCCCCCACCCTACCCCCCATTCTTTTATCTTTGTTACCTTTCTCCTTTTCTGGCAACATTGCCCTATCAGTTTGTAATGATATAATCCCTAAGGTGATGGTTAGTTATTTGGATCTGGGGGAAAAAGCTGGGATTAAGTTGAAGCAGTTTAGAACTGGGTGAGGATGGGGTGGGGAGCCACCATTTACCCGCTCTGCCCCTGTGCCAGGTTCTGCCCAAAGAAATATCGCATTTGTTCCATGCCCAAATCCCACAGGGAAAGAATCACTCCCGTTTTACAAGGAAGGAGAGGAAGCTTCAGGGAGCTTGAGTGACTTGATCAGTCCTCATGGCTCCTGAGCAACTTTGTTGCTCAGTGTGCCCTCGTCTGTGCAAAACTGTGCCTTAACCAACACGCCGTATACGTTCTCCAGGGTGTAGGTAACGAGGGCAGTTGTTCAGTGAAACCTCCGCCATCTGTTTTCTCCATGATGTTGCTTCTTGCTGATTCTGTATGGGACGTTGAGGGGCAGGGAGGAGGGTCACCTGGGGGACAGGCTTCTTTGCCTTCACTTTGGGCACCTGCATGAATTTCAAGGTGGCCTAAATTAGATGTATAACTCAGATATCTTCTGGATAGAACAGGGGCACAAGAAGGACAAACAGACACTGGTAGCTTGGTGACTGTGAAATGGCTTGGCTCGCTCCTTGTCTGCACTACCGTTTGTCTTAACCACAGAGTTGTAAAGGTCTCCATGATGTGTAATATAGAGAGATCTTTGTGAACACAGCTGCTTACGAGCCCTGGGCATCGGCAGGAAAGCAATATCTTCGTCTTCTTTTTTTAAAAAATAAATATATTTATGCATTTATTTATTTGTGGCTGCGTTGAGTCTTCGTTGCTGTGCGCGGGCTTCCTCTAGTTGTGGCGAGCGGAGGCTACTCTTCGTTGTGGTGCGCGGACTTCTCATTGCGGTGGCTTCTCTCGTTGCAGAGCACAGGCTCTAGGCACGTGAGCTTCAGTAGTTGTGGCATGCAGGCTCAGTAGTTGTGGCACACAGGCTTAGTTGCTCTGTGGCACGTGGGATCTTCCCAGACCAGGGATCGAACCTGTGTTCCCTGCATTGGCAGGCAGATTCCTAACCACTGCACCACCAGGGAAGTCCCAAGCAATATCTTCTTATGGCTTGCAACTGGTAATACTTTTGTGGTCTCTCGTAAGCAGGAGATAAAAAGAGTAAAGGTTTCTTGGAGACTGTTTTGAAGGCCTGGGGAGTTTGTGAAGTGTAGTAAGTGGATTCCAGCTGATCTAGAAGCTCTCCAAGTTAACCGGTGTTTTGAGTGTGCCCATCTTCAGCTTTGGGCTCCTTTTGCCTTCAAGACCTCTTTTGTCAGGTTGGCGAGGAGCATCGTGCCAGGAATGAAGCCCGGTGTTGGAGCAGAACGTTTGAAAACAGATGGAGAGCAGCAACTTCAAGTAATAGACAGTAAATCATCGAATTGGAGAAGTTACTCAGGCTGGGGTACTGTGCCCAAAGGCACCAAGCATAGGCTGATGACCGAGATGGTCACTTAAGTGGTGTTTCTTGGCCACAGGGCAGTAGGAATTGTTCAGCTGGATGTGTGCTTTAAATGTGTGATGTTATTCGTAGGAGATAAAATGGTGGGGAGAGAACTGGAGGCTTGCTCCGGATCTTTTTGATGGAGTTGCTGGCTGGAGCGGATTTTGAGATGAGTATTCATTTAGGTAAAGGGGTTGTCACGCTCTTCATTCTGAAAGAGTTTACTTGAGCTAACTCTCTCAATATGAATAGATTCCACTGTTCTGGCAATCTACCTTCCTATATGAATTAAAAAGCCGCAGAGAAAGTAAACGTTTAAGTTTTCTTCAATAAAACGTTTTAGGTACTAAACTATAAAATCCCTAGTTAAGACTTTAGCAGTCTATGCTTCCCTATTAATAGTGACTTTTTTTTTTTTTCCAAATCAAAGATGTTTTATCTTGTCATCCACCCCCAATCAGAAAAAGAAGTTACTATCTTTTTTTGGAGAGTTCTTTGGGGGAATCTTTTTAAAGGTTGGTTTGCTACCAAGCCGCGTTCTTGGCTTTCCCCAATCAGTGGAAATGGACTAGAGGCCAGATAAGAAATTCAGGCAACGCTTTATTGGGGCACCTGCTGCAGCAGGGCGGAGCGAGAACAAACAACAGGTTCCCTTGCTTGCTGGCTCCCTAAGCGGGGGGCGAGCTTGTTACTTGGGTGAGGGTAGGAATGTGTCCAGGGGTCGGGCGGGAGGGGTGACTTACGTGGTTGGCTCACCCCTTAGGTGGTGTTGTGTGCAGGGGGCATGCGCAGTACCTTGCTTTTGCTGCCGAAAGCCTACTTTTTTGCTCCAGGCTCTTCAAAAATGGCGGTTGGGGTTTTTTGGTTTCTTTGTATCTTTTGGGCCCAGATTTGCCCCAGCTGCTATGCACGCAGTTATTTTTAGTCCCATACAGTTTCTTTGTATTTTGTTGCTAGGGGACACGTTGTGTCCAGGTGCAAGCACTGCAGCAAAGGGCCCCAGGTCCCAGCCTGTCTCAGGTTCAGTGGAAGAAATTTTCCAGTTCAGTTGACATTCTTTGCAGTGTGTTTGTGGTTTGGCATGGTTCAAAATATTTATCATGTCAAGTTCCTTCGACAACAGAGGTAGAAAGAAATATTAGTGTACTTTCCCCAAAGTGCTCTAGTAATTGTCAGCTACTTAGAAATGTATCTTTAATGAGAGAGGAGGACATCCTGCCTTTTGTGACAACATGGATGGACCTTGAGTGCATTATGCGGAGTGAGAGAAGTCAAGCAGAAAGACAAGGACTGTGTGGTATCACTTGTACATGGAATCTAAAAAAGCCCAAATTAAAAAAAAAAAAAATCCGTCTAAACGGAGTTCCCTGGTAGTCTAGTGGTTAGGAATCGGCGCTTTCACCGCCGTGGCCCAGGTTCAGTCCTTGGTCAGGGAACTGAGATCCTGTAAGCCAAGTGGCATGCCTGCTCCCCCCCCCCAAAAAAATCTAAGAAAGCCCAAATTCTTTATCTCAATCAGTCATCCCCAAAGGCGACAGTCCTGTAGGTAACCATTATCTCCACTTACGTGTAAGAAACCCAAATCATAGAAACGAAGCAACTTGTCTGTAGACAGAAAAGTATTAAAAATTATACCCAGGTGTTAAGAGCGAAGGACACAAAAATTAACATGTGTGCCAGTTCTGACTGAAATCTTCAACCACTGTATTATCCTGCTGTCCAGTAGATTCTGGCTTCCTCGCTTTGTTTTCTAGATATTCCCCAGTGTTTCCTTTAGACTGGATAAGGACTCAACCATGAAGTAAGTTCTGAACACCAGATCAGGGACTTTATAGAAGGTTTAAAACACCAGCTACTGCAAAATCTTTGCCTGATTACAGTCTAGGTTCAAATCTTCTGATTCTAGTTTTCTCTATTTAGGTTGCCTGTTTCACTTGTTTTTTTGGAAAATTCTTACTCTCTAAAGTTTTAATTGAAACATAGCTTCCTCTGTGGAGCCTTTTCTGATCTCCTGAGATCAACAGGTTCTTCTTCCCCATATAAGACACTCGTTTCTTACACATGGCTTCACTGAAACGTGTGTTCTCATAATTATTTTCCTTAAAGTCAGTAAGTCCTATGGAGTGTGAGAGGCCATTTTTAATCTGCATAGCACAGTGGTTCTCGAACTTCAACACGAATCAGAATTATCTGGGACTATTTTTTTCTTATTTTTGGCCGTGCCACGTGGCACGCAGGATCTTCGTTCCCTGACCAGGCATTGAACCCGTGTCTCCTGCAGTGGAATCGCAGAGTCATAACCACTGGACCGCCAGGGAATTCCCCTATCTGGGACTCTTTAAAACTCAGACTACTGACCCTTCCCCCCAGAGATTCTGACTCTGTAGGTCTGGGGTGGGGTCCTGGAATTTACATTTCTCACAGCCCTGTTGCTCTCCCTCCTGCTGGGCTGGACCGCAATTGGCAAACCACTCACCTGTCAGCTGACACATAACAAGTGAGATGAACCCCTGACTGTAGACTGATATTTATTCCTCAGAACAAGGTGCTAATAAGTTTTCAGTATGAAAAGCGATGAACTAGTAACAGTCAGGTGTGAAACTGGTTCCCGCACAGGGAGAAGGGATTCTCAGAAGAGACAATGGAGGTACACTCCGGGTTTCATCTTCCTCTCCAATCTTCCTTATTTCGAACTGAGAGTAGAAAGTGGAAAGGGAGACTCCTAACTTTGAAAGAAAAGAGGAACTTCAGATTTGTGTGTCTTCTGCTTTGTGTCTGTAGTTACTTTGATGCATTTATCAAAAATAAACTATTTCAGTTTGCATTATTTTGGTGGGGTGGATGTCACACAATAGGAATGAGACTTGGATTTTAAACATTTTATGGAACCCATTAGATTTAAAATGATTGAGTCTACCTGAAATTAAGTTAATTAATTGGTGTTCTTCAATAAAATAACTTCACATTTTGTATTATTAAAAATATAAGTAAAAAAGCCAAACTCATTAAAAGCAGGAAAAAAATGTGGGTTATCAGGGGATGAGAGTGGGAGATAGGACAGATATTTAAGGATACAAGCTGAAAACAAGTAATAAATAAGCCCTAGAGATCTAATGCACGGCATAGTGACTATAGACAATATTTTGTTATAATCAACAAATTTGCTAAGATACTAGAACTTAATTATTCCAACCACTAAAGGAAAGATACTTATGTAATGTGATAGAGGTGCTAATTAGCGCTGCAATGGCAGTCATATTGCAATATATAAGTGTAACAAACTAACATGTTCTACACCTTAAATTCACACAATGTTATATATCAAATATGTATCTTTAAGATTAACTAAAATTCAAATCTTGAGACTGGGTGCAGGATTATTATTGTCATTGAGGAATCAAAGCTAATGGTTATAGTTTTATAGATATAACTTGATATTGTATAGTTACTAAAAATAAATAAATGCCTTTATTTTGATCCTCTCAGGGTTTGTTAAGTGAGTATATTATTTTCTAAAAATTACGTTTGTTATCTACAAATACATGTTGCCAAAGTTTTTAAGCCCTTTGTTTTTGCAAAGTTTGAATACCGTAAGAATCTTTATTCTGCTCACATGTTAAGGAGATTCTTGCTCAGTAGAGAAAAGGGATATTGCAAACACATGGAAAGCTTCCCCTTGGTTTTTCAGTGATGTTGGCACTGGTGGTATAGATATGAACAAGAAATGGATCCTCCTTTTAAGGAATTCATAATCTGGTGACAAAGAAGGACAGGTAAATAATCAATTGCAATAAAATGATGTAGAGGCTCTGATTGTAGTCTAGAGTGCGGACAGTGGAAGTCAGTAGTAGGGAGTTATCAGTTCTGCCAAAGTGAAATTTGAGTCAACAGTCTATAAAGTATAGAAGAAGTGATAAGATACATAGAAAATGCTTATAATATTGGATAGAAAGTGGTAAGTGTTGAAAGAGGTGGACAGATAAAGTGCTTTGTGTTTCTAGAGAAAGAAATTACTTCTCTTTTAGATTAGGGAAGCCTCAGAAAAGCTGATGATAATTTTGCTGTACATTCAGCAGCATATTTCAGTTTGCAAAGAACTTTCAAAGTACATCATCTGCTAAGTTCCACAGAAAATCTGGGAGGCAGTTGAGATATATTAGATACTGGCTTATATTAGATACTGGCAGTTGAGATATATTAGATACTGTGTGACATATTGAGGGTCACACAGCAGGTGATTACACAAGTGTGTGTTTGAGTTCAGCATTTCTGACCTTTTATTCCACAAAGAACCAGAGTGATCACATCATTACTTCCTTTGTTCTCCTCTCCCCTCCTTGCCCATGGCTTCTGAGGGTAAAGATTTTGCTCTGGATCATGGCCTGTAAGTCTCCACATGATCTGGCTCCTGTCTTCCCCCAGGACTAGCCTTGGACAAGCCCCCCTGCTTACCTTGTGTTCTGGCTGTTTCAGGAACACACCAGGCTTGTTTCCACCCCAGGATTCTTATACATGCTTTTCCAGTTGCATTGATTTAGTTCATTGTTGGAATATCACCTCCTCAGGGAGGCTTCCTTGGCCTCTGCATGTAAAACTCACCCACCTTCCCATCAGCCTCCATCTCTGTTCTCTGTGTCATTTTTGTTATGACACTTAGCACTATCAGAAGTTATAATTTTCTGTTTATCTGTTTGATGGCTTGTATTCCCAACTGGAATGTGAATTTTCTGAAGGGAGGGTGGCAGGGATTTTTTTGTTGTTCACTGCTGTTTCTGTAGTGCCTGGGATATAGGAAGTACTTGATAAGTATTTATTGAATTAACAAATGAGTATTTAATTGCTTAAGGTATGATTGAGGTAGTTTTCCAAGAGCCAGAAATGAGTATCATTGAAGTGACTATAATTTCCTGCTTAAAGATTGGAAATCTGGAATTTAATTGAGGGTAAGGCTGATGTGAAACACAAACTTTTAATTTCATTTTTGGATGGTTCGTTGCTCATGTATAGAAACATGATTGATTTTTGTGTATTCATCTTGTATCCTGCAACCTTGTTGATCTGTTAGCTCTGATAGGTTTTTTTGTGGACTCCTTAGAATTTCCTATATGCAGGATCATGACACGTGCAAATAGCGATAGTTTTACTTCTTCCTTTCAAATCTGGAAGCCTTTTGTTTCTCTTTCTTGCCTAATTGCCCTGGCTAGAACCTCCAGTGTAGAAGTGAAAAGAAGCAGCCTCCGGAATAGAAGTGGTGTGAGAGCAGACACTGTTATCTTCTTGATCTTAGTGGAAAAGCCTACAGTCTTTTGAGTATGATGTTCGCTGTAGGTTTTTCATAGATATCCTGTATCAGGTTGGGTAAGTTTCCTTTTATTCCTCTTTTGCTGAGTGTTTTTATTATGGAAGGGTGTTGGATTTTGTCCAATGATTTTTCTGCAGAAAATTAAACTTTTAGACTAGAATACTTCTTCTTTTTTTTTTAAAAAAATTACTCTTTTTTTTTTTTTTTTTAAACCAGGCTGTCCTGTTTAATTTATTTTATTTTAAAAAATTTTTGGCCATGCCGCATGTGGCATGTGGGATCTTAGTTCCCGGACCAGGGATCGAACCTGTGCCCCCTGCAGTGGAAACGCAGAGTCTTAACCACTGGACAGCCAGGGAAGTCCCAAGAAGTCTTCCTTTTAAAGCACAGATTGCAAGATAAAACTTTCCTTCTTGACTCCCACTCAGCAGAGGTTTGGGTGTCTCCACCTTTCCTCCCACGAGCTCCCTAACTACCTGGAACAGTGTTTGTCATGGGCTGAACTGTCCAGGAAGGGTGCCTGTGCTTGCCCTCTGGAAACGATGCTAGTGAAGGGATGTTGCCCTATATGTCTCAGAAACAAACTGCTGGAATGTGATGCCGTATCTGATGTGCACACGCTGCCACGTTTGTTTTCCGGGTGTGATACTGTCAAAGCACTGTTGAATGAGCGGATTCCGAGCTGTTGATATAGTTCAGACCTTGGCAGTTCTCTAATCTCCTTGAAGCTGTAGTGTTTGATTGCATTCGTTTGCCCTGCAAATAGTCAATGGTGTAAGTGATCTCACAGTGAGAATATACCTAAAGCCTGTATTTATAAGAGACAAGGTTCGAAGGAGAGTGGACACCTTGTAAAATACACATATGGACTTCCTGAGCGAGTAATAAAGACTTAACTTCTACTTGATGGGGCCTGTCAAACAGCCATATTACAGGCATGATTGGCTTGCATAAAACTTCTATTCTTGATGTTAAAATAACATCCAGGAAAGTGAGTTGGTGAAAAAACAAGCTGTCAGGCATGAGAAGGAAGGAAAAAGGAGGATATATCCATAAAACGGTATTGTGGTAATTTAGTAAGATCAGTAGTTTGAGGCACATTAGTGTTTTTGTTGGGAGCATTCTACTGTCCGACATTATACTGTGTCTTCTCCATTGCGATATTAAAATAGCACTGATATTTCTAAGAGCTCTTAGATATTTATTGGAAAACAATATATATGTTGGGATCTCTGTTTAGGAGAGGGTCCTGTCTCTTTTAATCAGTGAATGCTACTGGGTGATATTTTGGTTTTAGTTAGAAGTTGTTATAATATAGTTCATGTAGTGTTACTAAAAATGTTGAGAGGCTATGGTGATGGCTCCTAGGATTAAAATCCAGTGAGATGCTGTGAGAAAGCCCTCATCATTATGTTGTTTAATTCCCACCAATTAGCTTATAACATATTGATTTCTGTTATTATTATTGACTCCATTTTACAGAACAAAAGACTGAGACTTGGGTTGATTGTTTCCCTAAGGCCATACTGTTAAATGGTGGAGTACGGATTTGATTCCAGGCAGCTTACCTCCACGTTTTGTACTCTTATTTAAAAAAAATTTTTTGAAATATAGTTGATTTACAATGTTGTATTAGTTTCAGGTGTACAGCAAAGTGATTCAGCTCTCTGTCTCTCTATATGTAATATATATATATATACTTTCTTTTACGTTCTCTTCCATTATAGGTTATTACAAGATATTGAGTATAGTTCCCTGTGCCATACAGTAGGTCCTTGTTGGTTTTCTATTTTATATACAGTAGTGTGTGTATCTATATATTTTAAAATTTTTATTGGAGTATAATTGATTTCCAGTGTTGTGTTAGTAGTGTGTATATTTTAATCCTAAACTCCTAATTTATCCCTGTCCCCACCTTTGCCCTTTGGTAACCATAAGTTTGTTTTCTATGTCTGTGAGTCTATTTCTGTTTTGTAAATAAGTTCATTTGTATCATTGTTTTAGATTCCACATGTAAGGGCTTACTTCACTTAGTACGCTTATCTCTAGGTCCATCCATGTTGCTGCAAATGGCATTATTTCACTGTTTTTTTATGGCTGAGTAAGAGTCCATTGTATATATATATCACATCTTCTTTATGCATTCATCCATATACAAAAATGAACTTTAAATGGATTAAAGACCTAACTATAAAACTGAATACTATGAAACTCCTACATGTTTTGTACATTCCTAATTCAGTGTCTAATTCTTCAATCACTTAGGTGTCATCCATGACAAAAATTAGAATTTTAGTATCTTAGAGATGCAAGCTTGGAGCCCACAGTTGAAATAAATCCCTTTGGTTGTATTCTTGACCAAAAAGTCAGGTAGTCTCTGCTTAAAGTCTTTCAGCACTGAAGAACTCACTGTTTCATGTTGGTGATCTTTTTCACTGCTGTGTAAGTTCTTTCTTATTTTGAGCCAATCTGAAGGTCAAGTTAGCTTTCCTAACAATTATAGTATATTGCTGTCTCTATTTAAATATATAGGCAACTAAATGCTCCAGACCGTTTTTTTTTTTTTTTTTTTTGCTGGGGGGGGGGGTGTAACAGCTCTATTGAGATGGAATTTATGTGCCATGTAATTCCCCATCTAAAGGGTCTTCCTATGTTTACAGACTTGTGCAACCATCACTACATTCAATTTTAGAACATTTGCATCACCCTCAAAAGAAGCCATATACTCTTTAGCAGTCACCCCACTCCCATTTCGCCTTAACCCCTCCTAGCCCTAGGCAACTATTAATCTACCTTCTGTCTTTATAAATGTGCCTATTCTAGACATTTCCTAAAAATGAAATCATACAATATGCGGCCTTTTGTGACTGAGTTTTTTCACTTAGCACAATGTTTTTCAAGGTTCATCTATCTCGTTGTATGTATCAGAACTTCATTCCTTTTTCTGCACAAATATTAGTCTACTTATGACTGTACCACGTTATGTTTCTCCACTCGTCATTTGATGGGCACTTGAGTACTTTCCACTATTCGGCTATTACGAATAATGCCTGTATTAACATTTGTTCCAAATGCTTTTTTTTGTTCGTTTCTTTTGCGGTACGCGGGCCTCTCACTGTTGTGGCCTCTCCCGTTGCGGAGCACAGGCTCTGGCCACGCAGGCTCAGTGGCCATGGCTCACGGGCCCAGCCGCTCCGCGGCATGTGGGATCTTCCCGGACCGGGGCACGAACCCGTGTCCCCTGCATCGGCAGGCGGACTTTCAACCACTGTGCCACCAGGGAAGCCCCCAAATGCTTTTTTGATGGAACGGTCTGGTCTCTTTCTGCTTCTGCACTGTATTTACTTACTGATCAATCTGAATATAATATTTTATATGGTTAAAGTCTCATATGGTTGATTTTTAGTCTGGTTCCACCTTGCTGAAAAAAAATTTTTTTTAAATAAATGTATTTATTCATTTTTGGCTGCATTGGGTCTTTGTTGCCACGGGCGGACTTTCTCTAGTTGCAGCGAGCAGGGGCTACTCTTCATTGTGGTGTGTGGGCTTCTCACTGCGGTGGCTTCTCTTGTTGCGGAGCATGGGCTCTAGGCGCGCGGGCTCAGTAGTTGTGACTTGCAGACTCTAGAGCGCAGGCTCAGTAGTTGTGGCGCACAGGCTTAGTTGCTCCACGGCATGTGGGATCTTCCTGGACCAGAGCTCGAACCCGTGTCTCCTGAATTGGCAGGTGGATTCTTAACCACTGCGCCACCAGGGAAGTCCCGAAATTTTGGTTTTTTGATCGATTGTGTGACCTGTTCATTCCAACCTTGTATAGTGTGCCAACTGGTTAAATCTCCAGCCTCTGCCTTCGTCCAAATCATAGATCAAAATACTGTTCAGTATGGGGTGGCTTCTCAGCCACATGACTCGTTTCTGTGGAGCAGGGCCATCTTCTCGCAGCCACTGGTCTGTGTGCAAATAGGGAACTGACGCACTTTTATGTTAATATGAAGTATTTCAGGTCGTGAAAACATCCTTGTATTTTTGCCAGAACCAAAACGTTGTGGTATCACAGGGTTATCTATGCCAACTTGTCATATCTAGTTAGTTGTTTCATATTCCGGCTCAGATGAGAATCTGAACTCTGGCTCTCGCACCACGTGTTATCAGAATGACCTTGGACAAGTTACTGGAAGCTTAACTTGGTGAATTTTCTCATCTGGGAAGTGAGGCTAGTGGGAGCACTTCCCTTACAAGGCTACTGAACGGACCGAATGAAGGGAGCCATATCAGATGCTCATCGTGTGCAGGGCGTGTCGGTCAAGGGGGCTGCATTTCACCAAAGAAGATGGAGACCAGAGAATTTTCTGTGATGGTCTCAGTGCCAGAGCTGGAGCTACGTAGATCAAGCAGATCCTGTTCCTTGGGAGCCTTGTTCCCTCAGGGCTTCAGTTTCTGAAGGAAGAGAAGCTGTTGGTGATCGTGGAACACACACCTGTGGAACTTCTGATTTCCCAGGAGTTGCCCAGCTTCCATACAGCCCATGCCTCGGCTGTGCTGTCTGGCATTTTTGTGTGCATGTTTATCACTGTGGGCCTTGTGCCGCAAACAAAGATGTCAGTCATACCTGAAACTCTGCCGGTCACTATGTACAGAAGAGTCCCGTGCGAGAACTCAATCCAGCTTTGAGGATCTTATCTGCTTGTGATGATGATAAAACAGGATAGCCATCTTATCATACAACTCTGTGAATTATTATTTATTCAGACTGGAATAATTTTGTTAAGAGAACTGTTTATGATCTCTGCATTATCATTGGATTTCAGTTATCACTTGGAGCTGTGTCTCAGTCTTGTGGAATTTTAAGGATATAATTTAAAGAAAATATTCCTGGCTGCCTTTTAAAAGGGGGTTTCTTGTCCACCTTCAGCCATTATTTTCAGAGCTGTGGTCCTAAATTACCATTTGCAGATACTCACACAGCCCAGTCCTTTGAGGGCTTAGGAAAACCAAAAAGCCTGAGGGAAGAGAGGCATCTTATTACTGATTCTCTTCAGATGCTGTCATGGAAATGATTCTGATTTTTTTTTTTGTATTCAAGGTTAAGGATGTTTGAATTAATATTTGCCTATAGTTGTTTTCTTTCTTTTCCGTTTAGCAAAATGTCAGGACGGTACGTAGAGTCGTACTTCTCAGATTTACATACAGACCCCTTATCAAAGGGGGAAATATCTTGCGAGAATCCTGTGAATTTACCTAAGCCCCACAAATACCTAAGTTTTATTGTGTGAAAGTGTCTTCTGACTGCCATTTATCAGAGTTCTTGCTTGGTTTGGTGTTCATAAATGGGAATGTTTTGTTTTTTGATTATCACAGAAATAAAAATCCTTGAACTTGTTTTGAAAATTCCCTAGTGGTCTTCTGACCCCATTTTGAGAAACCCTGCTCCAGAGAGGAGCCCGCTGGTGGGAAGTGAGGGCTCTGATTGTCTCTAGAAGGTTGCAGGATGTACATCCATGAAGCTCTGGCTCAGGCTATAAGACATGTCTTTTCTTCTGTGATTTTGTAAGCTAGAGGTTTCAAGTTTACAGGTAGTTAAAAAATAATTACTTACATGTGTATACGTGTGTGTATAATATAAATATGTATTTATCAACCTCAAATATCAGGTGGCCGTATCTACAACTGGCATCGATGTTTCCCTTAAATACCTGATAATCGTGCTATACCATCCTTGCATTCTTTCCTTGACCTTTGAGCTGCACTGTTGCTTCGTTACTTTCTAACACAGCTCTTTACCTGGTACCTGCCTGGTTCAACTTGTGGCTCCTGGGCTAACTAAGAGGGAGGAGATGATGACTCAGCTCTGTTACTTTGTGTATTTACCTGTGAGTGAGGTAACTGTTTTAGTTTCTTAGGGCACACAGCAAAACCTCAAACTACAGAAATCTATTCTCTAGCAGTTCCGGAAATGTGAAGTCAGAAGTCAAGGTGATGGGAAGCTCATACTCTCTCTCTGTATATCTCAATTAAAAAAAAAAATAGAAAAAAAGGTATCAGTGTACAGTGCTGGATGCTCAGTAGAAGAACATCGCTCACTCTTGACAGCTGCCACTTTTCCTTCCAGGGAACAAGGTGGTGTTGGTGTCCTGTTGCATCATTCTTTGTTTTTCGTTCAGTAAAATCTTAGCATGTACTAGGCTCAGGGTAGGCATGTGGGGATACCCTTCAAAGCATTAGAGATGCTGCATCTGTCTTTCATTGGGTCTGCATCCCACTGGAGATGTTCCTTGTGTTGCCTCCTACCACTTGCTAGCCTTCTAGACATTTCCCTCACTCTGTCTTCCCTCTCAGAGAGTCCTGCCCACGGTCCACGATTGACAGCCTCGTTTCCCGGTTGAGTGCTTTCTGTGAACATGAAAATTCGTAGCAGCCTGAAGGGAGGAAATGAAGCTGATGAGGTTGGTGGGCAAGGGACAGCCATCACTGTCTTGTCTCTCCCCAGAATGAAAGCTACCCCCTGGAGAAATCAGAGTTGGACATGGGGTATATAACCTGGCTGTTTCCAAACTGAAATGGGCTTTCTCTCCATTGTGTGATAGGTGTGTGTTCGTCTTCATCATCTTTATTATTCCCTTCCTCCTACTGTGAACACAACTTGTTGAGCATATACGGGGGCGAGGGGTGGGGGGTCAGACCCTGTACGTTTTACATGTTATCATGTTTGATCCTCATACAACCCCCCAAAGGGGCTACTCTTATCATCCCACTTAATTGATGAGGCAGACAAGGCTCAGAGGAAAGAAGTCATGTGTTTACAATGCCTGTGGCTAGTACATGTCCGAGTTGTCTGGTCTAGAACCTGAGTTCTACCATTAAACAATCCTCCCCCTTTATTCATCCTGGTTTTCATGTTTTAAGGAAATGAAGTTTAACACAAAAACAGGGCCTCCGTCTTTGGAGTTTCTTTCCTCTTCCTTCAGTGCTTTAAGTGGGAAGTGGTTTGCACATCAGAGGAGAGGTTGATGGTTTGCATGGTGCCCCTCACTGTTTGTGAGGGAGCTCTGAAGAAGGTAGCGTGGAGATTGGGGGAGATCGGGGAAGCTCTGCCAGCTTCGGCTGGAGGAGGTCCAGGCATGTTTTCTGTTACGTGAAAATAGAGGCGTGTTTACAGACAAGGATCTGAAGCTTAGCTC
This sequence comes from Tursiops truncatus, assembly GCF_011762595.2. NCBI lineage: Eukaryota > Metazoa > Chordata > Mammalia > Artiodactyla > Delphinidae > Tursiops > Tursiops truncatus. The sequence goes on from NC_047043.1 coordinate 74,924,492, forward strand.
TTTGGCCGTCTCCTTGGCCCTCCTGTTAACTCTGAAGTACCCCTGCTTCTAGTGAAATGAATAAAATTTCTGTCTCCCTTCTTCCTTCCTTGCCTTCTCTCCCTCCCTCAAATATATATAGAACACCTACCATAACACATTGTCCTTGGCACTGAGATACAGCAATGAACAGAGGCAGATGAAAACCCTTGCCCCTATGAATGCTTATGTGAATGGGACAGAAGGAGAACTTCAGGAGATCAGGAAGCCACAGCACGTGGTTATCCTGTGGATGGCAGTTACGTTGTGCGTGGTTTGATAGCTAATACTTATGTGTTAATCTGGGGGAGAGAGATTTTGCAAATGTTCATTCCTCCTTGCTTGTTGCCAGTTCATTCCTCCTTGCTTGTTGCAAGATGCTTGTTGCCAGTTTGGAGCGTGGCCCAGGGTCCTGTGATGGTTCTGGCAAAGCCACTGAGGTTGCAAGAGCTGGAACCAGCTGGGCCTGTGCAGAGAGGTGGCCTGCCATCCCTAGAACAGGTCTGCACTGTGCTGCCGGGCACCACAGAGTAAGAGGGAGGCCCAGGCTCTGTGTGGATTCCACGCGGGTGCTCTAGGCTGCCCTTTGTGCTGACTGTGTAACCCAGCAAGACCCTCTGGGGCTTCCCCGGGACAGACCCTTTCCCCATACCCTCTGCTTTAGCTCCCCTCTGATGTTCCTGTAGTATCTGGCGTACATTTCCTGAGTTGTTTTACAGATGCTAAAACCCCCCACCAAATGCAAGAAATTAACTACTTGATGACCTTGAGCTTGTAGCCCCCGACCTACTGGAGCATAAGGATTGATAATGTTAACTCCTGTGACACCGCCCTGATAGCTCACCATCAACCAGTCAGAGAACTGCGCACCAGCTGATCACAACCCTGGGACCCTCCTCTGTCACCTTGCCTTTAAAAGTGCTTTGCTGAAACCCATCGGAGAGTTTGGGCTTTTTGAGTATTAGCTGTCCCGGACTCCTTGTATGGTACCTCATAATAAATGCTGCACTTTCTTTCACCACAACTCGATGTCAGTAGGTTGGCTTTACTGTCTGCGGGCGAGTAGACCCAAGTTTGATTCGGTAATAAGTGACTTAAAATCAAGTGTGTCCATCCTGACCTTTTGGGGGACACCTTGAACTCCAGATTTGACTTGACAATAATGAGGCTTTTGGTTGTAGCTTCTGGTCATTCTCTACATAGTGGAAACTTAGATGTGTAAGTATGTATGTATTTTAAAAGTTGAGAATAGCTCTAAATACTGAGTAACCCAAGTAGTAGATGAGGGGAAGGTTTCCCTCCATGAAATAATTGTAGCTAAAAATGAAAATGGAATGACAGAAGTAGAGGGTGGCCATTTTGTAGTACACTCATGAATTGATGGATCTAGGCATAGGGCATCAACATGTAGTATCACAGAGACAAGTGAATATGAGCCCTTAATGGTAGAACACGTTACCTCTTCAGAAGCAGTCCTGCAGTACGCTGCTCCCGGCCTGCCTGCGCTATAAACAAAAACACCTGAACCTGTTCAAGTGTCCAAGTACCAATTTACAGGAATTACAGAGGACTGAAAAACATGGTAAATGACACCATTGGACACAATAGGCAAATTCCAGACTAGCCAAAGATGTGGATTTTTTTTTTTTCTAATTTTATTTATTTATTTTTGGCTGAGTCGGTTCTTCATTGCTGTGTGCAGGCTTCTCATTGCGGTGACTTCTCTTGTTCCATCTAGAGTGCAGGCTCAGTAGTTGTGGCTCACGGGCTTAGTTGCTCTGCGGCATGTGGGACCTTCCTGGACCAGGGCTTGAACCCGTGTCCCCTGCATTGGCAGGCGGATTCTCAACCACTGTGCCACCAGAGAAGCCCAGATCTGGATTTTTTTTTTTTTTCTTTTTTTTGCGGTATATGGGCCTCTCACTGTTGTGGCCTCTCCCGTTGCGGAGCACAGGCTCCGGACGCACAGGCTCAGCGGCCATGGCTCACGGGCCCAGCCGCTCCGCGGCATGTGGGATCTTCCCAGACCGGGGCACGAACCCGTGTCCCCTGCATCGGCAGGCGGACTCTCAACCACTGCGCCACCAGGGAAGCCCTGGATTTTTTAATGAAGAAATTGCAGAGGGAAATAGGGAAATGAAGAAGAAAACCTATAAAGATTTTAAAAGACATACCAATCACTCTGGATAGACCTTGCTTGGATCCTAATTCAAATGAATTAACTAGTAAAAACTAGGCATTAGAAACGGGACAGTATTAGGGAACTATCTTTAAATTCTTTAGGGGTGATGATAGTTCTGATGTGTGTTTTTTTTAAGAGCCCTATCTTTTAAATATTTTTGGAAGAAATTTTATGTCCGATTGGTTGCAAATAATATGCAGGAGGGAATGTGGGTGGGCATCGTGGAACAGGACTGGCTGTGGGTTCACGAGGCTGGGCAGAGAGTATATGGGGCTTCTATTTATCTTAGTGTTTGTTGGAAATTTTCCATAATTGGAAATAAAAAAGGGAGAGGGACTTCCCTGGTGGCGCAGTGGTTAAGAATCCGCCTGCCAGTGCAGGTGACATGGGTTCGTGCCTCAGTCCGGGAAGATCCCACATGCCGCGGAGCGGCTGGGCCGGTGAGCCATGGCCGCTGAGCCTGCGCGTCCAGAGCCTGTGCTCCGCAACGGGAGAGGCCACAACAGTGAGAGGGCTGTGTACCGCAAAACAAAAAACAACCCCCAAAACCAAAAATAAAATAAAATAAAAAAAGTTAAGAACACTTCATATGCAAAGCATGCAAGCAAAAGCTGTCGGAAACACTGGGGATGGATAGTGCCTTAGCACCTCCAAGGACTTTATTTAAGGCAAGAAGGAAATGTGTGCAGATTTAGTTCGAAGGATTTTAATTACAGCACTCATTATAATATCAAAAATCGTAAGCACCGTTTATTTAACGATAAAAAATCGTTAAATAAAACCATCATATAAGCATTAAATCAAACATTTCTTGACAGTCAATTCTAAAGGTTTCAGAATAATATTTAATGGCCTAGGACAATACAGAAAATAAACAATTCACTGCAAAGGGCAGGTTACAACAGAGGACAATAGTTTTCATTTCATCAAAAAAAAAATCTAAGACACTCGTATATAAACACAAATAAACCAAGGTATTCAAAGCACCTAACTCAAAGACAGATTATTTTATCTGCATTTATTACAATGAACACATATGGCTTTTGTCTTAGGTAAAGCTTTTTTGGAGAGACCTTATCATATCTCTCCCTCTCTCTCTCTCTCTCTATATATATATATATATATGTGTGTGTGTGTATTTGTTTGTTTGTTTGTTTTTGTTTTTTATGGCTGCATCAGGTCTTGGTTGCTGTGCGTGGGCTTTCTCTACTTGCGGAGAGCAGGGGCTACTCTTCGTTGTGATGTACAGGCTTCTCATTGCGGTGGCTTCTCTTGTTGTGGAACAGGGGCTCTAGGCACATGGGCTTCAGTAGTTGTGGCATGAGGGCTCAGTAGTTGTGGCTTGCGGGCTCTAGAGCGCAGGTTCAGTAGTTGTGGTGCACGGGCTTAGTTGCTCCGCAGGCGGACTCTCAACCATTGCGCCACCAGGGAAGCCCCCTTAACTTTTTTTTAGATAAATTTCTTTTTTCTTCCAGAATAGTAAGCTTCTTGAAGCCAGGCCCCATATTTTCAATATCCTTATATATTATAAACTTATCTAGCTGTCCACAAATGTTCACACAGCTACTTGTTGTTCCCTGGATCTTCAAAAGAAACAGTATTCTTATTGGAACCTGCAAGGAAGGTGCCATCTCTGTTACTTATGTGTAGCATCTATAAAATAAAATGAATATTCAACATTTTCGTCCATCTAAATACAATGAGCCCCAGCCTAGGCTCTGACGTGTATTAATCTGAAGGTAAAATCTCCTCTGTAAGCATGGAGCACTGAAAGTGAAATTGCAAGGAGATGGCTCTATAGTGATCATGTCCTGTGCAAGTTTGGAAGAAGACTTAATACTGCCCTTAGCGGTATTTCAAATTCTTTTGGGTTGGGTGGCTTGGGTGCAGCCAGCTGCTAGGGTTGTTTAGAGACTTCGTAGAAACATATATTTTGTGATCAGAGCGCGGGTTCTGCTCCTCCCATGTCTCTATATCCCGTTTTCTCCTTTCCTCACCCTGGCCTGGGTGTGAACCTGGGTCATCCTTGGAAGGATGGACATGAAATTGGTTTGTGTTTCTAAATTCCACCCGAGAGCTCATCCGTTTCTCATCACTGCGTAAGGGAACTTCAGTAACTATATAGAGTGAGAGGTTTGGTTTGGAGGTGCGGGGTGTTGGGAGGGGTGTTTTTGTTCCTGTGGATAACAGAAATATGAGTCCCATTTTAAAAATGAGAGACAATATGATCCACAGATGAAGGAGCCCATTTAAAGTCACAATACTGATGATGAACGCAGGATTCCCACCCAGGCCTTCTGCGAAGGAAGGCAGCCCAGCGAATGGGAATGCTCAGGACTCCCCTTGCCTTATCAACCCGCTCATGTGGGGTTCTGTACACAGCCTCAGAGGAAAGTGGTCAGCTCCAGCTTAGTGGATAAAAGCAAAGGCTGTCGCGTAGAGAGAACCGAGTTTGAAAACTACTGTGCCACGTGTAGGTTTGCGTTGTTTGGCAAATTACATGAACTCGTGCCTCAGTTGCCCCATTTGTAAAATGGTGGATAAGAATTGGGCCCACCTCACAGGGTGCTTGTGAGGAGTAAATGAAATAATAAGTGAAGTACTGCATGTGTTTAAAGTGATTAGATCGGTGCCTGGCAAGTAATAATAACTTTATAAATAGTAATTATCGATGTGGTGGTTTTCTGAAAAGCACTGAAGGCATTTAATCTAGCACAGTGACTGCAATCAGCAAGTGCATGTTACATGGACAGTTGGATTGTATAGTATAATAGTTTAGTTTAACTCTTCCAAATTAACTAGGATACCCTTTTTTACCTGAGTTGACCATTGACACCCTGTAGAAAAGAACAAATTAGGCTCCCATCCCCCCACCCGGCCTTCGGGCTCTGTGAAATCAAATCTATTATGTATACAGCACCTACCCTAACAGAGATAATCACAATCACATGTAAATTATGCTGCATAACTACAGAGATTCAGCAGATATGTGAATATGTAGTTATTAATAACTAATTGGGTGCTAATTATGTGCCCTGGGGTTCTTGGAGCTGATAAAGAGGTGTCACCTACTGTGTCAGACCTCTGTTCAGCTCTGGAAAATCATTTCTGGCAGATGTGCCAAAGTTCCTTTTCGGAATTTAGGTTTCAGACATAGTCTCCACAAGTCTTGGTTTTATTTTTTGTGCATTGTGGAGACTTCCTACGAAATGGATGTCACTTCCCAGGAGTAGAAATTCAACGCACCCTTTCCAAAGAGGAGGGTCGCCAATATGTGGCCACAGTTTTTCATCTCTAAGGAGAGAGAAGGACTCAGGGAAGTACTAAAAGCTCCGGAAGGGAATTCAAGGGCAATTCTAAAGCCCAGTGGGTATCGGTATATTTTGGGAGATGACTATTTTTGAAGGGCCTTGACCTTAGATCTTGCAAGATTTTGCTTCAGCACTAAAGACATGCATCTCTTATCTGACCCTACGCTAACTCCACCCCATCAGTGGTTCCACCTCCATCCCAGTTTAGTTCGGTTTTCGTTAACTGGAAGTAACCTTTCAGTTAGAAATCCTGGAGGCTAGTCAGCATGCTGGGAATATGATCCATGCTATCTAAGATTTTGTGGGACCATATAAAATGAAAGGAGATGTGGATGAGATAATTGTTGAAAATACCACCTTCTTCTCCTTTTATCTCTCTTTACTTACAAGCTTTAGATCGCTGGACCTTTCTGCCTCCTGCTTTGAACAGACAAGATACTCATTTGTGTTAAAGTCAATCCAAGGAGAGAAGAAGGTGTTGCTTTATGGTTGACAGAACCCATTTGCTGCTAGGAAGTTGTTAGAACATTAGGCCTGCCTGGTTTGCTTTGTCTTTTAAAATTAGCTTCATGAACGCACACAATTGAAGAGGCTCCTGGGCCTTGGGTATTGCCTTTCCTCTGTACCAAACTAAGAGCAATTAAAAAAAAATCGAAGCATTTTCAGACCAAGGATAAAAATGTAGTATAAAAGATACAAGGAAAGGAGAAGATGAAAGTAAACAAATAGAAGCCCAGGCTTAGCAAATATTGACAATAATTTACACCTCTTCTTGGTCAAGTTGGCAGAAACCCCAGTGTCTGGGTTGAATGCAGAAAATAATAACTACCCAGTTGGGTTGTGGTTGGTGGCTTTGTCCACGTTCCACATCGCCCTTCTCTGCTGTGTTTTTGGCTGCCCATTGTCTGAGACACCTTTCTGGGTTTGGACCTTGACCACTCTATGAGTCCTGGCAGAGTCTGTGTGATATTCAAGTTTCCAGCCTCCCTTGCAGCTAGTGTGGGACATGTGACCTGGACTCCACCAGTGACATACAGCTGCCCCAGACTTTGGATCTGTTGTTAGTTTTGCAAAGAAAAAGGGGCAGAGGAAAAGCCATTTTGTCAGAGACTACAATAGTGGTGGCAGTGGAGGGGCTCACTGACTTTACTGGTCTCATTCCTGAGCTTGGTTATTGAGGCCAGGGGTTGGCAAATTTTTTTCTGTAAAAGGCCTAACAGTAAATATTTCAGGGTCTTTGGGACATACAGTCTTTGTTGGAACTATTCAGTTCTGCTGTTGCTCTTTGAAAGTGGCCATAGACCATGTGTGGATTTGGCTGTAGTTTGCCAGTCCCTAATCTGGCCTGCCCAGTGATCCTGGATGCTGAGCTACCTAATGCTTTCGATAAATTCTTTTTCTTAGGTTGGGTAGAGTAGATTTATTTTGCTTACCTCTAGGATATGCATTTTTACTTCCAGATTCCTTAGTCCTACTTTACTGTGTGTAGGGGCTGTAAAATCCTCCCTGCTTTATACAGACACAAATAGGGGCTGTCCTATCTCCAAAGAGATAGGACCTCTTTGAGAGTAAACTGTGGTTCACTCCTGATTCTCTGCAGTAGCTAATTTAATTCTTAATTGAATGTATCCTCTTGCCCAAAACTCTTCTGGAGTTAAGCATCCAGAAATACTTCCATTCAAAGCTCTTTTTTCCCTACAGGGGTCCTGTACACACCTTACCCAGTCTCCTCCAATGGCTCATTCTGTATAACTGTAGTATATCAAAACCAAGAAACTGACATTGTCACATTCACAGACCTTATTCAGATTTCACCAGTTTCACACGTTCTCAGTCGTGTCTGTGGTGTGTGTGTATGTGTAATTCTCTGCATTTTTGTCATATATGTAGATTCATGTAGCTACCATGACAATCAAGATGCAAGATTGTTCCATCACCGCAAAGATCCCTTGTGTTTGTAGTCACATGGAGCCCACCCCTGACCCTTGGCTATCACTAATCCATTGTCATTTCGAGCATGTTGGATGAATGTAGTCACACAGTATGTCACCTTTTGGGGTTGGCTTTCTTCACTCAGCGTACTTCCCCCGACGCATCCAATTTTTGGTCCTTTTTTTTTTCTCTGAGTGGTATTCCATGGTACAGATGTAGCTCAGTTTGTTTAATCATTCATCTGTTGAAGGACATCTGGGTTTTTCCAGAATTGGGCTATTGCAACTAAAGCTGCTACAAACGTAAGTGTACAGGCTTTTGAGTGAACCTTACTTTTTGTTTCTCTGAGATAAATGCCCAAGAGTGCAAATGCTGGGTCAGGTGGTAAGTGCATGTTTAGTTTTATACAAAACTGCCAAACTCTTTTCCTTGACTAAGTGCATGACAACTTGAATTGGCAGTTTTTGAACCATTCTCCCTGTCTTTCATTTTACTCCCTTTCAAACCATTATCTGAATTAATTTTCCCAAAACGTGAACTGCAGTTCTCCTGTGTGACAGATATTACGCTAAGCACCGTACCTATACTATCTAACTTAATCCTTATAATATCTCCCCAAAGGAGGGTCGGTACCGTTACTTCTCTAGAGAGGGAAACTGAGTCAGAGTGTGTAATTCACTTGCTCAAGTTCATCCAGGTCATTAAGAGGCAAATCCAGCACCTCCCAGTCTGTCTTGGAGCCAGCACTGTTAACTGCCTCGCTGGACGGCCTTGCTAAAGCATACCGAATGCTTGATACACTTGATGCCTTGAGTAAAGTGTCCGGATTCTCATCATGGTCTTTTTGGGGCCCATTACAGCCTACCTACCTACTGACACTCCCTTGCACCCATCCTGAATCCTCTGCCACATTGGATTTTATTTGCCCTCTTGCTTTTGACATAATTGAAGCCCAAGACATTCCACAATTTCCAAAGTGGAGGCTTAATGTTCGGCTGAACCGATCCCGCTGCGTGGTCACCTGAGAAGGTTCTCACAGTGGAAGTAGTGAAGGAAACTGTTGGAGGATGTAGTGAGCCACACGGGGGGATGAAGGCTTTAGGAGATTAAAATAATCCCAACATACTCATGTAGCGGTAGGTTTGTTCCCCATGCAATCGTGTTCCGTGCCCAAGCCCTCATAACTGAATCTTAGCTAACAGTATCTAACCACTAAGAATTACCTGGCTTCCTCATTTCCTTGAATGCCCTCATGTGTTTCAGGCACAGTCCTAGGCTCCAAGGATCCAGATGTAAGACACTTAGTCTGCCCCTGTCAGGGTGTACACATTCACCCCAAGAAGGAGCAATGAAAACTAGACAGCAACGCAGAGTATCCAGGGAAAGAAGGAAATCTTCCCAACTTCTTTTGGGATAAGAGACATTATTTTCTGGATTGTACATCTTGAAATACCTAAATTCCTCTGTCCTGAGACAAAAAGCATTTCATTTTGTGCCAACAGCCAAATGCAGATTTTTTGATTGGGGTGACCCCAGGCTAATGTACCAAGGGAACGCCTGCACCTCCCCGGCTTTCTGCTGCTCAACGCACACTCCTGATAATCACACCCATTTGGCAGCCATCTGGAATACACTGCTTCCAAAGAGAGGGGGTGGAAAAAGTTCTGTTAGGTTCTGTTACCCTGTATTGGAAGAAGAATGGCATATTGTTTGAATGTTTCTCCAGAGAATATTTTCATGTGTTCCTTGAAGCTCCAAATAAGAGAGTCATGGTGGTGACAGGGGGTGAGGGGTTGGGTAGCGCATCTCCACTTTAAATTCTGATCTTTGCTGAAGCAATTATTTATTTATATGAGAAAATAAAGAGCGTCTTTTCCTTGAATTGCTTCAGCATGCCCATAAGCTAAAAACTGTGTGCAGGTTTAATATAGTATACTGATGCTAAGGACCAGTCAGGTGTGAGTTTACCGCCAAAGTTGAAAACACCTAGTGGCAACTTTGGGTTCAATCAGAATAACAACTAAGCTTCGTTGTTCTAAGAGTAGCACAAGGTTCTTTGGTTGTATCTTGACTCCTCTCAGAAGTAGGTTGTGGGCTTCCCTGGTGGCGCAGTGGTTGAGAGTCCGCCTGCCGATGCAGGAGACGCGGGTTCGTGCCCTGGTCTGGGAAGATCCCACATGCCGCGGAGCGGCTGGGCCCGTGAGCCATGGCCGCTGAGCCTGCGCGTCCGGAGCCTGTGCTCCGCAACGGGAGAGGCCACAACAGTGAGAGGCCCGCGTACCGCAAAAAAAAAAAAAAAAAAAAAAAAAAAAAAAAAAAAAGTAGGTTGTTCTGTTTTATAGGTGAGGAAAATGACTTAAGAACATTTTAATTTTTTTGCACAAGATCATATGGCTGGTGACAGGGCTTGTCATTGGTGGAGCCCGGGTTTGGACCTTGGTTTGTTATGTCTGGAATCCTGTTATTTCAGCCAGCAGCTGACGTTCTGGCTCCTCAAAAGCAGATTGTAAATAAAGAACCCCCTTTACAAATGATAGCCAGAAAGTCCAAATAAACATGGCACAGGGTTTTCCTACTGAACTTAATAAGGGCATCTCTGGTTTCTGTCGATGTCTCCTTGTTCTTAATTCTCCTCTCTTTTCTTCCCCAAAGGAAGAATAAAACCTTATAAGCACCAAGAGTTACAATGCTGGGTGGTTTTGCTTTTCCCTGTAGAAGGGCTGTGATGCGTAGTGAAAGTATGAGGGGCAGAGCTACATGCTGCTGTTGAAAAATGATCTTTCGATGCATCCGAGTCACAAAACCGAATCAAGGCAGCTCTAAGGGTGGAGGCTGCGTATACCATAATCCTAAAAATGTTGAATGCCAGTGAAGGATTATGGAATTGGCCACTGCCGCATCCCCGGGAACATCAGCGGGAATGTGTGACACAAGATTTTTGTCGAATAAGACTCACGTTCGAAAAGCATGGTGGAGAGTTCTGCGCAAAAGTGCTGAGAAGCGGCCAGAAAAAGAGCTCATGAATGATTGAGCCCTGGCGAGAAGGGAAATTTGGCACCTAACTTAGTAGGATGCAGTAGTTCTCCAACTGTTGGATGCATCTGCGGTTTTCATGAGGAAGACCAAGGGACCTCGGGGTGATGATTGTGCTAGGAAGAAGTTTCCTCTTTGAGCCCATGTGTTTCTAACCCGGTGTTCTTTTCCGCGGAATAAATGTTTCCGAGCACTAGTGCAAACATATAATCAAATTAAATAAACATGTCATCATCAAATGCACAGTCAAGTTTTATTTTAAAATTTATTAATGCGATCACTTTCAGCTGCTTTGTGTTCTTTTAACTCTTGAATTGCAAATAAGCTTCTTTGTCAGATGTGCCCCTTTGGAAGGGGCTTTCACCACTGGCTTTAGGGCTTGCTTTTCTTTTTAACTTTATGTTGTAAACTAATTTTAACTAGCAATAAAAGTTTTAGGAATCCTATTTACATCTGAACAATGATTCAACAACTTGGGCCTATATTTTTTGCTGCGGAGTTGTCTAGTAAAAAGTTTATGTGATTCTGCTAACTCTAATTGTTCAAATAAATTATACATTTATCTGTGTGTCTGTTTATCTTTCTTTCCTCGTTGCCTGTACTTTCAGAACCCTATTCATCAACCTCAATTACACAGGTGTATGTGGACAATCTCTCTGTCTTTTTTTTTTTTTTGAAGGAAAAACATAATTTCTATTTGCTTCCAGATGGGTATTTTGGCTGTAAGATAAAAATCCCAAAATACTTAGCAGACCATCTGGTGCCTTTGGTAGGGTTTTGTTGATTAAGTTCTTGCGTACTGATTTCTAGTCTCAGCAGAGGTAATCTTACCCCTTTGGATTTCTACTTCAAAAAAAAGCTGTTTATATTTTGTCCTATTGTTAATTTTCCTTTTAGAACTTTCACAGAAAGTATTGGTGGTAGATGATACCTGTCTTATTTATGTGCTGGTGCATTTCCCGATTGACTGGTGATAGGATGTCCTGAACAGGCCTGATGAGGCTGGAGGATTAGGCTTTGTGCCTGGGACATAACTTTCTCAGGAAGATGGCGACTGGTCCGTATGGGAATTGGCTTTCCCTGGATTCATTGGCATTGAGCTTGAAGCTAAGAAGTTTCCTTGCACCATCCTGCTGGAAGTTTTTGGGTGTGTATATTGTACTTAGCAGGTCACCTCTCAATGCTGTGGCTCTTGTGTATCTTGGACAGTGTTAAAAGCTTCATAAACATTACCCGCTGGAAGTCATATAAGAATTAGATAAATAGCACTATAATCCGCATTTTGCAGATGCCAGAGAGTGTTAGCCATTGGCAGAGCTGTTCTCCAAGTCTCTTTGCGCCTGGTTCTGCAGTTGGGATTTTCTCTCTGGTGCAGCTCTGTGTTCCCTGATGGATGGGACCTTGCTAAGCCCCCGCTCTGTGCCATGGACAGTGCTAGGATTCAGGGTCCTCAAAGGAACAAATGTTCCCCCCCTCTCTGCCCTTTTGGAAGCTTGCTCTGCTGGTAACAAAGCATTTTAAGTACGGTCAATAATAATTTTTCTTCTCCTCCTACTTATATTTGGGATTGGCCTTTGGACTCCCCAGAGTATGATTTCATCCTAATACGCTAAAGCAGGTTTCCTTAACCTCAGCACCGTTGGGGCCCAGTAATTCTGTGTTGCAGGGAGCTGTCCTGTGCCTTGTGGGCTGTTTAGCAGCATCTCCAGCCTCTACTCCTTAGATGACTCTAACACTCCCCTCCCCCCTCAGTTGGGGCAACTAAAAGTATCTCCAGGCACTGCCAAATATCCCCTGAGGACGAATTCCCTCCCGTGGAGAACCATTCTTCTAAAGTAACTGTCAGCTACTTGTCACCGGGTAAAGGGTCAGAAGCCTGTTTTCGGCAGCTGCAGAATCTCTCTATCAAAGGAGGGGAGATTTACGGCACAACCACCGGATGTCACAGAGGTAGAAATTCTGTCAACCAACAAATATGTATTCATTGTAGAACGTTTTATAAATACATGTAGAATAGGGGAAAGGCAGTTTTTTAGAAGTCCGTATAAGCAAAAAAAGGGAAGAATGTTTTAAGAAATCATCTCACAATCTAGAGATAACTGTGACTTATTATGTCTAAGAAAGACATGGTGTACATACAGGGATAGAAAGGATATACTGTCCATGATGTTTCGCCATCTTCTTTTTCACTTTATGTCGTGAACACCTCCCATTTCTTTTAAGTTCCCTTCTCCAGCAAGGTTCATAATGGACAGTACACCTTGGCTATTCCTTGTCGTTTTTAACAGCTACAGTAGTAATCCCCAGTTAATGGAACAATGTCTGTCTCTCTATTATTGGACATTTAATTTGTTTTTAGGGTTTTTTTTTCCTGTTCCAAATAATGCTTTGATTTATTTTCCAAGTGTTTATTTATAATGTCCTAGGTACCAAGCATTCCTGTTTCGGTTACCCAGGAGAAAGCAAGTGAACAGAAACAACCCCTGCCTTCAGTGTTCTTACAGCCTAGCTAATGTGTGTAGCTCAACGTTGTATGGCTCTTCCTTTGTTTTGCTGGGGTTCACTGGGCCCCGTGTTTTCTTCTGTGCCTTGTCTCGCCCTCCAACTTTCTTTGCTCTTCTGGACAACCTCTTTGCAGTGTAAGGGCTCAGCCTCTATGGAAGGGAAGCTGTAGGATCTGCTTGCCTGAGATTAGATTAGGCTTGGCTTAGACGGCTCTCGGTTTTCTGGTGATATCAGCACGAGCCGGCATCTACTGGTAACAGTATGTGAGTGCTTGGTTGACTGGGGGAGCTGTCAAGGAAGGCTAATGAAGGCTAATGGAGGAATTTAGTCTTTCACACAGATAACTGACTGAATGGCGTCTTTCTTGACCTGTTTTTCATGGCTGGCCTCATGGGAAGCCCAGTGCAGCACGGGAGAGGCATAAAGGGGGTACGAGAATGCATACCTTCCCTGAGTCTTTGACTTGGCGAATTCCTTAATCTCTCTGGGCCTTGGTTTACTCTTGTGCCTCTTAGAGCGGTTGCTAGAAGTGGGTCAGGTGTGTGAGCAGCATTTGGCATGGGGTCTGGGGAGTGGTGGTCACTCAAGAGAACGGAGGCTACTCTTGTTTCCACCCCACCTTGAAACAGCCTTTTGCATCACTCTGTGAGTAGCTGCTACATGCCCGCCGTAGGTACTTGACATGCATTCTCGTAGCAGATACTTGACCTGCATTCCCGTAGCAGATCGGTGTAAGTGGAATTCTGTCTGTTTTTGCTTCACATATTTTGAGACTCGTTCGTTAGTGAATTTGTAATATCTTTCTGGTATGTTGACCATTCTATTCACGTGACCCAAGGCTTGGGTGGTTTGAACTTACAGCCTGTGACAAACAAGGGTTTATCCATTCTTCCTTATCATCTTGTCAAGATGTGAGGCACAAGGGACCCTGGCTGCCTGGTAATCCTGCAGGTTGGTTGAGTCTCTGAGTCCTGTGCCGCTGGTCCAGAGTTGCACAGGGCACAGCACTGCCTCAAAAACAGGAAATGGCTAGTCTGTCTCCCTCCCCTATTTCTCCCTATTTCATCACTGATGATCATCTTCCCAGCATTCTACCACATTTGTAAGTTACATTTTTCACCTGTTTGTTGATACCCTGTACATTAAGGTCAGATCGACAGTATCAGCTTTCATTTATTTATTTATTTGGCTGTGCCGGGTCTTAGTTGAGGCATGCGGGATCTAGTTCCCTGACCAGGGATGAATCCGGACCCCCTGCATTGGCAGCCCGGAGTATTAACTGCTGGACCACTAAGGAAGTCCCAGGATTGACAGTATCGGTTTTCTTCATGCCTATATTACACATTCCTAGAACAGTGCCTGACACATAGTGCTTAAAAATATGATTGAACGAATGTTATCGTTGAAACGTTTCAGTCAAGAAGGAATGTCAGTTCTACTCAGTTGTTTTTCTTGAAGGTGTATTCAAGTTGATACGTGCTAATGCGTGGGTGCGCGCTTTGGCTATTTCACTTTTAAAGTGGATGCCATTTATTTTGTCAAAGGGTTTCCTTCAGTGTCCCTCACCTGCTGCAAAAGCTGAGGTGACACGAAAGTGGCCTTAGTCCCAGGGATTAGCAAATGTAGAATTGAAGTGCTTGTATAATCTCTAATTTATATGTGAATAATTAAGAGCTGTTCCTTCCACAAAATAGCAAACTAGTGAGAGTGTGTTTTAAGGAACAAATCCTGTGGTGGATGGGTTTCCAGAGCAAAGAGGAGATACCAGTGCCAATTATTTGGTACCAATGCCAGCCATTGGTATTATGTTATTTTTATTTTTAAAAAATTTATTTATTTTATTTATTTATTTTTGGCGGTGTGGGTCTTTGTTGCTACGTGCGGGCTTTCTCTAGTTGCGGTGAGCGAGGGCTGCTCTTTGTTGCGGTGCGTGGGCCTCTCATTGCGGTGGCTTCTCTTGTTGCGGAGCACAGGCTCTAGGCGCGCCGGGCTTCAGTAGTTGTGGCTCACGGGCTCTAGAGCGCAGGCTCAGTAGTTGTGGCGCACAGGCTTAGTTGCTCCGCGGCATGTGGGATCTTCCCGGGCCAGGGCTCGAACCCGTGTCCCTTGCATTGGCAGGTGAATTCTTAACCACTGCGCCACCATGGAAGCCCTGGCAACATTATTTTAAAAATTCACTTTTAAGAATTTCTTCTCCAAGTGGATTTTTGGTTCAGCCTCCTAACAGTTCATCCACTTGCTTTTGTTTGATGAATCTATTAGAATTCAGAATCTATAAGATTTTGGAACATTAATTTTATGTTTTAGATGGGTTGACTGGATGGTGTCCAATGTGCTTATGTATTGAAAATATTTTCCTTAGTTTCTTGATCTTTCCTTTTTAGCCTTACAGACTTTAGTTTTTTTTTCTCAATTTTTTGCTATTGGAAACACTTTTTATTTATTCCCCAGATATTATTTAAAACATGTTTTATGCCAGGCACCCAGGGTAGAACAGTGAACCAAACAGATCCTACCCTCATGGAGCTTACACTCTATTGTCCAAGCTTACATTCAGTAGTACAGGCTTGCAGCTAAATCATTGTATCTTTCATTTGTTTTCATGGAATTCGTTAATGCCCTCATGTCCCTTGGTTGTGCTGTCTCTCTCCCCTCCAACTTTCTTAGCTTAAAGTGACATCAGTTGATTAAAAATGAAATGAATACAGGAGACTTTCAAGCAGTCATTCACAGTTGAGCATTTGGATGTTCTCTTCTAAAGATTGTGGTTCACATGGCTTCTCAGAGTGCTGTGTAGGCCTCCTTGTCCTTGAGCGGACCCGTAGCAGGCATCAGTGGGGAAGATGCCTGTGCTTTGCTTTTTGGAAAGTGGGCTGCTGAGCAGCTGGGGTCCACTTGGCTTGGCCTAGCTGCTGTCGGTGATGTGAGTGTGCACTTCCACAGTGGTTGCTGTGCTGTCCTGGGCATGCACACGGGGTACCTACCCCCTGGACATCTCCATGAAGATGTTTGGGAACTAAAAGAACTCCAGGCCCTGGATGGAACAGAAAGAGGACCTAACTCTCAGAGGCTGTAAAAGCTGCCGGAATAGGAATCCAGCCTGGACCAAGTGGGTACCAATGCCTGTGTATTGGGGGCTGGTTTTGTTGCAGCCGGACCTTGTGAGTCCGGATGTCCCTGACAAGAAGGTGTCCTAGGGGAGTGATTAGGCGAAGTGTCAGGGACAAGTACAGAGTTATAGGAGGCAATGTGCCGTGATGATCAGGAGCTTGGACTGGCCCTACAGTCAGGTAGCTGTGGATTCAAATTCCAGTTGTGCCGTTAACTATTTTGTGCGACCTTGGCAACGTAGGATGACAATTTGAGCTCATGTCTATTTCTCCATCCCCAAATAGGGGTCTAAATGTCTAACTTAGCCACCCTGGTTTCTGTTCCCCCAACCTACCACCATCAATCACATTTGTGTTTTCAAGTTTTATCTATCACTTATCGCTAAGTGTTTGTTTTGTTGTTTATTTCCCCAGCTAGGATACAGATTCTTTGAGAGTCAGGGATTTGACTCATGTTTTTTTCACTGCTCTATCCCAGCACCCAGCACCTAATAGATGAAATATTTATAGAATAAAAGAGTGTTTGCTAGAGGCTCGTGGGCACTATCTTGTGCTCCCTGGCCCATATTTCTTTGCTGCTTCCAGGAAAAGATCATTTTTAAATAAGAATTCAGTCTGTGTCTGTGTTTTAGACATCATGGATTCTGTCTACCATGTCCTTGGCACTTAACCTCTGAGTCTGTTTTCAGACCAAGAATGTAACACTTGTTCCCATGGCTTGCTTTGGAGCATGTCTTTGGGAATTGTCGCTGACAACCTTCTCTGCATGAGCTCTGCTCTCTTTTCTCCTGCCACTGCCCCGTTCCTTGTTCCCCTTTCTCCTAGAGTGCCCAAGGCCTGACAGGGGCACCCTGGGGCTCCTGCACCCTCACAGACCTGCTGATCCCTTCTTCTAAGGGTCCTGACCTATGACCTGATGAACACCAAAGACAGAATGCTCGTGGTGTTTTTTTTGTTTGTTTTTGCTCCACAGCTCTCAGTTTGATTCGATGTTCTCAGGGCTTCATATAGACATCGAAAATGTACGTTTTCTTTCATCAACAAAGGCTATGATTGTGTGAGTCCGAACAGTGCTTCTCAGTTGAGTATTTTCTAGTTCAGTTTTCGGTAGCTCTTGACCGATTGCATTCTGCTTCGTTGGAGAAGAAGATGGTTTGGTGGTGCCGTGTATGTTTCTTCATGTGGAGAAGCCTTTGCAGATAGTTTCTCTAGGCAGTGGCATGTCGCAGGGAGGAGAGTCAGAAAATAAGGGTCTGCATCCTGATTTTGAGCAGTCACGACCCCCCAAAATCTCAGGCAGATATACATGTAAAAAAACCTTTTAAGTGTCAAATTCCTCCTCTGTCTGAAGAGTGGATTAGATTCCGAGCAGTACGGTTAGTAGATTTCATTTTGAGTGTCATTGGTTATTAACAGGTCCAGACTGCTTAGAACACTGTGTTGAGGACTCTGAAGTCATATCTGGACACAGAGGCTAAGTGTCACGATTGACTTATTTTTGGTAACCTTTTTACCTGAATCAAATGATTGTAGTTTTTCATTCCTGGATGTAAAGTTTCTTTCTTTCCTTTTTTAAAATAAATTTATTCATTTATTTGGTTTTGGCTGCATTGGGTCTTCGTTGCTGTGCGTGGGCTTTCTCTAGGTGTGGCCAGCGGGGGCTACTCTTCGTTGCAGTGCGCGGGCTTCTCATTGTGGTGGCTTCTTTTGTTGTGGAGCACAGGCTCTAGGTGTGCGGGCTTCGGTAGTTGTGGCACGTGGGCTCAGTAGTTGTGACTTGCAGGCTTAGGTGCTCTGCGCCATGTGGGATCTTCCTGGACCAGGGATGGAACCCGTGTCCCCTGCATTGGCAGGCAGATTCTTAACCACTGTGCCACCAGGGAAGCCCCTGTAAAGTTTCTTTAAAAAAAACAAGTTCATTTAATTGAAGGAACTGAGTTGATTTTTGAAATGAGTAGATTGGAGTTATGAGGGGACATGTTGATATGGCAGAAACCATGAACATGGTATGAGAGAGAATGAAATTTGGGAAACATTAAGTAGATGAATGTTAACCTTCGTGACAGGATTGTTTCGGAGTTTTTAGGACAGATTGAAGCTTGTGATTTCTAAAGGCAGCACAGAGGTATTACATTGTGTTCAATTTCTTTTTTGACCAGTGTTAGTTCTGAACTCAAAGCCTTCCTAAGCACTCTTTAAGAGAGGCCTTACGTATAGAGTATGAACAGCAGTACAGAAGAGTGGTCAAAAGCGTGGGTTCTGAAGCTGGCTTGCCTAATGTTCACGTACCTAGTGAGTGATAAAGTTATTTAACTGCCCTGAGACTCAGTTTTCTCTTCATGAATATAGAGCTAATAGGTAATAGGCATGCCAACCTTATGGTGTTGATGTGAGGATTACAGGGGTCAGTGCGATGGAAACCTCTAGAATCGCGTCGGGTTTAGTACAGCCCAGGAACCACATGTTGACAATCATGATGATTATTGGACATAGGAAACTTTAAACAGCTCATTAAGCAGGTTTGAACATTTCCCGAGAGGTGGCTGGCGTTACTGATTGCTGAGACTACTCTGAAGTCTGAAGTTTTATTTATTTATTTATTTTTCGTGGAAGTTTGCTTTTTTTTCCGTTGTTTAACAGAGAAGTTGTTTCTGGATGGCGGAGTAGCAAATCTTGACTTTGGTGACCTTGTTACTTCTCCCCTAGCTTCTGTATGCTCTGTCTTGTGCTGTGTGTCTTACTTATCTGGTTGCCTGAGGCAGTTTAGAATATGTCAGCGTTTATGCAGCTGAATATTTCTTAGAATTATGGCATCTTTGATGAATAACTCTTTCTAGGCTGAGACATTTTTATCATGCATATCAGAAACACTAGAAATTAAAAAGTAAGTTTCTTTCATTTTTGTTTATAAATCCTATCCCCTATGTTTTGCAGTGGATAAAGGACTTTGTTTGCAAGTCACTTAGCTTTTGTTCTCCTTTCTGTAGAGTAAAAGGTAGATATCCATTTTGTTCTGTGTTGCTCTGTATTGCTGGGCTGTGTGGTTAGGGGTAAAATTCTGAGGAAAGGAAATCTTGTGTAGTAGGTAGGGGTAATCTTGATTTGCGAGCTCCTACCTTTCTACTATTTAGAACTGGAGACCTAGAAGAGGTAAGAAATGGGGATCCAAGAAATACATTGTCAGGCCTTCTGCAATACTTGCCTGTCTGTGTGTTTTCACCATCCTCTTCCTGGAAATGTGATTTTAAGTCCACTGTGGAAAGCCAGAGAAATAAGTTTGTTTTAGTCAATGGTTCTTTTCTAAAGATGTGTGTACATGTTATGGAGGCTCAGACAGTTACCTTGCACGTTTGGACTAAATTGTGACTTTAAAAGTATAGAGCAGGGGACTTCCCTGGTGGCGCAGTGGTTAAGAATCCGCCTGCCAATGCAAGGGACACGGGTTCAAACCCTGGTCCGGGAAGATCCCACATGCCGCAGAGCAACTAAGCCTGTGTGTCACAACTACTGAGCCTGTGCTCTAGAGCCCGCGAGCCATAACTACTGAGCCCACGTGCCACAACTGCTGAAGCTTGAGCGCCTAGAGCCCGTGCTCTGCAACAAGGGAAGCCACCACAGTGATAAGCCCGCACACTGCAACGAAGATTAGCCCCCGCTCGCCGCAATTAGAGAAAGCCCGTGCACAGCAATGAAGACTGGACGCAGCCAAAAATAAATAAATAAAATAATATAAAAAAAAGGATAGAGCAGGGACTTCCCTGGTGGCGCAGTGGTTAAGAATCCACCTGCCAGTGCAGAGGACACAGGTTCGATCCCGGGTCCGGGAAGATCCCACATGCCACGGAGCAACTAAGACCATGCACCACAACTACTGAGCTCACGAAAACCGCAACTACCGAAGCCCACACGCCTAGAGCCTGTGCTCCTCAACAAGAGAAGCCACCACAATGAGAAGCCTGTGCACCGCAACGAAGAGTAGCCCCCGCTCACCACAACTAGAGAAAGCCTGCGTGCAGCAACAAAGAACCAACGCAGCCAAAAATAAATAAAAAATTTAAAAAAAGAGTATAGAGCAAAGATACTGAGTTAAAACACACGGACACAAAATTAAAGATTTTATTTTTCTAAAAATCAAATGTACAGACAAAGCTCTTTTACTGGGAATTTTATACGTGAATTTGAGAAGTCGCCAAAATGACATAAAATAAGATTATATTGGAAAGGACTAGAAGTCTGTCTCTTAGAGCCTTACTTCCCCACCCCCCCAAACAAAGTGACAAATTACACTGGGAACCAGAGGCAGGTGGCTGTGTATCTTAACTTGGTAAATAAAGAATGATGTTAACCTCTCCAGAATGCTGGTGGCTCTTGAGTTTGGGCAGAAAATCCTATAAAGGAGAAAGAGCTTCAGAGTGTAATAAACTCCCAGGTGCTCAATAAAAGCCCTGTTCCTCTTGTGCTGGCTGGCCAAGATCAAGGGCCCTGCTGTGGAGCTGTGGAAGGCTCCTTCCTGATATGAAGGTGATGAGATTTTTCCCGTCCTGCTCTCTGTCTGAATTACTTCTGGACCCGACAGATATGGGGACTCTGTTTGGATAGCAGCTCAGAGACTTTGGATATCTTACCTCCTTGAAGCTAAACCTACCAGTCTTCATTTGCCAAATAATTTCCACTTCTGTGAAGGGTATGTGGTAAACCTGACAAGCTTGTATTCAGTTCTCTGCTGTTAGTTACTTTGAGTCCGTGGTGTCTGGAGAAAGCAGGCCACCCTCTCTGTGCCATCTTTCTGATGTCTGCCCGTGGACCAAAGGAAAACCAGCTTTGTAGAGTAGTTATGAAGGTGAAACGAAATAATAAACACATTGTACCTGGCAGGTGGTTTTACTATTACTGGTTTTCTCTAAGGCTAAAGCAGGGTTTCTCAACCTTAGCACGATGGCTCTTTGGGGCTGCATAATTCTTTCTACTTGTGATATCAAAGATACTTCCAGACAAATTTGCTTCTGATCACTGATGGAAAGGTACTTTGGAAAGCCTGATATCAGATTTTTCCCTTTGATCAAAAATGGTGTAGAACAGTACTTGGAATGAATGAGTGACTTCCATTTGCTATTACCTCCTATATTTAATAAAGAAATTTTGTAATGGTAATATGTACTCATTCATTGAATTGATGATTTAAAAGCTGATTCTAAAACTTAAGCCAAGGGCTTCCCTGGTGGCGCAGTGGTTGAGAGCCCGCCTGCCGATGCAGGGGACACGGGTTCGTGCCCCGGTCCGGGAGGATCCCATGTGCCGCGGAGCGGCTGGGCCCGTGAGCCATGGCCGCTGAGCCTGCGCGTCCGGAGCCTGTGCTCCGCAACGGGAGAGGCCACAACCGTGAGAGGCCCACGAACCGCAAAAAACAAACAAACAAAAAAAACACCTTAGGCCAAGCCATCTGCTACTTCCTCTTGCTTGCGTTAAACCAGCATTAATTGCTTTGGATGGATTTTGAAAATAATAGCAGAAATGCTCTTCTGTGACCCCAAATCATAATAGAACAACTCAAATCCTAAAAGAATCACAAAAAGCTTACGAATAAGTTCAAAAGTTAAATGCGTCCCCAACAAGCTAAACTTGGATTGCATAAGTTGTGTTTGATTTGACATTTTAACTCTATAAATCTCTTTAAAATTTTGTTCGTAGGTGTTGACGTAGGGATGGAGAGAAAATTTCCAACTTTTCCTAGAAAGCCTAGCATCTTCAACACAGGCATAGTAGAAATAAAAATATGTGTATTTGGTACTCGTTCTGGGATAATGATGTTAGTCACATTAAAAATAATGCTTTAGTGAACTTTATGGTACTTAATATGTGCCAGCTACTGTTTCTGTATTAATTCACTTGCTCCTCAGAATAAACCTATGAAGTAGTTTGTGTCGTGCTGGCCTCTGTCTCTGCATTTTATACACAAGGAAACCAAAGCAAAGAAAGATTAAATAACTTGCCCAGAATTACCTCACTATTAAGTGGCAGCCTGTGTCTTTAACTTCATTTACGTGGATTCTAAGACTTGATCCGCAAGACCCGGGGTTGGCAAATGAAAGTCAGTGGGCAAACATCTGGCCCACTGCTAATTTTTGTTAGTAAGGTTTCATTGGAACACAGCCGTGCTTGTTCGTTGACTTACTGTCTATGGCTGTTACCTTGCTACAGTGGCAGGGTTGAGTGGTTACGACAGAGGCCATGTGGCCGGCCAACACTTTCTGGCTTCTTTACAGAAAATGTGTGCCCACCCCTGCACAGGTCAAGACCATTCTCATCCACAGGTGTGGTCCAGAAAGGTAGGAAAATAAAGAGAATCATAATTCCATTACCTTTCAAATAGGACTTAGCTAACATTCATCTCATACATTGAAGGTCCAAGTTTTTGGTGTCATTCTTAGCGTTATGGTGGATGTCAGAGAGTTTATAGGATACATCTCTTCCTCAGGGTGTTCCCAGCAGCTCTTTCGGGGAGAGGGGAAAGGAATAGATAAAGTTAAATGCGTGAAAAATGGGAGAGAGCTTGGCAAGACAGATAGAGAGACACTTGTCAGTGAGTGTGCAGTTAAGGCACTGCAGAAATGGAAATAAGTGTGGACAGAATGACTCTACAAAACGGGCTTTAACTCATTGCAAAATTTGAAAATCACCCTCTTCAAGTTTCCATTCTTTTTCGTGCTTTTCTGCAACAGCTTCAGAATAGAAACTGCCCGTTTTTTGGGTTTTTGGGTCGAAAGCAAACGGCAGCCTGTGGGGTGGATCCTTATAACACAGTGGCTCAAGGTTGGGGGAGGGGGAGACAAGAAATGAATTTCTTTTGTCAAATCAGAAATTATGCAAATTTTACAAAAAGTATTAGAGGAAATGTGTAAAGCTTTAATTGGTTTTATGGTTTTATTGCTTTCTTTAAAAGGTTACTTTGTGAGCACTACCCTCCACTGAACGTTGTAGACACTTCCTGAAGTTTAATGAGATTTTAGAGTAAAAGTACAACAAATGTGACTCTCCAATATTTTCAAGAGATGATATTATTTTGGGCTAAAAATATGTTACGGGAGGCTTCATTTACTGGGAGGATTCACTCCACCACCCCCACGCCTCTTTATCTGAAATTACTGTGAGCTGCAGCATAAGACTTTCTGCTCACACCTAATTCACAGAATACTTATTTAGTATATATTAAATCAACGGTGGCCTAGTTTTTTAGGCTTCTTTATTATGCTGAACTTTACTTAATATAGAAATGCCTTATAATTATAATTCTGTCCCCTGGTGAAACTAACACTGTGCACTGCGTTCTTATTATTGACACCTCCTTCTAGGTCCTTGTGAGTGAAGGATACTAGCTGCTCTCCAGGATTGGTTATTTAACATTTTGATTTTTGGTTGAGAGTGGACCGATGAAAACAGATCTCGTCTATATCAAAACAGAAAGTAAGTGCAGAAATGTTCGTGTCAGGAAGAGATTTTTTTCAGTGCCTCATTTCCTCTGGGGTTGATGGATGGTTTTCGTAGTTTAGAGCTTGAGATGTTATGGGTTGCTCCCTGAGACCCAGAATCGAGTCAGAAGGACCATTTCCAAGTAGTGCGGCGTACTCGGACGCTGGTCTCCGTACTCAGAGGCTGAAAGGAGCCCTGAGCATCCTCATAGTAACGACAGCACAGGGACACCTGCCGCCTGCCCAGGGCTGTCTGTGTCTGCAGGGGCATCTACTCCTGTCCTTCTCACCCCTCCTTACTGCCTGTCACAGCCTTACCGCCACAGATAATTACAGTTCTGTGTCTATTTCAGAAGTCTTATTTAAAAGTTTACTAGGGGACCCTGGTGCCTACAGTATGCTGTTGAATGACTGAGTGTTTTTCCTATTTCTTCTCTGAATCAAGGAATTTCCTGCTTATAATCACATCACACAGGTTTATCTTAACATTCTGTAGAACGCGTTACTTTTTGAGGTACGTGCCCTCCATTGCTGCAACAACCAGTTGTACTCGAGACCGACTGGCCCAGATTGAGAAGAGATGTGGTATTATCTTGGCATCGCAGGGGACTGGTTAGCAGTGAGGAGGTGGCAGGTGGGGCTGGGAGGTCCTACGGGCCGGAAAGTGTTTTGTCTGTGAATGAGTGCGGGGATGTGGGGCTGCTCCTCCTGGGGAAGGGGCAACTTGATAGAGGGTGCTTGAAAGCCTCAGTCCTGGAGTCCAGCCGACCTAAATTTCTGTCCAAAACCTGGCTCGTGGCTCGCTGGCTGTTGGACCTTGGAAAACTTTATTCAACCCTTTCAGCATTAGTTTTTATTTTAGTCCCTTTGGGCTACTATAACAAACATATCATAAAGCAGGTGGCTTCTAAGCAAGTTTATTCCTCACCGTTCTGGAGGCTAGAGGGTCCAAGGTCAGGGTGTCAGCAGATTTAGTGTCTGGTGAGGGCTACTTTCTGGTTCATAGATGGTGCCTTCTTGTTGTGTTCTCACATGATGGGGGGGTGCTTGGTGAGCTGGCTCTCTGGGATCTCTTTTTTAAGGGCACCAGTTTCAATTGTGAGGGCTCTGCCCTCCTGACCACATTACCTCTCAGGGGTGCTACCTCCTAATACCATCACTTTGGGAGGTTAGGATTTCAACATAAGAATCTTGGGGGACACAAACGTTTAGTACATAGTCTCCTTGTGTCTTTGATGGGGATCAATACTTGCCTCATATGTAGCATCTTGGGAGAATGTTATAAAACTCAACACTGGGGCTGGTATGCAGTAAATGCTCTCTAAATGTTAGCTTTTTGAAGTTGCATTTGAAGGGATCGAATTGCTTTGGGATTTGTAGGTTCGTGGCTAATGTTCAATTACTTGGGAAGCCTCACGAGGGGGTTGACTTATCCTGAAATCAGGTTCTTTCTGAAATTCTTTCAGGCCAGCAAGGTGTCATCTAAGGATGCCAGAGCATTAACTCGTTGCCAGGGGTCTCAAAATGTTACCGTGGTTTTCAGACATAGCCTAAGTTATTCTTAAGAGCACCTTGCTTGGGAGGAGGGCGTTTTGTAATATTTGTTTAAATTATGTTACAGAGCATTGCGGATTTGTAATCTGTGTTCAAAATGGCATTTTCTGCCCCCATATTGATCAGCCTCACATCTTTTTCTTGCTTATCTCTGCTTGCCCTATGGTCAAACTCCAGAGTTAGACCTTGAGGAGACCCGCTAACTCATTAACCTCTGTGACATGGAATAGAAACCTTCCAGAAGGGGCCTGGCTGTAGGAGACAGAATGTTTAAAATCTGTTTCAGCCCCACTGCATGTCCCTGAGTCCCAGTCAGAGGCATTAACCTTAATGCAGATTCTCGTAACGTGCAAGAATTTGTGACGGTCCAGTTTGTGCTGTCATTTCAAAATTACTGCTTTGTTTTTGGAGAAATACTTAAGTAGAACAGCAGAGAAGACCCCCTCCTTGACATTTTTTGTTGCCATTGTGGTTGTTGAAATCTCAGCCCTCGCTCTAACTTGGGGGAGATGTGAAGGAAAAACACTGTAAAAGGTGGAGAATCAGGCCAGGTAAGGCAATGCTTCAGTTGACCTCAGTTCAGAACCTGATGGTCTTCAGGCTGAAATGGGATCCTGGAGGGATGGATGAAAAAAAAAGTCTTAGGTGTCTTTGGGAAACCATGTTTCCCAGTGGCTTGATTATTGTGTTTGAGGTATTAGGATTTCCCTTGACATGGGGTGAATGCTTTGCAGAGAAAACTGTTTCTTAGAGCGTCTCATGGTTTGGAGTCTAAAAGTTATAAGTTGTCTCTGTATGTAAAACAAAAGTTGTCCCTGCATCTAAAGCCAGTTCTTTGTGCTTTCTCAAAGGAACTGAAATTTCTGTGGATTCATGACTTGGTCAAGATTCTTTCTAAAACTCTGGCTTAGGGTGTTTCGGTAAATGACCAGGAACCTGAATGGTCCCAAAGGATAAAATACCAGATTGAGACTTTACAAAGCTGAGCTCTCATTGTGATATTTCAGCCTGCAAAGTAAGGGTAATACATGATGGATGTTACTGTAATTCAGTGTTATTCTTCAGTGCAAACCTGGCATTAGGTTGTCAAGACTGAGTAGAAAATATAACCTCATGTGATCACCTTCTTAAATATGGAACTCTGAATAACACTCGATTGGATGTGAAATGTTGTCTTGAGTGGAAAGATCTGGATACTGATTCCCATCAACCCCCTCTTTCAGTGTTGGATTTTACTATTACCTTGTGTAGCTAAAGCCAGAATGGAACTCCATAAATACATACTCTATTTTTTTCTTTTTTTATAATTAATTTTTATTGGGGTATAGTTGATTTACAATGTTGTGTTAGTTTCTGCTGTACAGCAAAGTGAATCAGTTATACATATACATGAATCCACTCTGTTTTAGATTCTTTTTTCCATATAGGTCATTACAGAGTATTGAGTAGAGTTCCCTATGCTATACAGTAGGTTCTTATTAGTTACCTATTTTAATTATAGTAGTGTGTATACGTCAATCCCAATCTCCCAATTTATCCCTCCCCCCCTTCCCCCTCGATAACCATAAATTTCTTTTCTACATCTGTGACTATTTCTGTTGTGTAAATAACATACTCTATTTTTATGGGGTGGGAGTAGAAGTTAGATTGATGTGCTGCCGATGTCTGCTTCTTTAGCAAATGTTATTGGGCACCTGTTTGTTGAATTGGTTGAAAATGAATTTAAAATAATTTTATCTTGACCTTTCCTTTTTGCAATTTTTCTGTCACCTTATGAGGTAGCTGGAGATGTCCTGGAATGTCTTTCAAACTCTGGATGGGAATGACTGTTTAGAAGTTGCCAGCTAGTGTCACTAGGTGATAATTCCTCTCTGTGTGCATGTCATGATTACAGCCTGCTTTTTTGCCTCTAAGAGAACAATTATATTCAAGAAATTTCCTAGTGCATTTAAAAACAGCTGGGTGAAAGTCATTTTAAATCCCCAAATCCAACACATTAGTTCTTTTATGCATTTAATTAAGCAGAAGTTAAAATAAATTGGAACAGAAGACGTTCAGTGCTGAGTGTTGAATCAACAAAGCAAGAAACAGCCTAGCATTACCCCACCACAGATGTCTGTCACTCAGCACTGTTGCCCTATAAATTTGCATCAACTCTTAACATTTTTTGAATAATGATTTCTTTTCTAGTAAAAACTGGCCCCTGATGTATAGCAAGCAAGGTTCTTTATACAAACTTTATTTCTGCATTTGCATGCCTTCGTGTGTACCTGTGTGTGTATGCATAATATTTTTTTCACTTATAATACCTTTACATTGCTGGATCCTTTTGGGGTGGGGGAGGGGAAGACAGCTAAAATGGTAAACTTTAGGAAGATATAGTAAATAGAAAACAAAGATTTAGCAGTCAGTTTGGATTATTTTTAGTGGAAATGAATGCTGAGATTGTTTCAATTTTGGTATTAAGATATTTTTAAGGACATGATGAGTTTGAGTTCAATTTGACTTTATAATACGAGAGTACTGTATGGTTGGTTCATTGTAGAAATAGTTGATTAAAAACACACCAGCCGGAAACTTAACTCTATATTCTCCTCAACCACAGCTATCGCTGTTATCATTTGGGTGTATAGACTTTTTCCTAATAGGTGTATACTTTCAGCTGTTTTTTGTTTTTTTTAAACAGGATTATGCTTTATAGACAGTCTTATATTACTGCCCCCCCCCACATTTAATAGAATTTCATGATTGATATGGTATCTGGTATTGGCTTCCAAATAATCGAGGGGCAGTGTGAGGGTATGTCTAGTGTTTCAGCTGAAACAAGATTTAGCCTTAATTTTTGGAAAATTTTCTGCAGCTGGGTAATGGGTACATAAAGATTCATTACGCTCTTTCTTTTGCACAAATTTTGAATTTTCCTTAATAAAATAATTTATGTATGTGTGAGTGTCACTTAGCCATAAACATCTTCCCAGGTCTGCAGATTAACAGTGCTGTCATTCATTCGTAGGAACCACATGTCATGCCATTGTAGCTTGGACCATAATTTGTAGCATAGTTATAATTTAACCATTACCGAATTGTTAGATCGCCGTTTTGGGGGTCATTCTTGCAAATGGATGCAAACTTGTTTGGTCATTTTCTTAAGAATTTGTTGGTTAAATTTTTAATTTTTTTCATTACTCAGCGAGGAATCTTAAATTATGATAACTGTAGAGATGAGAACCAGAAACCTCTTTTTAGAGAAGTTACTAAAGTCTGTGAAATCTGTACCTTCTCTGAATGCTTAGTTGTAAATCAGTTGAATCTTACAGTCTCTCTTTCTCTCTCTCACACACATACACACACATATGCACATACAGACACGCACGCTTGCCCACCAAATACTTCTGTTGCCATAGGTCTTAGTAGCCTCGGTATATTTTAATGCGTGATGCAGTTGTACTTGGTTCTCCTGGAGACACCTATTGGGTCCACGGAGATTGGATAGTTTACGGGTGGTAGTTCATCTTTATTTTTCTTATGCATCACAAGCTACTAATTCCCACTTCTCAGCCAAGGGCTATTCTAGGCCTTCCCCTGGTCAGAGGGCAGTGGAGCCAGACAGAATAGAGGCCGAGTAACTGGGGGTACATGGACCAGCCATTTCTTATCTGCTTCCACAGTTAGTGATTGAGAATCCTGAGTGAGGAGTATCACGTGTTCCATAAGCCTCAAAGTTAATTTGGGTAAGAAGAGTATATTTTACATTACTGCCTCTTCCGTGAGCTATTAAATATGCGATAGGTTCTGTGTTACACCTGGTACGTGCTTTGTCCAATTGAATCCTCACAACCGTCTTCAGAGGCAGTTTCTATTATTCTTCCCATTTTACAGATGAGGAAATGAAGTCTAGAGTGATAAAGAAACTTGCTTAGTGCAGGCCACACTGCTAAATACAGATTTTTGAACATCGTAGTCAACCCATTTACTAGCTTGGATCAAAATCCCAGTAGATCAGTGGTGAATTTTTGGTCGATACGTATTTACTTATTAATTATAATGTATGCAAAGGGAGAGCCCGAGATGTAGCCCTGGGATTAAAATCTGCCCATTGATTATTGTCTAAAAGTTTCTTATCCATGCCTCAGTTGCTAAATCTTAACCAATGTTCCATTTTTAGTCCCTATTAACTTGATTTGGAATAAATCAGATTTCTAATGTGCAGGGTCCCAGAGTGGTAGAGTGGCTTGCTTGTGTGATATATTTTTTTAAGTTAGCAGTTTCTGAAAATTGGCAGCCCCCTTTGTCGTGGAAGACCTAGAGCAGGCCTCAGTTATAAAGAGTGCTTATGATTACTGGGCCGTGTGACGGGAGGGGAAGGGAAGTGACTGGGACAGTTTTGAAAGGTAGCTTCTGTTCAGCAGTTCCTCACAAATTAAAATTTATGAAAGCTGTTTGGGAAATTCAATACCCAGAGGTACAGACACCTCGTTTGGAAACACAACACGCAGTGCACAGGGCCGGAGCAGAGCCTCGTGTCAAGTAGTTGGGATGCTTTATCATCATTAGACATACAGTGCAGGCCAACTGGTCACTCGGGGCCGTGGCTGGGAGGAGCTGAGTCCACTCGGGCAGCTTCCAGTCGTCGTCTTGTGAGCATGCCAAAGGCACGGGTGCCATGGACCGCCCCCGAGCCAAAGGAACACGGATGATGCATATAAAATGGTTGTCTTTTTGAAAGATGCTTGAAAACCAGCAGCCGGGGAAACCATTCAGAATACCTGACGGGGTAGCCTGGTGGGTTTTTAAAAATGGAGGAAGGGATAAAGATTGATGTTTGATCCAGGGAAGAGATCATCAACGTGTGTTTTAAAATGTCTGCTCAGTGGTCTAGTCTTTACAAATAAAGTTTTCTGAGTACACAAAGTGGGAGTCAAGAACGGAGGGGCCTGGTGGGATTAGAATTGTCAGGCACAACCTGATGGGATTTCCCTGCATCCCCCTTCTTATTTTGAAAGAAGTGACAGCCATCGTAGCTTTTCCCTCTGTCTTTGTGTCTTTGAGGTCTCCAGCTCCGAGCATCATCTGACAAGAGGGCCACCTCCCTGATAAAAAGTTCATTGGCTAAGATCCCGAGGTGCATTTCCCATCCCGGCTTCCAGGTTTCTCATCTTGGCATCCCATGTTTTCAGAAAAGAATTACCTGAGCTATTTTGCAATCCTGTTAGAACCATGTCCCATTTTGATAACTGCTAAAAATAACCCCTGGTTCTTCCACTTTCTATTGGTTGATTGACTGAAACTTTATTTTTGTTCTTGAAAAGTAAATGCCTGTTGTATCTCCTAGTACGCTCTTTGATATTGTATCCCCATCCCTAAATATTGGGATGCCTTTGAATGCCCATTCTTCATTGCAGATCTCTGTATTAGATAAAAAATTGTTTTCTTTTTCTTATAAAATTTTCTGAAATAGTGACTTTTTTTGCTTAAATGAAGACAGTCATCCCTAAGTTAAGTTTAATTGACTAGGAGAAAGAGAGAATGAATATTCAAGAGGACACCAGCTGGATATGGTTGGAGCGTCTGATAGACACACCGCAAGACTGTGCCATAGTCAAATTGGACAGTTTGGAAAGCTTGCTGCCTCAAGGACGGATGTAGATACAGAGTCCCAAATGGTACATTAATTGATTTTGATTACATGACTCCAAAGCTCGAGCATTTCAAACTGTTTTCAAACTAATGGCTGCCACATTTGGCAAGCAATCCAACTGTGTGTTGAGTTCATTATAAAAAGAGATCTTGACAACTCGTCTGGAGGACAGAATGCATGCTAGGTTTTTTGAGTAGTTGCTCAGTTTCAGAGGAGCCTGTGTTGTTTTTCTTTAAAGGGTTCTATACATTTTGCACCCTTGCCACCAGCCAGGCCAGAGTGACTCTGGTTGGCACTTGAAGAACCTCAACGGTATGGCCTCAAAGTTTCCTCTTTAGGTTCCAGATAATAAATCCTCTGGCAATCAGAGGTTCACGAGGTTTAATGGAATTTGATGGAAAGTTTAGATGGTCCCCGGGAGAAGTAAAATCCGTGACACTTTGTCCCCTTCATCTTGTCCCACTTTTCCTCAGCTGCCCCACTGCTGGAACATTTTCTGTCTTAATTTCAATTGACCCCTTAAGCAATGTACTAATTAGATGTTACAATTTCCCAGCCTCTCAATCCCAAAGCAAAACTTATGAACACAGCAAACCAAAGCATTTGGGTTAGAAAAGAACAAAAGACATACCTGCTGCAGAGAGTTGAAGCTGGAGTCAACACTGGTAACCTGAGTAGGGCGACCATGTGCCCTGTTAATGCCAGCTTGTCCTTGTGTAATTATTAACAGTGCTTCCCCTTCGCTCTCAAAGGCACCCCATTTTATTTTATTTATTTATTATACATTTATTTATTTATGGCCGCGTTGGGTCTTCGTTGCTGCGCGCGGGCTTTCTCTAGTTGCAGCGAGCGGGGCCTACTCTTCACTGCGGTGCACGGGCTTCTCGTTGCAGTGGCTTCTCTTGTTGCGGAGCACAGGCTCAGTAGTTGTGGCCCACGGGCTTAGTTGCTCCACGGCATGTGGGATCTTCCCAACCAGGGGTCAAACCCATGTCGCCTGCATTGGCAGGCGGATTCTTAACTACTGTGCCACCAGGGAAGTCCAGGCATCCCATTTTAGACAGGTAATTATGTGGTCATCGTAGGAAAGAGTGGTGGTGAGTGAAATAGGGTGCTGAGGGGTGGCAGGATGTGGTATACGGGTGGGTACTCATCTTGGGGGGTGACTGTCACTCCTATCCACCAGCAGTGCCCTGGGTGGATGTGTACCCAGTATTGCCCTAATTGAGTCTCACGGGAAGCCAGAGATCTGGATTTTAAGGCAAATGCCCTAATTTTAAAATGTTGGCAATTATTTAGTTTTCTTTTTTTTTTTTAATAAATTTATTCATTTATTTATTTATTTTTGGCTGCGTTGGGTCTTTGTTGCTGTGTGTGGGCTTTCTCTCTAGTTGCGGCAAGCAGGGGCTACTCTTCATTGTGGTGCACGGGTTTCTTTTGTGGTAGTTGCTCTTGTTGCAGAGCACGGGCTCTAGGCGCCTGGGCGTCATAGCTGTGGCACATGGGCTCAGTAGTTGTGGCTCGCGGGCTCTAGAGCACAGGCTCAGTAGTTGTGGTGCACGGGCTTAGTTGCTCCCCAGCATGTGGGATCTTCCCGGACCAGGGCTCTAACCCATGTCCCCTGCATTGGCAGGCAGGTTCTTAACCACTGCGCCACCAGAGAAGTCCCTAGTTTACTAACAAACTGTGAGAGCAAGCAAAATATGTGAATGACCCATTGGCTGCTTTTGAAGAAAGTCCTCCATTCTTTCCTTCAAAACACACAACACACGCACACACACATACACACACACAGGCAAGCGATAAAAGGGGGAAAAAAGGAGAACATGGAGATACCAGTCTCTGGGATGAGATTCATTTGTGAGCACACTTTTTGTGTGGCTATTTCTGATCATCAGGTTCCAGTACAGGGTGCTAGGTAGGGATGACTAGAGGTGCAGGATGCAATAGAATAATATTGGCACCTGGCTGGTGTTTGGTGTCTATAGTATAACTTGCTGGGTGATGGAAATCTGTACATGGCACATGTCAGGTGCATCATGGGATGTGTTTAAAGTGTGGAATAGAAATCATTATTTTCAAATGTGGTCATGGCATGTAGATCATGAATTTTCGTTTCTTTCTTACATCTTTATTACATTTTTTAGGAGAACATAATGTCCAAGCTTCCCTGGAGCCATTTCTGTCTCTGTGAAATAGGCGATTTAAGGTCCATCCCATCCTAAAAAGCTTTTAGCTCGTGAAAAGCTTCTTTTCTTGCTTTTAAAACCTTTACTCTGTGTTTAGAATAAATGGCATTCTTGGATCTGTTAAAGAGGCAGTTAATAATGCCATAGAAACTGCCCATTGCACAACCAACCATAAAACTTGCTCCAAGGGCAGGACATGTATTGGAATATTCTGTAGTGATCAAATGCTGAAACATTACAGTCAGCTGTGACCCTGCAATCTGCATTCTTAATTGCAGTCTTCATTTACAGTGGAGTATTGATCTGCTTTTAGTAGTTTGTCCTGAAGGTTGACAAGGATCTCAGTAATCTATTCATGTCAGAGTGCCTGCTAGCACCAGCTTAAATTCACCTCTTTAGAGGAAGCCTTGTCATAGGGAGAAGTCTAGGTTTGTTTCACCTTGATATATTTTCCAATAGATGCTTCATTCTCAGGGGCTGGTTTTTCTTTCCTCTTTCATAAAATCATAAAATGTGGATTATAAGGACTCATGCCCTGTGGATTTTTTTTTTAAAATGCAGTTTAAATGAGCTAATTCATGTAAAATTCTTGACATGAGAACGTAGTAAGCACCAAATAAATGGTAGCTGTTTTGATTTTTCTTACCCCAGGTTTAAATGTTTTTTAAATCTTGAGTTTTGGGTTAATAATCTTGTTGACCATTGAGGAGAATGGAAAAAAGATGTTGGTTTCATTTTCTTGATTATTTTAAGTTGAGTTAGTAACGAAAACAAATGACGTAAAAGAAATTTGTGGGATAATTCAAATACAAACTGTGAGTTCAGTCACAGCAACGTTAAATTTCCTGAATTTGATCATTGTAATATAGTTATATAGGAGAATGTCCTGTTCTTAAGAAATTCCCTGAAGTATTTTGGGGTTGAAGGAGTATGATGCCTGCAGCTCACTCTCAAATGGTTGAGGAAAAAAATGTGTACATAGAGAAGAATAAAGCACAATGATGGGTAAGAGTGAAGGACATATAGGAGTTTTGTGTACTATTCAACATAAAAATTATTTTGAAAAAGTAGGATGGTGAGAAAATCTATAGCTGGTAAAACCACTAGTTCAGTTAGTTCTCTTAGAGCCTCCCGTTGAAAAGTGGATTTCTCCCACTTGGAGAGTTTTCCATCCTACTCTCCTTTTCCACCCTCCAGTGCTTCATTCCTGGGTACAGTTATTTGAAAAGCAGAACTTCTTTGCCTGGTGGTTAGTGCTCCGGCTGTTTCATTTCCAAATCCAAATCATAATCCTTTGTTGCTGACATTATAATCATCATCACAAGTGGCTAACTGTGATGTCACAAACAGGCGATTGTGACTCAAATGAGGAATAAACAGCAGGGTTGGATTAATTCCTAAGCAAGGAAGAAGATTCTATTGGTGCAAATGCCCCAGGGTAATGAAGTTTAAAACCAGAAAAAGGCAAGAGGAAGATGAAGCTGAACATACGTGATCTATTAGCCAAATTGTCTTTAAGTGGAAAGCTTTTTGTTTTTTGTTTTTTTTCCCCTTCCCCTTCTTACTTAATTGTCCTTGGGGTGTGAATAACTCCTCTATGGCAGATAAATGGATTTGTTTTTAGGTCTAACAAAGCTCAAGGTGTCTTGCTGACTAATTACAGGGATGTCACACCTGGGCTGAAAAGTGAGTCATTAGGGAGCCATGGAGGTGTTTTTATTTTCCGTAAAGTTGAGTTGCTCTTTGCAGTCAGCATTGCAAAAGTCAGGCTCTAAAGGATCAGTACAGTGGCTGCAGACAGCTGGGCTGATAATTGAGAGCAGCCCCGACCTGGAAGCCCGGGCGCTTATGGCCACAGCAGAATGAAAATGGCATCCGTTGCTCAGGCTCAGGACAGTTTTCTGAATGGGTTACAAGTAAACGAAGCAGTGGTAACAGCTGTTGCTATGGATTGGCCTAGAATTAGTAGTCCATTCTCCGTGGAACTGTAATTTTCAATTCCAAGCCAAGGATATATTTTGTCCCTTTTAGGAAATGTGCGGTTCCCATGCTCTTTGGTTAACCAACATCTAAATTCTCCTGCAAATGACAGTTAACAGCTCCTTTATCCCTGGGGTTGTTTGGCTGTCTCAGGAGTACTTTTGAATTTGTGGCCTTTGAAAAAACCATGGTTTCAGTAGCCAAAGTAAACTGGAAATCCTTTCAATTGTTTTCCCCTTCATAGGACATAGTGTTCCCTCCTCCTGTCTGTCAGATTCAGTTGTGCTCTTGGAGCCCTCTCTCCACTTAGGACTTAACCCTCACTTGAATTTTGGAAGTCTTCTTGAAAAACACTGGGGAAAGACTTGAGGCTCCAGTTTGGCATCAAGTGAGCAAATAAACCCACATTTTAAAAACACGGTAAATTTAGTTATAAGGGAGACTTCCCATTTGCGTCTAGGCATTTAATAATAGCCTTGCTGCACAAAGTAGAAATTATGTGATTATTATCTTGGGGCTGTGATTAGAATGTGTTGTTATATTGGTGACATTTAGAAATGTGTAACTTCATCCATGCCTTAGATGAAGCTGCTTCGTGGTACCAGCAAACAGGGCATAACGTGGTCTTGTGGTCTTGCGATCCACGCTGGTGTGACATTCCCCGGAGACAGAACAGCCGTGAGAAAGCCAGGCCTCCACTTGCCACTGTTTTCTCCTGTTTTCTGAAGTGACCAGAGATGTTTTCTTGATTTTTAAGAGTAGCTCAAACAGAAGAGTTGCCTTCTGGGTTGTGAGGTCTTCCTCGCCTTTCCTGTTTCACACATGGGTGTGTGGTTTCGGGGCAGGGACTAGGGCGTTGTTTTTCCTTCTGTTTCCCTGTTAGGACACTGTGGTCAGCTCTTCTCCGTGACCTGTTGTCAGC
Source organism: Tursiops truncatus (assembly GCF_011762595.2). NCBI lineage: Eukaryota > Metazoa > Chordata > Mammalia > Artiodactyla > Delphinidae > Tursiops > Tursiops truncatus. Next base: position 74,960,332 of record NC_047043.1, read on the forward strand.
ATGAAGGCCTGTGCCTGTGTGTGTCCTGCAGGAAGTGGCCGGGCTGTTCTTTCATGGTGAGTGTATTTAGTTTTTCCTTGAAGGATCTTGTTTGGAGCATTTAAGGTCCTTCAAAAATGCAGTCGCTTGAGTGTGAGCTCAGTTTCTCTGAGCCGGTAGGTACCATACTCCAGTGATACTGGGAGAAACGCAGGGAACACGTCCAAGTCCAGAGGGGCTCTCTCAGCATGTGACAGGAGCTCCCAGACCTGATTCTTATTGTTGGAAGTCTCACACCAAGTGCTGTGGGACCCGGGAGAGTCGTAAAAGTGGTGGCCTCTGATCCTGCGGTGTTTACAGCTTCGTGTGGGAGCCCAAACTGGACCACGTGAAATCACTTAGGATGGTTTCAAACCCAAGAGTCAACAAATGTGGATTAATATAGATTGCCTGTGAGATTTTAGGGACTTGAGGATTTCAGTTTTATAGTTTTTTGGAGAAGGGTTCCTGGAGTAGTTGAGTTTGGGAACCAGATTTTTAAAGAACCTATAGAGGACAGTGAAGATGGCCATGATTTATGTCACCAGAGGCACCTGGGTGTGAGTCCCTTCCCTGCCATTTACTAAGCCTGGGACAAATTATTTAACCTAAGTCTACTCTCCTGGAGATGATACTCTGTCTCTCTCATTTCTTTCATTCTCTCTGTCTCTGTCTCCCTCTCTCATTCTCTCTCATGAACACAAGAGTACCCACTTACCCCATAAGGTGATTTTGACGATTACATCAGATGGTGCCTGTGATGAGTTGGGCAGAGTGCCTGCACTTATTAATTGGGAACTTGGAATTACTGGAAGCAGAATGTATGTAAGATGGGGAAGCTGGCATGTGTGCACAGGAGTGCTGACGCAGAAGGCTTAGACTAAGACCCCTATTGTGGAGGCCCGTTTCTATCTTTATTTTCCATCTTGTTTATTTCCTTCACCACATTTTATCATCAACTGTAATAAAAATTGTGTACACGTTATCTCTCCCACCAGGGTGTGACCCATGCCTGTCTAACTGGTTGCCAGCACACCAGTGGACACAGAGAGGGCATTTCCTGACAGCCTGGCATCTGATGGTGTCAGGTCGCTTATTGCCATGATCTCTCATTTGGGCTTGGAAGGATTACTTACCTCTTGTTGGACTGTGAGTGGGAACGCAGTCGTTGAGAACACTTGCTAAACGTTCACGGGGGCCATGCTTTGTGGCTGTCTCATTTAATCCTTCCTACATTCCAGCATGGTGAAGGACCAGCTTATAGTTGTTTAGTAGAAGGATGCATGCATGCGTGTTCACTTTGTGAATGAGGAAGCTGAGCTTTAGAGAACTTAGATATTCAGACTTTGCAGGGTCATTCAACTCAGGAGCGGCAGAGATAGCACTTCAGCTCTTTCTGCCCATGAAGCCCATGATCTTGATGGCTCTGCTACCTTGAAGCAGATGGAGTTGAGAGTTAGTGGAAGGAATGGAAGGAGGTTTTGGTCCACAGCAGCCCCCTGAACCTCTCATTGTTCTTTGTGCTTGAGTTAATAGCCTTTTCGAATTGGCCTGTTCTGTACATCAGGGGCCCCCAACCCCTGGGGCAGCCTGTTAGGACCTGGGCCGCACAGCAGGAGGTGAGTGGCGGGTGAGCGAGCGAGGCTTCATCCACCGCTCCCCGTCGCTCGCATCACCGCCTGAACCATCCCCCCTCTACCCACCCCCCACCGCACCCCACCCCCGCCTCGGGTCCATGGAAAAATTGTCTTCCGAGAAACTGGTCCCTGGTGCCAAAAAGGTTGGGGACTGCTGCTGTAAATAGCTGGTGAGGCTCTGGGGACTTGGGTAACCTTAGGTGTCACTGGCGGGGATTCGGAATTGGTACAGCTTCTATGAAAGCGTTAGGCTATGTCTATCACAATTGTACATGCATATAACGATTGATCCAGCAACTCTGCCCCCAGGTGCTTATCCTGCAGGTGAACTTCCACAGGTGCAAAATGACTTATGTCAGGGTTATTCTTTTAACAGTCTCTGGATTTGAAGAGGATTAGAAACAACCTGACAGCCCATTAATAGGGGCTGTTTTAATAAATTATGGTACTGCTAAATAATGGCATATGTGCAGCTGTTACAATCAGTGAAGCAACTCTATATGAACTGATACATATGTTTATCCAAATATTGATATCTATGTTTCCCTGGATATCTTGTTAATTAGGGGGAAAAAAGCAAGGTGCACAACAATACCTAGACTAGGCTGCTTTTTTCTGGGACACTAGCATCTTGGTAATAGGTGTTGCCTTAGGAGGAATCTGGAGGAGGTGAGAGAAGAAGAGGTAGTTTCCACTGTCTATTTTTGGTACCTTTGAGTTTGCCTTTAAAATATATGCATGTGTTATCCATTCAGAAAATTCAATAAAGAAATCTGCCAAAACCAACTAACCCAAAATGAATTAGGTGTTGACCATTAGGACCAAGAAGAAGAGATCATATAAAGTTGACCAGTTAGATGACATCTACATTGACATAAAAGGAAAGATCTTTCTATTTTCCTGTTGAGAGAAAAACACCAGGGAGATTTTCACCAAATTTGGAGGAAATATTGGGGCTAGTTCCACTTGAAAGTCTTTGTATCTGGCTTAATTTGCTTTGGGGGATCTTCAGTGGCACCTCAAATTGGAACGTAGCCATCTGCAAGGTACCCACAGACCCAGGCTTGCATTGGAGTGTGCATGGATTGTCCACGTTAGCTCTGTTCAAGTGACAGCCAACATTTGTTCCTGTAACGATGGTTAATGATTCTTCTGGGCAGGGTGTGGGTGTCTGCCATCCAGATGTGTCTGTCAAGACCATAAACGGACTCTGGGGCTAGACATTAGGGGACCTGGCCTGATCTGACTAGACGTGGCTTTGGGACCCTTCTGTTGGTTTTTTTGTTTGCTTGTTTTTAATTTTTTTTATTGAAGTATAGTTGATTTATCATGTGTTAATTACTGCTGTACAGGAAAGTGATTCAGTTATACATATATATGTATAGATATATACACCTTTTTAAAGATTCTTTTCCATTACAGTTTATCATAGGATATTGAATATATTTCTCTGTGCTATACAGTAGGACCTTGTTGTTTATCCATTCCATACATAATAGCTTACATCTGCTAACCTCAACCTCCCACTCCATCCCTCCCCCAACCCCCTCCCCCTTGGCAACCACCAGTCTGTCCTCTATGTGGGACCCTTTTGGAAGTCACTGGTTGATGTTGCTTTTTTCTCCCAAAGTGACTGCGATGAAAAGAACATGAGATCGTTAACTTTCCTATTTATACAAAAGTATGAAAAAGAATTAGAAGTTAGGAGAGCATGAATTATTTCTTAATTAAGACTTTATAGCTTCATTGGTCGTAGAAATCTTTTTATTGACACATTAGACAAATTCTTCAGAGGCCAATTTGCATTCACTTAGAGAAACATTGGCGGGGGTGGTGTGTACTATGCGCAATACCTGCTCTTTTTCGGGAAATCAATTTGTTAAACAGCTCTCAAACTATGACAGCTTTATGGTAGGATTATGACTTTTTTTGTTTCCATGTCTGCTCAAGGGCTAACAGAAAAAGACAGTTTAATCACATGCCATTATGTTCATAGGGGTGTGGGAAGCCCAGATGAGCTTCCAGAAGTGGAACTGGGTACCCGGCTTTTGCAAGCTGCTTCTTAGCAGAAGTCATTTAAGTACAGCTCCTTGATAATTCGTGGTTTGGAGATGTGCTCACTGAGTCCCTTTCTTCCAAGGGTGTCTGACCTTCTGAGCTGTGGCTGACATCAGTTTCTCTACCTAGGATCCATTCAGGTGGTTGTCAGGGAACGCGTGTCGCCAGGTGGGGATGTTGTTGCCAGAGAGGGTGGCCTCCCGCAGAGTACTCCATATTTTCAGCCAGATTTATATTATTTACAGGGGATTAGGCAAAGACCAGGATTTAGACCTGTGTTGCCCTGGAAAATTGTTTTCTGACCTCGGGCCAAAAAAGGGCTGTGTCCTGACCAACCTAGGAAGCAGGTCCCCAAGTGGCAGTCTAGACTCTGTCTCCAGGAGTTTGTCATCCCAGCTGGGGATCTTTGAGGAATCAGAGCTAGAAAAAGCATGAGCTCATCAGAGGGCCCCTTTCCTCGGCCGCTTCCATCTTTCCAGAGACTCAGAGGCCACCAGCTGTGGAAGCGGCTTTGGGCTTTGTGGGTGATTAGCTGCACCGTGGGAAGGCTCTTAGTGTTTCCCTGAGTCCTGGAGCTCTTCGGTGGATCGGAGCCGTCTAAGCTGGCTCTTCACTGAGCTGGATGTGGGCAACTCTGAGTTAAAGAAAGGAGCCAATGTCCCGTCCTCCCTCTCTGGTGTTTTCCATACCAAAGGACTTAACACTTACGTGTGCAAAATTCAATTGTGAGTGCCCTTGTCAGCTGCTACTTAAAATTCTGTGTCCTTTTCCTGTTTCTGGGTCATTGCCTAGTAAACGGTAAACACTGCCATGTCCTAGCTTTCTTTTTCCTAGGTTATTTTGTGTGAGGCCTGTCAGTAGCAGAATCCGGGGGTGGCTTGACCTTGACTTTTGCCCGCCAAATTCGTGGACCGTCCTACCTCGCTTCTCAGTGCACCAGGGAAAATATCCTAACACTGTCGCGTGTAACCTTTCACTTTACAGAGAAGGGAAAGCTTGAGGAGGTTTGGCGATAGACCTGACTTTGGTTAAGGATCCCGCGCTGGCGAATCAGACCTTCCTCGACCCAGGTGTCCTGACTCCTGTTTGAGGACTCCTTTTATCACAGAATAATCCATCACTCTGGGTTTTATGTTCTAGGAATGAAAATTATATTTACCATTAGCCTAGGGAAAACGTTTTGCAATTCATATTTGGAGCTGCTGTAACAAAGTTAGATCCCTAATGCTAACCAGAAGTGATCTGATGATTGGATTACCTATTTTGGGGGAATGATTCATTTAACTGTCCTCTATCATCATCACTAATAAAGAGTTGAAACCGTATTTATACATTCACATATGTGTGTACACACACACACACACACACACACACACACACACACACATCACGATAGTTTACTGATCTTAGAAAAACTCTAGAAGGATTTTCAACAAGACTACATGCATATTTATGATGGTGTCACTTAAAAGATAGACTCTGTGGCATATATAAAATTCACTTTGGAGGGGACTTTGGGAAAGCACCCCAAATAAACAGGTAATCAGCCTCTTCTAGGGCATCTGAAATGGAATGAGGCTTAATGAGAGGCTGGTGTGACTGCCCAGCTGGGAAGACTGGCTCTCTATGATAGGATGCTGACACTGTAGTGTCCTTGGAATTTTAGGCGCCAAAGCTGAAGTGGCAAAGGCAAATGTTAATTACAGGCATCGATTTGCATTGGATCTGCTTCTCTTTGGGGGCATTTCTGTGTGTACAGGTGAAAGGAGCGTCAGAAATTCTAGTCTTTTCTGTTTATTGACGGTGAATCATTTTCTCAAGCAATGCAGGGGAACACACGAATACGATGATCATAGTGATGACAGAATAGAAGTCTGTCTCATTGTAGAGTGTGCTTATCCTGTCACTGAAATTATTTGATCAGAGAAATTAAGGATTTATCCAGCTTTTGTTTATTTTAGACTGGAAGGGTTTTGGGAATCTCAGTTTGTGTCTGAAAATTCTCCGCTACTAAGTGGGGTGAGTAGAGTTAGAAATAGCGTTCCTGTCAAATGCTTTGGAACGAAAGAACGTCAGTGGAAGGATGTCAGCCAGGCAAGGGGCGTAGCTCCTGCAATTCCCAGTGTGATTGTGATTGTTCTGCTTGCACGTTTCCCCCCTTCCTCTGGGCAAAGTCCAAGCCCTCCCCTGGGTTAGGTGATGGGGGAGAACTTTGCCAGGCTTTGTTCTGGCATTAATCCCAGTCAGGCAGTGGACTTCACTTGTGATAACTTCACCAGCTCTTATTGTTTGCAGCCAATGGCTTTGAATGCAAATGTGGTGGTTTGGGTGGGTGCTGTCACTTTTTGTAAGTGCTGGGGCTTCTTGGTTCTTCAAGGGCCCCTAGACCCAAGAAGGGAGAGAGTTTGAGATGGCAGAGACCCTCAGAGGGGCAGAGTCAAATTCCTTCTGTTTGTTTCAGGGTAACCCATTAACCTGTTCTCTTCAGGACAAGAGGCAATTGCAATTGTCCCTGTGCTTGATGGGGACATGTGTTGCATACAACAGCTGTTTCAGGACCTTGTCGTCCTTGTTTTCCATCTCTTGGAGACCTGAAACATGCAAAGTGGAGGAAATGTGCGGAAGAGTGGGAGGCGGGTTGAACAAATATAAACAAAACCAGGGAAAGCCTGGGCCCCTAAACCACTCAGTGTAATCCTATTTGTGTTTTTTAAGGGGGTGTAAGGACCAGCCTATATATGTATGTGTATTTCTGTGTATGTATTTGTAATCACTTAGAAAAATGCCCAAAAAAGCTGTAAACCAAGCTGTGTTCTTTCAGGGGCATGGAAGAGCATTGGGTAGAAGGGGACGAAGAGTGACCAGCATGCTTCGTTTGGACCTACGTGTTGTCCTAATCTTGTGCAGTGAGGATATATTTATACATTAAGGACATATAAATTCTGGAAAGTATCCCAGCAAGACTAATGCAGTCAGTACTTTGCCTTAGGTCACCATTTGTGTTACCACCAAGAACAGATACAGCATCAAGTATTTCAGGGTAATTTTAATACCTTGAAGGGCAGGTGGGGCTTTCCTAAGATCTGGGAGGTATAGTGCAGTCACATTCAGGACTAATGTTTGGAACCTGACTCATAAAGAATTTACTCATGGGGGACGGAAAAGGGATGTTACTTCATATACAGGTTGAGATAAATACATTATAGGTTCTGGAGACTACATACAGTAAGTAGGATGAAGAATAAACATTCCGTGCTGTGTTTACTTTTATTCCTCCTTTCTTGTACATTCCAGTGTTAAACTGTGAATAATATATGATAAATAACAAATGTTCTTCTAGTTACATCTAGTGTCCTCTCTTTAAGGATTCAGCTGCTCTTTGGTGTATGTGGTGCCAATTAATGGTTTGATGAAGAGTTTTGTGCTGTACGTAAGTCACAAATAACATTTTTAAAAATTGAAAACAAGCAATTTTTAAGACACATGGAGTTGAGATTTAGGTGGTGATAAAGAGCATGCCCCATGGTTTTAGACAAATCTGGTCAGGTCTCCCTTTTCCAACTTGGTAGTAATACAGCCTTGTATTAAGCTTTCAGCTGGGGGTTTTCAGCTATGAAATGTGATTTAAAAAATCACTTACCTCTGGGCTTCCCTGGTGGCGCAGTGGTTGGGAGTCCGCCTGCCGATGCAGGGGACGCGGGTTCGTGCCCCGGTCCGGGAAGATCCCACACGCCGCAGAGCGGCTGGGCCCGTGAGCCATGGCCGCTGAGCCTGCGCGTCCGGAGCCTGTGCTCCGCAACGGGAGAGGCCACAACAGTGAGAGGTCCGCGTACCTCAAAAAAAAAAAAAAAAATCACTTAACTCCATACAGTTGATGTGAGTAATAAGTGAAGTACTGTACAACAGTGCCCTAACTACAGTTTGTTTCAGTGTTGTTTGATAGCTATTACCTGCTATTACTATGTATTATACTGCGGAAATGATCAGAAGTGAAAAACTCCTGGCAAAGTTGCTACTACTGTGTAAGCACATGTAAAACTTTTCAGTATGTTGTGCATTTTATTCAGTATCTTCACAGCCCTTTTATTAACAGTTGTTTTTATAGCAATAGGATGTGATGTGAGACTAAGAATTTTTATTAATTGGTTGCTATTCCTTGGCATAAAAATGAAAAAAAGATGAACAGTGAAAGAACATTAAAAATGCAATTTGCTCATTTGTTACACTAGACAATTCAGTTTTACGGAGAGGTAGGCATCATGTTAATGTCCAACTATTTAGCAAGATGTATAAATGATTAATACATGAGAAATTCTGAATTTAATACCTGTCCAAAACTTGTTAGAATAAATGATCTTTTTGTTTCCATTAGGTTTTGTGATGGGAAATAATATATTTTCTGTAAAGGAATATTCAAATACTCCTCCTACTTATTACCCATGAGATGTCCTTAAACTTGACAGTGTATTCCTTTTTTGCTAATATATTCTGAACTCTTACGGTGAAATGCCCATGTAATGTGTTATAACTGAATATACATTCATACCTGTATTGTCTGTCAGCCAGGATCCAGTAGATTGAGCAGACATTTTCTTCCCATTAGGTGGCTGGATCTAGTGCTAATTGAACACCAAAAAGGTTGAGTCCTTGCCCTAGAAAGACGTGCTAAAATAGCCCAAGAAAAGAGACAAAGGTGTAATCTGCTACGGAACCAAGATATTAAAAGCTGTCTGTATTCGGGTTGGGGAGGGAGAGGGGGAAGACACAGTGAAATTTAAACTTTATTTGGGCTCCTGTGTGGAGAGGAGGTAAGAGAGGCAAGATGTTAAAAAGTAAGTGACGTGTGGGGCTTCCCTGGTGGCGCAGTGGTTGAGAGTCCGCCTGCCGATGCAGGGGACACCGGTTCGTGCCCCGGTCTGGGAGGATCCCGCGTGCCGCGGAGCGGCTGGGCCCGTGAGCCATGGCCGCTGAGCCTGCACGTCCGGAGCCTGTGCTCTGCAACGGGAGAGGCCACAACAGTGAGGGGCCCGCGTACAGCAAAAAAAAAAAAAAAAAAAAAAAAGTCCCGTAAGTATTAAAACTGTAGTGAGATAACATCATATATTTATATTGAGTGGCAAGGATCAACATGTTTGATAAAACATCAAATTAATAAGGGTATGGGTTAAAAGTACAGTTGACCCTTGAACAATGCGGAGGATAGGGTCACTGACCCTCACCCAGTTGAAAATCCCCGTATAACTGGCCCGTGTATACCCCATTCTCTGTATCCATGGTTCCTCATCTGTAGATTCAACTAAGTGGAGATCTTGTAGTACTGTAGTATTTGCTGTTGAAAAAAATCCGCATATAGGTGGACCCATGCAGTTCACACCCATGTTTTTCAAGGGTCAGTTGTATTCTACTATCTACCGACTGCCGGCCTGTAACCATGTCAGTGGAAATAGATATTTTGTTTAGAAATCTTTGAAAGGCAATCTGTAAGCTTACATAGAAAGTGAAAATACACATACCTTTCAGCTCCAAGTTTCCACTTATGGGAATTTATCTGTGGAGAAACTTGCACATCTGTACCAAGGTTTGTGTTGTTGAAAGAAAATGCAGGAATTATTGGAATAGCGTGAAACTTGAAACAACCCGAACATACATAATTGGGATTCTTGCTTGTGACATATTTGTATAATGGTGTAATACGTGTAGCCATTTCGAAGAGAAGAGATGATATGTACGTACTGATTTAGAATGATGATTTCTGATCTAGATATTGAGTGAAAAAAGGCCATGTATAGGATTGGTAAGATATTGTATTTGTTTTTTTCCCAGTGAGAGGTAGAAGAGGGAACATTCTGGTTCTCTCTGTCTCTTTCTCTCTGTCTCTTTGTCTTACACATACACAGGGTCTTTGGAAGGTGTGAAAGAAATATTGAGGAGTGGGGAGGGACCCCTACTTTTCACTGTCTACTCCTTTGAACTGTTTGGATTTTTGTTACAGAATACTCCAGTTTTTCACCATTTAAAAAGAAAAATTCCTTCAATTGGCATGAGGCTCCCTGATGTCTTAAAAGCATTGCACTGGGTGGACCCAGTTATATCCAAAGGCTCTGCTGCTTAATTTAGTTTCTAGGTCTCAGTTTTCTTCCTTTGATAAAGAGTTCCTCTGACTAGAGGATTTCTCTGTTCCTTTGTGATCTCTGAAATCCAGTGCCTTGTGAGCCCCGCGTACCCCCTGCATTTGAAGCATTAATTTCAGATTTTACAGTTTGGTTTGATTTGATTTTTTGGTCTCATTTTGTTTTTTGACTTTGGACTATTCAGGAGATTTTTAAACGTCAGACATTTCTATTAAAGATGTCATGAGTTCTACAGCCAAGATGGCTTGTTCCAGGTTGCAAAGTCATACCTCAGAAAGTACTTTTCTATTTGTCTTGTTTCAATTGTATTGTTTTTACTAAGTCAACAGTAACTGTAATTAGAGATGCTATTGATTATATGATATGCAGAGTTTATCAGTTTTGAGATTAATAAAACACTGTTATATTAAATATACACTAATTTTTAAAAATAAATTTATTTATTTATTTTATTTTTGGCTGCGTTGGGTCCTCGTTGCTGCGTGCAGGCTTTCTGTAGTTGTGGCGAACGGGGGCTACTCTTGTTGTGGAACACAGGCTCTAGGGCACGTCCTCAGTAGTTGCGTCGCATGGGCTTAGTTGCTCCGCAGCATGTGGGATCTTCCTGGACCAGGGCTTGAACCCGTGTCTTTTGCATTGGCAGGCGGATTCTTAACCACTGTGCCAGCATACACTAATTTTTAATCTATACATTCCTGGTTAAAAAATGGTAGAATGAGTGAATGAGTATTATTTTGGTAAGAGGGTGGGAGACAGGGATAAGGAAACGTTTTGAGAGCATTCTGTTGCCGCGTCAAGTGGGGTTGAGTTGATTGGACTATAAACACGTGTTCTTTAAAGACTTTGAGGATCTTTTTTATTTTATTTTATTTTATTTATTTATTTTTTTTGCGGTACGCAGGCCTCTCACTGCTGTGGCCTCTTCCGGTGCGGGGCACAGGCTCCGGACGCTCAGGCTCAGCGGCCATGGCTCACGGGCCCAGCCGCTCTGCGGCATGTGGGATCTTCCCGGACCGGGGCACAAACCCGTGTCCCCTGCATCGGCAGGCGGACTCTCAACCACTGCACCACCAGGGAAGCCCCTGAGGATCTTTTAAGAACAAGCTTCATCACATGGTTCTACTCATGGTGTAGAACCTATAAATCCCCCCTAATGCTTCTGTGGTCATGATAACGTATTTTTTGTTGTTGTTATTGTAAAGGGCCACACATTGACATCTCAAGTGCGTGGCCATTTAAAAAATTCTAACGACATGTTCATTTCTTTTTTTCTTTTTCTGTTTTTATCAGTAGAAGGAAATTTTATTAACCTGGTTAAGTAGTACCTACCGAATATGTACTACCATCATCATATTCAAGGCCAATGTTAGAACTTTTCCTCTGAGATCAGGAAGGGTAAGAGACTCCTATTATCATTACTACTGTGATCTTCTCCTCCTCCTTTTCCTCCTAACTTTATTGAGGTGTAATCGATATACAAAAAAGCACATGGTCGTTTCTAACGTGAACCTATCCTTGGTTTTATAAGGCTTTCTTGCTGATGGGTTGTGTCATCCAGGAAACACAGAAGGCTGAAAATAAGAAAAGAGCTTTATTTGGGGTCTTAGGAATTGCAGAGACAGATTTGGGTAAAATTGAAAAAGTGTTCTGGGGAAGAGAAAGAGTCATAAAGACTCTTGTCATAGAGCAAAGAGTTATAAAGGCCTTGCTACAATGTTGTTAAAGTTGCCTGGCAAGAATTATGATTGACCTTGATGCAAGAAAGGAAATATTTGTCCTTAAAGGATAGGCTGTCAGGAGTTATTTTAGGGCAAGGGTCGGATAAGTAGATAGGCTGTCATGAGTTATTTTAGGGTAAGGGTCCAATAATTATCTTGAGTTTCTAGAACATTGGGCAGATGTTTTGGGTGCCTGTGTTAAGACAATAAATGGTCAAAGTAGAGTTTCCATCCAGGCTAAGAGGAGCATAAATCATGCTTCCTCAGTGGCCTCCTGGTTCCATTATAGGGAACTTTCTTAGCAATACTGATTCCATTTTGATTTTCCTTTCACAGTTGCACCAAGACGCTTCCTTGTATGTGTACACTATCTAGGAAGCACGACTGGCGTTCTGTGCTCTCTTAAATGGAAAAATACCTTTTCCTGGCTTTTGCCAATGTAGGGCAGCGTGCAAGAAGGTTTTTATCTTTTTTCCTGGAAAGTATTTTGAAAAGTTAGCATGTTTATTTTTCATGCTTCAGTTGGGTTTTGGTTGATCTTGGAGGCACACCTGTTTTTGAATACTGCCTGCTCCACTGATGTAGCCTTGCAATCTGAAAGTCCCATCAACTTCCAGCTTTAAATTTTTCATCTATCCAGTGGGGATGTGACAGGGCTGCCTTCATGGAGTTACTGGGAGGATTGACTTGACCCATGTAAAGTGGTCATGACACGGTGCCCAGCACATGAGAGGGATATGGCCAGTTAAGATTGATCAGCCACCACCATCATCATCATCTTCTTCTGTAAAGGGCCAGATAGTGAATATTTTAGTCTTTATGGGCCATACTGTCTCGGTCACAACTACTCAACTCTGCCCTTGTAGCAGGAAAGCAGCCAGAGATGATACGTAAATGCATGGATGTGACTATTCCTAGTAAAATTTTATTCTTAAGAACATTTATAAAACACTTATAAAAACAGGCTGGATTTGGCTCACATATAATATGTAAACAAACATAGCTGTGTGCCAGTAAAACCCTACTTACAGAAACAGGCAGATTAGATTTGGCCCATGGGATGTAGTCTGCTGATGCAGGAGTAGTTCTCAAACCCTTTAAACCCTTTTCATTCTTAAAAGTTAAGGAGGACCCCTAAGAGCTTTTGTTTATGTGGGCTATATCTATTAAAATTAAAATTTATCAAATTTATTATGTATGTATTATTATAAAATTATGTATTATGTATAAAATTTATTATGTATTAAAATTTTAAACTGAGCTATTTAAAAACTATTAAAGCATGAAAATAACACCAATAAAACCATTGCATGTTAACATAATATTTTTATGAAAAGCAGCTATTTTCCAAAGCAAGAAATGTTAGTGGGAAGGTTGACATCGCTTTACATTTTTGCAAATCTCTTTAATGTCTGGCTCAGTAGAAAACAGCTGGATTTCCATAACTGCTTTTACACTCAATCTGTTGTGATTTTCCAAGCTATGTAGTTTCAGGGAAACTCCTAGTCTGTCTCCTGAAAGTATCTTGGGGCCCCCAGGGGGCCATTTTGAGACCCGTTTGTTTCTCAAAGGATACTTTGAGAATCCTTGTTCTATTGACATCGTTAAGAGGAATTAAGTTAGGTATTACTTTATAAATGCCAGCTGATTTCTCTATTATTTCCAAGTTCCTTTGTCCTCTTATTCCGAGCTAGAAGGGAAGGTTGCAGGGTTTTCCCCATATTTAGTCATGTGGTAGGAGTTTATGATAGCGGGTTTGCTTTATTTTCTGAAATGATTGTCACCTTAGCTTAAAGCTTAAATTGTCTGCCGCTGCATCAGAATACAATTTTGCTACTGTAGAGAAACAAAAGCCAGGAGATAGTCTGAATTCATTGGAGTAAAGAGAAACAAAAGAAGGGAGCTTCAGAACAAGAAAATGCCTCTGATGACAAAGAAACTTCAAAGAATGATTTGCATAAAACTGAAACACTTGCAAAGCTCCAAGTAAATAAGGTTAAATACAAAAGGACACTCAACCCTAGAATGGCTGCTTTTGAAATTACTTTTCAGGACTTTGAAGAACAAATGTTTTATACTTAAGTGTTGAGGGCCCTTGAACTCTAGGGCAAAGATACCTGGAATTTTGGATTCTTTGGGGAGGAGATTGTATCTCCTTGGTCCTCTTGCAATTGATCCTTATTTAGTGAACAGGTGGCTTGGAAAACCTTGAGATTTTGCATACCTATTGTATCCTTATTCCCCTCTGCACCCCCTACCACTCAAGGATTTCCTTGTGCTGGTAACACTTGACTTTTAAACTAGGAAATAAGTTGACTCATGCATTGCTAAAACCATTCTGTGAGATCTTAATGTAATCCTGTATATGTGAGATTTTCCTTATAAAGGCAAAATGACTTTATCTAGAGTACGTTTTGTTCACAGATATCTGTGAGTAAATAGATTGGGAATGAAACTACAAACAAGCTGAGAACGTTCAATGGCGAAGTTTCTTGTAGCCCCGACTAGATAGGAATGATTATTAAAGTAATTCGGCACAGGGCTAAAAGCTTGTACCTAATTGCCTTTTCTTTATATTTAGCTTAACTTTAAGGGAAATTTATAACTAAATTAGGCTCAGTGAATTCCCTGGTTGCCTACTTTTATTACCCATTTTAACATATTTCTGCTTAAGTTACCTCTTATAGCAGCGATATTTGGGTGAGAGTATGACTGTGCCTTTAGGAAATGGTGAACTCAGCTGGCTTTGGAGGTTGAACTCCAGAGCTTCTCAAAACAAAAACAAAGGCAACAAAACAATCCTGTGTTGTTCCAGAATATACTTTGGGTTTTCTCTTCTGAGTGTGGAAGGATAAATATCGTCATTTTCTCAGACACATGTTTAGCTGTGTCACTTCTGGTTCTGTGTAATCTCCCCTTCCTCACTTGTTATATCTGTGCCTTGTATTCCCCTTTGCCTCGGTGAATCTTAAATTGCACGCTTTTCTACTTCACAGGAAGTACATGTAAAACATGCTAACAACTCTGGGGGAAACCAATGCGCATTGTATTATTAAAGCTCCAGCTGTAAGCTTTGCCTCCATCCAGGTCAAAAGACCCTGCCATGTGAGGAACCCCAGCAATTAGCAACGGAGTGAAAACAGTCTAGGAGGGTAAGGCTACTGGTTTTCTGGAAACACATGTAGTGGGAGATTTAGCTTGCTATTCCCACCTACCCCCGCCCCCCTCGCTTGCCCCTCGGTCTGTTTACTACTGGCTGCATGTTTCTCCCTGTATATTCATGGCATCCTCCACCATCACACCATATGAGCTTTTTCCTCCGGTGATTAATCAGGCTGCTTCTGGGCAGTCTGATTCTTCGGGGACTGCGTTTCCTCGTGGCCTTGTCAGGACACGTAGGATAGCAGCGTGAGAGTTCTCCCACTTGCACCCACTGCTAACAAGGTGTCTGACAACTCCTCAATAGCACCTTGGATGCGGGACAGGGGATGCAGTTGGAAGAGTACTGGTTCATTTTCAGATCTCTGGTAGGTCTGAGTTGGAGGTGGCCCAGGTCACATTTTCTTATTTATGTCGCATCTCTAGTTGCATGTTATTATCACAGTCATATTTATTCTCTTTTTGTGGGGTTTTTTTGAGCCAAAAGGTAGGGGTTTAAAAAAACCAAAGCCCACATTCAGTGGCTAGTTCTTACTGCTACAATGTATTAATGATGAGAAATAAGTGCAGAAACATCTTTAAGAATTGTTCTCATCATAATGATGATAGAAATACAGCAGCCTGTGTGTTCTGAGGCATTGTGCTAAGATTTCACCTGTCCTTTTAGCCTGTTCACAATTTTACCACCACTTGATGAGAGCAGGGGCTATTGTCACCTCCATTTTAGAGATGAGGAATTTGAGGCCCAGGGAGTTACGTATCTCACCTTCAATATCTCAGGTAATAAGTGACAGAGTTAGGGTTTTTTCTTTTTACTTTTCTTTAAACAATTAAAAGTTATTTTGGTAATTGAGTTAGAACATATGTAAATTAATATGCAAATTAATTTATGTATTAGTATGTAACATTGATATTAACCATAATTTTTAATGTTAAGTATCATAGACAATGTTATAAATATATAACAAAATAAATATCACATATTAGTTATAATATTTACTATATGTATGCACACGTTTTAAGTGTGTGGCTGGATACATTTATATTAGATGAGTTACTGTTTTCACCTGAGTGATCACCTTCCAGATAAGATACAGACCATTTGCAGCTTCCCAGACACACCAGTCATTCCTTCCTACCCCCAACCAAGTAACCACTGTTGTGATTCCACTCACCATAGATGCATTTGCCTGTTCTAGAACTGCAGACAAATGGAACCACACGGTACGTCCTCTTCGGTGTCTGACTTCTTTTGCTCAGTATAATGTCTGTGAGATTCATTCGTGTTGTGTGGGGTACTTTGTTCTTTAGTTTCCATTGAATATATGTATATACGACAGTTGACCTTCTTTCCTATTGCTAGACCTTTGGGTTCTTTCCGCTTTTAGGCTTTTGGGAATCAACTGTAAAGAACATTCTTATATATGCCTGTTGGTGCATATTCGTAGGCAATTCCCTTGGGTTCCTACCTTAGGGAATCATAAGGTGGGGGCAGAGCTTGGATTCGAACCTCGGTCCTTCATCCTCAGTGTCTTGGCACTGTACCACTGCCCTTTGCTGCCTCCCAGCGTTTAAAAATCTCCTCGGGTGATGCAGTTCTGGTTGTTCTGGTGAAAGCTCAGTGGACTGGTCCTTCGAGATGTGAGAAGACAGAAGTCTGTTTCCTCCTCTCCCCTCTCCTACCACAGTCTCACAGCACTCTGACCCCAGACCTGGGAATTTTCCCCCACCAAGCAGTTTCTCCCATTCTCTGCAGACACTAAGGGGCTGTCCTATGATTTAACCCAGTCTGCCTGGAGATAACATCAGATCACACATGTTCAGGGCTTAGTCTCACAAGACTGGTCTCCCTCTCCCCGCCAGACACACACACACATCAGATGACAGTTGCATGGTGGGTCCCAAGTTACCCAGAACTTCTGTTTGACTTGGCTACAAAAGGGAGGTACCCACAACCCCTTCCTCAGGGGTTAATCATATGCTAGAATGGCTCACAGAACTTGCGGAAAGAGTTTACTTACTAGATTACTGGTTTATTACAAAGGATATATTAAAAGATATAAATGAACGGCCAGATCAACAGGTACATAGGGTGAGGTCTGGAAGGGTCCCAAGCATAGGAGCTTCTGTTCCTGTGGAGCTCTGGGAACGTGTCACCCTCTCGGCACTTGGATGCATCCTGGTTCAGCAACCTGAAAGCTCTCTGAACTCCTCCTTTTGGGATTTTATTATCGAGGCTTACTAAAAGTCACCTCATTAACATAAACTCAGGTGTGGTGGGAAAGAGCTTGTTATGAATAACAGCACTCCTTTCATCTTTATAGCTTTTATCACTTAGGAAATTCCAAGGCTTTTAGAGCTTAGTGTCAGGAACTTGAACAAAGACCAAACCTCTGTTTCTTATTATCGGTCACGACATCACAGATGTTTCTTAGCAACTTGTGTTTGCCCCACTTATACACGTGCCAGACCATTAAACTGTCCATCATTTTCAGTTTGTTTTCAGACTGATGCCTTTTTGTAAAATAAATAAGGAACACTAGAGGAAGGCATCTTATCAGTATTGCTTGCTTAAGAAGTTGTGAGGCAGTTTCAGTTATAATAATGTCAGATTACACAAGGTTGGGGTTGAGAGTAACTATGTTTAAGGAGGCTGACACTTTTTTCTATTGTGACTTTATTTTATTTAATATTAAGCCTTGGTGCTCAAGGTTGAGTGATTCACATTCAGAAAGGAGAAATGGTGTTTCTTAGACATTCCGCAGACTGGGGGAGTTGACATCATCTTCCCTATGCTCCCTTTTCGCCAATTGGTCGTGTGGCCTTGGGAAAGCCACCTTCTCAGACCTTCATTTGCTCCTTTCTAAAATAGGCTGTGTAGGATTCTTAACCTTGCTTTGGTGTTTCTGATCCCTTTGGTAATCTGAAGGGTGACTCTCTCCTTTGAAAAACAAATACAGATTTCTTTCAAATTTCATATGCGCTTGTTCATGCATATTTGCTCAAGAATCCTTGATTACAAAGGATGTTTCCAATTCTAATATTAGACAGAAGTTCTCCTTTCTGCATTTTGAAGGAGAAATCACTTTTTTTGGCATCAGGTTTATTGTCTGGATGCCAGCATATACTATCATAACCAAAATGAAAATGATACTCTATAGTCACCCAGTAACCAAAGTTGGCTGGACGCACTGTTGGTCCTGTGTTAAGTAACGTCTTTGAGGGCTGTCACTCTGAGGCAGCCTTGTGCTGGGAGGCTGGAGAAGTGAATAAGCCAGACTGCAGCCCTGCCCTCCTAGGATTTCTACTACGGGGACAGGACCTGATGTGGTGAATGGCTGCTGGAGAGGAGAAGGAAAAATTGGTTGTCTGGGAGGCCAGGTAGTGCAATGGTGAAGAGCACAGATTCTGGAGGTGTACGCAGGTAGACCAGACTGGCCTCTTGGATCTCCAAGGGCCAGTTACTTAACCCTCTCTGTGCCTCAGGCTGTTCGTCTTGGAAAAGAGTATAGTAACTGTACCCACCCTTGAGGATTGTTGGAACTTTAAATGAGTTGACGCCGGGGGACGCAGCCTTGGTACTGTTGGACACTTTGGAGCACATCATTGTTTTGGGCCCACTGTCCTGTGCATTGTAGGATGCTTAGCGCATCCTTGGCCTCTACCCACTAGATTCCTCCACTTGTAGCAACAAAAATGTCTCTAGGCCTCGCCAGATGTCCTTGAGTGGAGTGAGTGCCTCCCCTCCTTTGACAACCGCTGGTCTTCTGTTAAATTCAGTTTTATAAATGCTATGGAAAATCTCTCGGTGACGGTCCTTGTAAAGAAAAACTCCTTTGGATAAGCTGTAATTTCTTACCCGATGCCCTCTTGATGGAAACGAACACAAAAAGCTAACAAAGCCCAGGTAACAAAAGTCTCTTTGTACCCTGCTTACTGAATGATCGATGCACTCTATGAGGTGAACCACATTCGTTCAGGTGGGATTAATACCCAGCTGTCTCTTGGAGAACAGTAGCAACTGCCTGGTGCCTGCCCCCAGCCGCTGCGATGTGACAGTTTTTGCGACCTGCCCTGGCGTCCTGCTGACAGGCTCTGCTCTTGTGGTCCTGGCTCCGAGCAGATCTCTTAAATAAGGATAAAGCCAGGCAGCTCTGCCGGGAGTGCTAACCTGTTGGGGGTGTGGGCACAGGCGCCAGGCAGCGGGTGAGCTCAGCTGACACATAGAGGAAGGACTTCGGGTGGCTGAGACACAAGCCCTGGGTATTATTTCCTTGCCTGTTAGCCCCCACCCCCGCCACACCCCAGAGGTATCGAAGTGTCTTGGAGCACCCGAGGCTTGGAGCTGGTGAGGATGCCTGTGATGGGCGTGAAGAATAGGTGGAAATAACACTGCAGAGAAAGCACTTGGAAACTTAGGAGTGAAATAGCAGCAGCTGGTGGGTTTTGTTCGTTGGGGAAGGGAGTCGGAGGTGGGAAAGCGCGTAGGTAGATTCTGATTCTTTTGTTAGTCTCCCTTTCTTTGTTCAAGGATGTTACTTGGTTTCTGGCTTCGGATTTTGTGGACCAGTTTAAGATCAAATTGGAGGGCTGATGTAAAGTAACTAAGTTTTAAGTTTGTTCATTAAGAATGTTTAAAGAAAAAAAAAAGTTACTATTAACTGGCACTGTTGTTGTAGAAAAGATGTTTTGTCACCAAAGAAGTAGAAGGAACATGACCATAGAATAAGGAGGAGTTGTTTATGTTGAATAAATTTAAGCTTATGGAAGGTGGCCCCGGTGGTCCTTATCTTTTCTTCTTCCACCAGGGCCAGGTAAAGATGTCATTATAGGCTGCTCCATTTCTTTTATTGCCTAGAGGAGGAACTTGACGCCATTACTGTTGAATGACAACTGGATTAACGAACCCTGGTGTTCCTTGTTTGCCAGTCTTGGTGACTACTGGTGGTTGAGCAGAGGCTGTGTGGTGCCCCTTTTATTTGAGAACCCCTGGTCAGGGCGTTCATCTCTCATTTTGCCTGCCCTCCTCTCTTCGCCCTTGTCTTCTGCCCTTTCTGGAAGTGCCTGGCAAGATTGTAGCAATACACAAGCATATCCCTGCATCCCAACATGTTGTACCTCTCCCTCTACCTTGTACCTCTCCCTCTGCCTTTTGTTTCCCATTGTTCGTATGTGCCCCGAGGGACAGGTATGTTGTCAAGGAGCGAGTCCCCTGGTGTCCTTTCCACCCAAGTCTGGAGAGGGATGGCTGACTGAAAATGCAGACTGTGATCCCCTCTCATGCAGACAGGATTCAATGCTTATAGCCTGTTGACATTCTGAAATGCTTTGGGCACTAAGGCTCAAGGAGAGCTTTTAGAATTGGGGGTACCTGTCATTACAAAAAAAAACTGTAGTAATAAAAACACCTGGGAGAATGCCCAGGATGCAGCTGGGAGCTATCCCATTGAATAAGTGCCCAATGTGAAGTATCTCTGCAGTCCAAATCAAGGACCTGACCTGTTTCTTTTCCCAGTAATTGAACAATATATAGTGATACAGTATCTGTAAAGCTATCAGCAACGGAAGACCTAATTTCTTGCTTTGGAGAATGAGTGTAGAAACGACATTAACTCTGTTTCTTTCTTTGATTTTTATCTTACTCTGCCAGAGTATTAAAAATTTTAATTTTTTAGTAAAAAAAGCAATCTCTGAATATATTGCAGTTTAAAAAAATCTAATAATACAGAAACACACTTGACCAACCCCTCCTAATTCTAGACCCCTCTGAAAAATACGTGTGAGTTTTGTGTATACACTGTGCTTTTATATATAGAAAATACCTAACTTTCATATTACATGAATCATATGTGTATATTGCTAGACAACCCACTTTTTATTTTCCATTTACTATATCTTGGAAATCTGCACAGGTCATTCTATAAATAATGTCCCTATCCTTGTTAACTGCTGCATTGTATTCGACAGTATAGATATTCCATGATTTGTAGAGCACATTGCTGTTCAGAGTTATATGCTACAAATAATGCTACAGTGGAAAAATAAGACTTAGTACGTGCATCTTCATGCATATGTGTATTTTTATCTATGATTAAATACACAGAAGATTAGCTGGTATTAGAGGGGTTTTTTTTTTAACGTATATTTTGTCTCCCCCAAAGTGCCATGTCACTCTGTGTTACTTCATCAGCAATGAATGAAAAGACCGTCCTCCTTTCTGCATTTTCCAGCCAATTGGTGATCTAAGTCCATTAAAAAATACTGAGTCTGTGCGAAGAGGTGACTTGAATACTGTCGGTCTTCTGTAGGAGTGAGGGGAGCTTTGTGCTTAAAGTCATCGCTAGAGCAGTGACCCGTGTCCAGGAGCGGCTTCAGAAGCCAAGGGACACTTTCACACACCAACAGGTAGACTGTTAGTTCACCAAAACCTTGGCTCTTTGGGTATTTCCTAATGAGCTGGCTCAATTAAACTGAGCAGTGTGGTAAAATTTGATTCACAGCGGAAACCAGTCTGGGTTTCTTTTTTTATAAATTTATTTAGTTTTGGCTGCATTGGGTCCTCGTTGCTGCGCACAGGCTTTCTCTAGTTGCGGCGAGTGGTGGCTACCCTTCGTTGCGGTGCACGGGCTTCTCATTGCAGTGGCTTCTCTTGTTGCGGAGCACAGGCTCTAGGCGCACGGGCTTCAGTAGTTGTGGCGCACGGGCTTCAGTAGTTGTGGTGCACGGGCTTCAGTAGTTGTGGCGCACGGGCTTAGTTGCTGCACGGCATGTGGGATCTTCCCCGGACCAGGGCTTGAACCCGTGTCCCCTGCATTGGCAGGCAGACTCAACCACTGGGCCACCAGGGAATTCCTGGGTTTCATAAAAATGTTTTGGAAACATATTTTTCATGTGGCTACTTTTAAACTGCCCTTGAGGGCCTTTCCCTAAGAATAACAATCATACTCTGTGATAATTTTAGAAAGTGTCACGAGGTCTGGCAAGTTTGTATTCCAAGTCTGTCAGAGGAAGTAAACCCTAATGGTGAGACCATAGTAAAAACAAAACAGCCAGCAGCAGGTAGGTTATTTCTGCACTAAACCAGTGGGGGGCTGGGGCTTTTTTGTGTCCATTCTCAGTCCTTCCCACAGCCTGATGGAGTCAGAGCTATTGTGATCTCCATTTTGCAGGTGAGTCCACTGAGGTAGATGGGAAGCAGCCTGCATGCTTGGGATAGAGCTAGTAAGGGGTAAGCCAGAAAAACGCACGTGATGAAAGTCTGCCTAATTCCAGTCTCTTGACCAGAGATCAACAGATGTGTCCCACCACTTGCTTTTGTACAGCCCACCAACTAGGAATGGGTTTTATATGTTTAAATGGTTTCATTTTAAGGGATTAAATAAATGCCTACATAACCTTGATTTTGCCTCTTGGCCGTAGAGCCTAAGATGTTTACTATTTAGTCCTTTACGTGAAAATTTTGCAATTTCTGCTCTGGACTATTAGTCCTTAGCTCCCTAAGACTGAAAAGAAATCTCTTCCCTCAAGTGGGAAAGTTGGCTAGGCCAGTGGTTCTCAAACATTAGCTTGGGTTAGAATCACGTGGCGGGCTTGTTTCAACACAGGTTGCTGGGCCTATCCCCGAGGTCTACAGCCGGACTGGAGAAGTGGCATTTCTAACAGTTTCCCAGGAGGTCTGACTCTGCTGGTCCTGGGACCACACGAGGAGAAGCGCTGAGCGAGGGGGTTGCAGTGGAATTAGGGATGTTGGCCTGGAACTGTGGGAGTGTCTCACCCCAGTTATTGGCAGTAGTACCCCTCCAAGTTTGAGCCGTACGTTTGTAGACGGACAAAACGTGCATTTGGCTTCTTTGTTGACAAGGAAGAAATTTAAAATATGTTGGCAACAGCTGTATGAAAATGGAGGTAAAACTTAAGAACTTCAGCTTTTTCATTTATTTAATCATAAATGTAATTGAAGATACATTTAAACCTCTTTCTTATTTAAATGATAATAATTGGTATCAGTTATTAATAAGTTACTATTTGCCAAGCTTTGTGCTTAACTCTTATAATAATCTTGTGAGGTTAGATGATAGCATCTCCATTTTTAAAGTAAGTAGGGAATTCCCTGGCGGTCCAGTAGTTAGGATTCCATGCTTTCACTGCTGGTTCGATCCCTGGTCAGAGAACTATGATCCCGCAAGCAGAGGGCCATGGCCAAATACAAGATGTGAGAGCTGTAAGAAGGAACTTCGTGTCACAGTCGTGTGGCAAGTGGCCCCAGATCGTTTAGACTCCTGTGTACGATATTACTTCTTCCCCACCCTTCACCCTCCACTGTGGCTACCACAGGTGAATCCTGTCTGTTTCCTTCAACTTAGAAAAATGTTATTCTGGGGAAAAAATGGCCCATTAGGCAAAATGTTATTAATGTTCTTATTTTCTTAGAAAAAGCTTTTGCTACTAGCTTAACTGTCATAATAATTTTTTAAAATTTGAATTATGGAAACTTTTTACTTAGAGAAAATACACCATATACTCACATTTAACAGATGGTAATATTTTGTCACAGTGTGTATGGTCAGGCCACTCAAGATGGCTGTTCTCTTGCTCTGTGTCCATCCCCTGCCCAAACAGTGCCTGCTTCACCTATAGCTTAGGCACGTGACTGACCTTCCTAGGTACTTGCCTCAGGCCAGCTGGTGATTGTTCTTATCAAAGGGGCAGTGAGCTGCTTGCTCCTCTGCTGGTTCCCCTGGTAACTAATGAGCCCACCTGATGTCAATGTCAGTTCCCTTATAACTGGTAATCCTCGCTCCTCCCTCCCACCCCGCAAGTGAAGACTGCCTTCATGTTCTGCCGGCAGTGCAACGCACACGGTGGGGTGTTGCTCCAGGACCTTGCTTCAGACGTGTAAGCTCCCCCATCTATTTAACTACTGATGTCTCTCTTGCTGACTCTGGTCTCTTTCTTTGGTCTTGAAGCTGGGCAAGCACAGGCCTTGTAGGCCTGTGGGGTGCAGCCCAACACAGTTGTTTAAGAGAGTTTTTTTTTTTAAGGAGATAACACTAGAGAATTGCTATGTCCCTAAGCTATACTCCTTTCTTTCCTACCTAAAGTAATACCTTGTTTTGTGTATGCATACTTATATATGTAGCAAAACTACAAAAACATGCAAGGGAAGTCATACGTAGTAGCTTTAGCACATGGCATTATGCTCGGTGTGTGTCAGTAGTTTATTGAGTAAATACTCTGGGAAATTAGATGAGTCATGTTTCCTCATGTTCTGGGGGTTTTGAGAGCAGTGATAACCTTTTACCAACTTCCGGAATTCCTATCTGGCACCACAAATCCCCTTTCATCATCTATTTTATTGTTTGTTTTGTTTTGTTTTGATTTTATGGTGTCTCACAAATTCCTAGAATGCGTGTCTTTGGGTTTTGGATCTTTTAAGTTCTTACCAGAGTTTTGACAGATCCTTTGAAGCAACAAATATTTTTAAGTCTCTGTAAGTACCAGGTATTTTGCTAGCCAAGGGGGGGTACAGGAGACAATGAGACAGATAAATAACCCTTTACCATTGAGCTTATATTCAGGTGATTACGATTCTCACCCCCCTCCTCTAATTTAGTGTAATAGGATTTTTCTGAAAGTTAGTAATACTAGTAGTTAAATAGATTTCCAGCTTTTACACGCTGGCCCCGGCATTCAGCAGTGCTTACCATCATTTCTGTGTGTGGCAGGCAGTGTCCCAGTTTTTGGTTCGTAGAAGGTGGTCACCTTATCTATTATGTGGCAATGAGGCATCCACACTCTTATTAAATGGCTTGCAAAAGTTATGTGCCCATTTCCCTTTGTTATTAGACATTGTGCTAATTGCACAGGTGATTTAAATGTTAAAAAGGCATTAAAGCATTTGTTGTAATAATTAACAAAGAATTGGTAGGTTACAAATGAGTGATAATACCATATTTTTAAAATACAGAGTTATATATCTTTGCAGTGGTATATGTTATGAAACATTAATATTCAAATGAGAGATTTGAACTGAATGACCTCTAAAAACCTTTCTAGTAAGTTCTTTCTGGTTTTTGAATGTATGAACTCTACATCTATTTATATATTTTGTGAGACATCAACGGTGTCACACTTCTGAAAACCTCAAGAAGAGGCCACAGCCTACCTTTTGTCATATACCAGTGTATTAACCAAACCTCAGATAGCGGTCTAGAGATTGCTGATTTTCTTCTCTTCTTCCTCAGTAACAGAAGCTGTGTTCTTCTCTTCTTCCTCAGTAACAGAAGCTGTGTTTTTCTAAGTGAACACAGCTGCGTGGAATAAAGACCGGCCTTCCGCCTCGGTAGTTAGGTGTGATTTAAATTTTAGTTGACTGAATGGAAGTGGAAATAGCATGTAGTTTTTAGGAAGGGCCCTTAAAGGGAGAGAGGCATGTCCTTTATCTCTTCTTCCTTCCTGTTGGGCAGAATGGACATGGTGGCTGAATCTTGAGCTGTTACCTAAGACCTTGAGGTTGGTATTACATGTAGAAGATAGCAGAGTCACAAGATAGAAGCAGTATAGGCAACACTGTGTATATACTTCTGCAATATTTCTTGCAGAAAGGCCTCTGGCTGAGAGGTTAATTAAGGGACAAATTCAATCCACGCTCTGCTTCTCAAGGAGTGTACATGGAGAAGGGTTAGGCCTTTTACTTTCCACAAAAGGATCACGTGCTTACAAAGCCATGTACCTACAGGGCTGCTTTCCCCTGGGGGGGGGGGTACCTTTTTCTAATTTATTCAAAGGTGCCACAGGAACCCTCTTACTATGGAATGCTTCACCATCCCCAGACCTCCCTGAGGTAGAGAAAAGTAATCCTGTATCTTGTTTTAGCCACTGTTGCTTTGGCATTTTCATTGCTGGTACCTGGACCTAAACCTGATAAATAGATCACTGTCTTTTTCTTTGCAAGGGTTACTTTGGTTTTTCTGGTCTGTTTTGCTGGTTTGTAAACAACAGAAACCAAGTCTGGGCAACTTAAGTTGATTGAAGTGTTCCGGAGGGTTATCAGGAGCTCCTGGAATAGAGGCAACTGAAGTATCAACGTTGGCTGTGGGCAGGGAACAAAGCAGTTCTAGGAGGTTAGGAAATGAGTGCTGGAGGACAGCACACTTGGAGCTGGGAGTCTGGTCAAAGGTGCAGCTCCTGCTGCCTGGGACAATGATGTCCAGCCTTGCCTTTTCTCCTTAAGGAGCTCATTCGTGATTTAGAGGTGGCATGAGGGCAGGGTCGAGGTGTAGATCATGTGTCCTGGACCTTTGCTGTTCAGCTCCTATACTGGGTGCATCTCATCTGGGTCAACTATTTAGCTGTCTACAGTGAAGGGAACATACTTTTCCAAAAAAGAATTAAAGCTGCTGGTGGGATGGGGGATGGATGGTGAACATCAAAAAGAAACAAAAAGGAAAAAAATACAAGAAGACAGTAACAACACATGATCACACTACCGTGTGTTCTCAAAAGCAATGGAATGCATACTAATTTCCCACCAACAGTCTTTTCTTTTTGGTATTGAATTTCCCACCCTCAAGAAGTGAGTGCTAATTCTGTATTTATTAGTTCACAGATCCATCAGCTGATGCTCTGTGAGTGCCTGCTGTGCACAGGGTCCTGTGCTAGATATCAGGGGGACATAATGATGTAATAGATGGGGAGGGTCCTCCCTGTGGTGATGTAGCCCTGGACTCCCTAATAGGCGTTTCTATGTAATGGCATCCAGAATCACATGGTCAGAGGAGAATCACACTATTATATATAGGATGGATAGACAACAAGGTCCTGTATAACACAGAGAACTACATTCAGCATCCCGTGACAAACCATAATGGAAAAGAATATATATATATACACACACACACACACACACACACAACTGAGTTACTTTGCTGTACAGCCGAAATTAACACAACACTGTAAATCAACTATACTCCAATAAAACTAAAATAAAACCACAGCAGAATCACATGGAAGCTGAGGAAACGGCTCTTCATTCTTCGCTGCACTGCCACCTGCCACTCCCCTTCCCTCTAAAACTCTTTAGGGAATGGTTTGTTTGCTGTTTTCCCAGAATTTGGGGCTTAAGTCTCAACTCTAAGAGTCTAATGTCGTCTTGAACCCTGTGGAGGTATGTTTCTGCCTCTGAAGTGCTATCTTGTGGTCATTTTATGGTTTTTCCTTATGAATAATTTACCTGTACAGTCCTAATATCTTTGGAAACCTAGTGAATTTGGGTGTTTATCAGGGAAACGTCTCAACCTGAAGAGAGAAATCAATTTCTTATTACAAAGCAAAGCAAAACATATGAGATCATCTACCCTGTGGGAAAGCAGTATATTTTATAAGCATTCGGGATTATTATTAAGTCAGGAACTCCAATTATTGTCCCTTCTTATAAAGAAAGTGTATATTTATTAATGTCCTTATTAGTGTCCTCACCATCTCCTCTTCATGTAGTGTTATGAAGTGTCTTATATTCACAGCATTTAAGGGCAGAAAGACCAACTTGTGCTTAAACCATTTTGTAAAAATATTTGCCTAATCTTGTTATAAAAATTTCCTAGAGACATTGACTCCATAACCTATTTTGTTGACTTATTTCTTTGTCTTAAGCTCTTCTAGCTCTTGTTGTAAAAGATGTATCGATGCTCTTGTCCAGTTTTCATAAATGTTTCTTGGAATCACATGTTCTAAAAAATTTTTGTGCCTCTTAAGTGGAACAGTCCATTCTAGCTACTTTTCTATGCCTCCTGTGCTTCATCTCTGAATGCCCAAAGGAAAGTAGAATAGTAGTAATAATAGTTACGGTTACAATTTATTAAGTGCTTCCTATAGTGCAATGCATAATTCTGACCACAACCCAATGAGATATATTCTGTTATTCTACCCATTTTACAGATGTGGAAACTAGGGCCCAAATTCCCTGGGCCAAAGGCAAGAAGACCCAGAACTTGAGAGATCTCTGCCTCAAAACTAGTTCTATGGTAAATCAAAATCACTCCTTCGTTCCCGTAAACAGTAAATTGATAACCTACTTTACTTGTATGCTTGAAGGAGAAACAGTAGGTGTTGCTGTAAGGAATAGTTTGTTTTTTATAGGTGTTAGAATATATTAAGCTCGTGTTTGAACCAAACACAAGGAAAAGTAAGGCTCAGAGAACCATAACAGATTTAGAAACTCCAACTTCATTCTCTTAACTGTTGACCTGTTATATTCAGGGAAGAATTTGTTAGATTAATGACAATGCTTATTTTATTAAAAGATTCCTTTTGTATTCTTAACGTTGCTTCACTTTGGCCCTTTGTAATGGGGCGTAGAAGTGAATTGCAAAACTCCAGGCAGATTCCTACTGCATGCTGGGGAAGGCTGGGATCCACATGCCTTATCTACTTGAATGCACTTTTGGCTTTAGCGAGTTAAAACGGTGTGATGTTCTGATACTGTCCTTTAGCTTTAAAATCCCGGACTCCTTTATATTTATTTTTGAGATCGAAGTGAAAGCAGGGAAGATGGAAATTTTGCCGGTATCTCTGTTGCCTTGAAACAAATCAGGGAAATTTGGTGTGTCCTGAACAGCAGCTTGGGGACAAAATTCGTGCTTCTGTGACTTGGTAACTTTTCTTTGGCAACTATAAACCAGGCCCTTTGGAAGGCAGAGGGCACTGAAGTGGCCCAGGGACTTCCAGGACAGCTTGACAAGCTTGCCTTGGAGAGCTGGATTTTACAGCAAGGTTTCGAGGGCCTTTTGGCCTGGTGTTCTGTCCCCTCTCTTCCTTGTCCATTTGTAATAGAAGCATGGAATTCAATACGATTATTGACTTGGAGCAGTCGTTGAATTGTGATGTGCACAGTGAATTTGAAGTTTGGGTCTTAAGTTGATAGGGAATCAATAATCAACATTGAATTCTTACCTGTTAGGGCTTTATTGGTTTTATAAATTGTCCCCAGCGATCCCTCTTGAATGGTACAGACACCAGCCATCACCTGGCTTTACTGAAAGCCCTAGAAATCCCTAAGCCTCATTTTAGGCAAGGATTTTCTCTTCCACTCTTGTAAAAAGCTTTCACAAGCAGCAAGGATTCCGTACATGAAACATTACGTTGCTTTGCCTCCTGCTGAGCCATAAAATCTTACCACAGAGAGAGAAAAAGGGCAATTGAGTAAGAAACGTACACATTTTGGGAAAAGAATTTCTATATTAACTAGTGTTGTATATGAAGATGTAATTGAGGAAAGGCTCTTGAATTAAAAGAGTCCAGATATTCTTAAGCATTCATCAAGGGGCCTGACCTTGGAGTTGTGGGGATAACTGAGTATGGAGGCCTTTTCCTGCAAAAGCTTCTGGGGATTGGCATCCTCAGAGCTCATGCCCTTCCTCTCTGTGCTTTGTGGTTTCTGTAGGCTCTTCTCCAGCCGTCCTCCACGGTGTACCCTGAGGTCCGGGCTTTGGTGGCAGCCTTGGTAGTGGCAAAGAAAGGGAACCAGCAGGAAGTAGAATAAATCTGTGTGGTGGCCCATCTTTCCCCATTTTGATTCTTTACTCTCTTTTTCATCTTCTCATGCCATTTTCCTCTTCATAGCAGTTGTGTGTTCCTCACCTCAGATCTGAAGTCTTGTCTCTGAGTCGATTCTATGTGTGTGTGAGGCTTGGGGAAAGTGGAGCTAACAGTTGAGTTTCTCTGATCCACACTTTAATGGGCCTTTATTAAATGACAGAAAAGTGTCCTGGGTCAGGAGAAGCAGCAAGTTCCTGCCTTTCTTGCTTCTGTTCTCCCTTGTATTCCTTCAAAAACTCCAAAAGGTCTGTCGTTTCCTCATTATTGTGGTGTTTCTCAAGTGGAGGGGTGATTTTGCTACTCAGGCCACATTTGGCAACGTCTGGAGACATTCTGGGTTGTCACAGAGGGGCTTGCTAATGGCATCTGGTGGGTGGAGGCCAGCAGTGCTGCACAGCATCCCACGGGGCACAGAACTGTCCCTACTGAGGGGGTCAGTGGGTAGGGGAGGGAAGGAATGGGAGTTTGGACTAGCAGAGGCAAACTATTATATAGGATGGATAAACAACAAGGTGCTACTGTATAGCACACGGAACTATATTCAGTATCCTGTGACAAACCATAATGGAAAAGAATATGAAGAAGAATATATATATGTGTGTGTATATATATATATATATATGAAGGTGAGTCACTTTGCTGTACGGAAGAAATTAATATAATATTGTAAATCAACTATACTTCAATAAAATTAAAAAAAAATAAAAAGAACAGCCCCCACTGAAGTATTCTCCTGCCCCAAATGTCAAAAGTGCTGAAATCAAGGAACCCTGCTCTACTGAAACATCTCTCTGGCCACCATATGAGTCTGATTTGCCTGGCATGTGCTTCATATGCTGATTTCTGTGTCTGAAGTGTATCAGACTGGTTTCCTACACTAGTTTATCACTTTCCTTTTAATTTGTATTCAAAATCCTTTTCCTAGACAAGGCCAAACTAATCCCTGCCCCAAAGGATCACAAGTTCCAAGTTAGTGGAGTCAGAATTAGAGATCTTACTCCTTGGGAGTCATGCCAGACTTAGAGTAAGATGCTTTAATAATGCACAGTGGACTTCACCAGCATTACATGGGCTGGTGAGTAGGGGTAGGAATTGTGAAGTTATAATGGTGGTATCACTTGGGTTCGTCACTTATCATGTGCCAGTCCATGGGCTGTGTTACTTTTCTGGTCTCCGTTGCACCAAGCCATTTGTCCTGTTGGCCTCACCTTGGCTCTCACTTCCTCCGGGAAGCCTTCCTTCCTGCCTCAAGTTCAGAATCAGGTACTCCTCTCATGCAGCTACCCTTCTTGTAACATAACTCTTGACTCCTTGGATCACAGTGGCCTGTTGTTAACTTCAAGGGCCAGCCCCTCCCTGCTAGTTCACTCCTGCCAGACGCATAGTAGGGCGTCTGTAAATACTTGTGGAATGACTAAATCGAGGAAAACTGAAAGCCGGCACTTTGCTTAGTTACAAAAAGAATTACAGTAGAAAAAAAATAGAAACTCAGAGTCAGAAAACATGTGCTTTGGTGTTGGTTCTCTGACTCTCACTTACCAAAGAAATGGTTAAATAAGTGTGTTGAATGAAATGATTCTAAACAGGGAGCCTCTGTGTTTCTCGTAAACATTCTCTTGTGTACAGTGCTGTCATGATGAAAGTTGATCTGCATTATTAAAAACAAAAGGGTCTCTGTATATCTGGAATCAGAGCAAGCAGAGTATTGTTAAAACATTAACTCAGATCTTGTCACTCCTCTGAGCCACATCCCTCTTAAGCGAGAGTTCTTACCATGAGCATCAAGCACCTATGGCGTCCAGTTCCTGTCCCCTCTTTAACCCCCCTCTACTTCTCCACCCCTCGCTCGCTCTGCTTCAGCCACACTGGCCTCGCTCACTGATCGTCACACATCCCAGTCCCAGGCACACTCCTGCCTCAGTGTTTTCTTGTTTTGTAAATTAATTAATTTTATTTTGGCTGTGTTGTGTCTTCGTTGCTGCACGTGGGCTTTCTCTAGTTGTGGCGAGTGGGGGTACTCTTTGTTGTGGTGCGTGGGCTTCTCATTGAGGTGGCTTCTCTTGATGTGGAGCATGGGCTCTAGATGCATGGGCTTCAGTAGTTGTGGCGCCCAGGCTTCAGCAGTTGTGGCTCACGGGCTCTAGAGCGCAGGCTCAGTAGCTGTGGCGCACGGGCTTAGTTGCTCTGCAGCATGTGGGATCTTCCCCGACCAGGGCTTGAACCCGTGACCTTTGCATTGGCAGGCGGATTCCTAACCACTGCGCCACCAGGGAAACCCCTGCCTCAGTCTTTTGTAATTGCTTTTCCTT
This sequence comes from Tursiops truncatus, assembly GCF_011762595.2. Lineage (NCBI taxonomy): Eukaryota > Metazoa > Chordata > Mammalia > Artiodactyla > Delphinidae > Tursiops > Tursiops truncatus. The sequence continues at coordinate 74,991,957 of NC_047043.1, forward strand.
TTGCCTGGAGTGATCTTTTCCAGAGATCTGCATGACTTGTTCGGGACTGCCTGTGGGTCTTTGCTCAGATGTCCCATGTTTGGAAGGCCTTCTCTGCCCACTCCCTCTCAAATTATAGCCCACTCCTGACTTGTCCTATCTCCTCTCTCTGATGTGCTTTTTTCCTCCCGAGTGTCTTTTGGCATTCTATTGATTTTATTTTAACTTATTTACTATCTCTCCTCTCTCCCTTCCATATCCAACCTCCTGAGAACGTAAGCACCGTGATGGCAGAGGGATTGTTCATTTTTATTGAATGGCAACATGCATATGGAAAAGTGTACACATCATAGTGAACAACTCCATGAATGATCACAATCTGAACACACCCATATAACCAGCCCCCAGATCAAGAAACGACATCAGTAGCACCACAGAAGGCGCCTTCACACCTCCTTCTATTCATTTCTTTCCATTTTAAGGGCTACTACCATCCTGAATCCCTGGTAGAGACTTTTCACTGTTGTATCCACAGCACATGATAGGCACGAAGTAAATAGTAGTAGAGTTTATTTAAACAATGCCAGGAGAGAAATCTGTACATCTAGTGGCTAGATTTCTAAAGCTGATCTCTAATTGTAGATTAATCCCAGTCATTGGAAAATACAGTTAAAGACTTTTTTCTTTTTCCTTTTTAAAATTATTTATTTATTTATTTTTGCTGGTGTCGGGTCTTCGTTGCTGCTCTTGGGCTTTCTCTAGTTGAGGTGAGCGGGGGGCTGCTTTTCGTTGTGTGTGGGCTTCTCATTGCGGTGGTTTCTCTTGTTGTGGAGCACGGGCTCTAGGTGCATGGGTTTCAGTAGTTGTGGCACGCAGTCTCAGTAGTTGTGATGCACGGGCTTAGTTGCTCCGCGGCATGTGGCATCTTCCTGGACCAGGGTTTCGAACCTGTGTCCTCTGTGTTGGTAGGTGGCTTCTTAACCACTGCACCACCAGGGAAGCCCCCAAAGACTTCTGAAGTATCCAGTTGCCAGACACAGGCTGCTATAATTTAGCCTATTAGATTTGTCACTTTTTTCTGCTGTGTTAACCTTGATTATTTAAGTATTTTACCTGTGATCTCTGTAAGTTCACTCTTCTCGCTCATAATTTTAATTTATTGTCTCTTCTGTTTGCTAGGCACTTAATCAGACATCTCTCTGGTGATTGTCTTACAGGATTATTTAACTTCTTCTTGCCTTTCAACTACATTGTAAATTCAACCAAGCATAATAAATTTTCACCAAAGTTTGCCCTCCAGTCTTGATTCTGCCCTAGCTGGAATTATTGTACATTTCTGTTCCTGGTCACTGGCCATTATCTGGGACTCTTGGAATGTGGGTTAGTGTTCCAGTTGGATGCCTACATTAGAATTGCAAGCTGAATTGTTTTAGTGCTTTAAGTAATAGAGTCATCAGATTTGATTGTACTGCTAACCATTTGAGATTTGATGGTGAGTTTAAGGATGCAATGGTTTCTGAGAAGTCTGGGTTAGAGCCGCCTCGAAATGTATATACCTGTCTACAAACTCAAGGATGTGCCGTTCACTACAAAGTCACTGTGTAATTGATGAATGAAGTTATTGGGCCTTTATCCTGGCAGATGGCAGAGAAGTGTCCAGAGTTAGTCTTACAAAGTAACATATCGGCTGACCGTGGGGCTTGGCTATTCACACGATGGAATGTTATGCGGTCATTAAAGATCAAAAAGAAGCAACATATATTAGGACCAATTTTGTGTTCTCTTTTTCATTTCTAACACCATGTCGTGTATATTTCCCGAAGTCATGAAATGCCTGGAGGACTTGATTCTCTTAATACCTACCGAGACCACCCCCTGGTCGGGCTGCCATGTAAGCAAGACCCATGCATCACTTAACATGCTCTCAGCTGCAAGTCAGGAGAGACCCAACTCTGAGCAGTGAGAAAATAAAGAAACGTTATTGTTCATACTAGAGATCCGGAGATAGTAGGTCTCCAGGTAATCGGTGGCCAGCCAAGTCCGTTGCGAACGCAGGTTGTTACCATCTTTCTTCTGTCACCTGTGCGTCAGATTTGTCCTCAGAGATGTTGTTTTCGAGGTGGCAGAATGGAGCTCCACACAGTGTGGCATCCAGACTGAGAGAAATCGGAAGGCCAGTTTGGACCACGTACCCGGTGTTGTGAATTAAGTCAGCCTCCTTGAAGCTCACAGCTGAGTGGTGGAGGGGCCGGGGTGGGGCGGGGTGGGGGACTCGGGCAAGTCAGCGTGGGTTCTGACCTGGAGGGGGAAGCAGGCCGGGTAAGGTGGGGGGCAGGTACAGAATGAGCATCTAACCCGCTTGCTGGGATTAGAATTGGGCATTGGGAGCTCTGTTTGTGTAGAAGTCTCTCCTGCTAGTTTCATAATCTAAGCAACTATGAAATACGAAAGTCAATAGCAAATTTATAGTCCTGTTTTCCCTTAACTTCTTTGTTACAGCTCCAAAATGAAACTGTTAGTGTGATAGTGTGATTGGGGAATTAATAATAGTGAGCTTTTTAACATTGTTTATTTTGGTTAAAATTTCAAACTTAAATAGATTGCCTTAAAAAAAATGGTTTAGTATACTGTCTGGCACACAGATGCTTAGTATGTAAACTGTATAAAGGTGCCAGCCCACAGAGAGTAACATTGTTTTAATTTAAATGATCTGAGGGATAGAAATGGAATTTAAAGGTTTGGGAGAGGGTTCGGGTGGATGGGCAGATACGGATAATTAATTTTAAAGAGTTGGTTTTGTAATCTGTCCCTGGGTTAGAACTATTCAGTATTCAATCTAGGCAAAATATTTAGATCTTTGCATGTTTCCTTTCTTAATGTCTCTTTTATAGAAATTATATAATCCATTCCTTAATTGGTACATTGTTTAAAGGCCTGGTAATGTGTGCTAATGCATTCTTATTTTATTTCCCAGTGTTTTATCAGATGATCAACAGGAAATTTAAAGTAATGGTGGCTGTTCTACATTTTTCCTATCACAACATCATTTATTTTCATGGTCAGATTATCTAGGGGGTATATTTCCAAGAAATGGCTAAATGTCACTTGCTCTCTTTCCCCTCCCCCACCCCTTGATATTACTGTTGTAAATAGGATATGTGTGTACATTTTGGGGGAGAATAAGAAAAATGAAAACTGTCATGGTCTAATTTTCTTTTTCTTTTTTTCCTTTTTTTTGAAAAGACAATGCAGAAATGGGCATGATTGACCAGGGGATCAGGGATTTCTTTCTTTTTTAAAAAATTTTCATTGGAGTATAGTTGATTTACAATGTTGTGCTAGTTTCAGGTGTACAGCAAAATGAATCAGTTATACATATACATGTTTCCACTCTTTTTTAGATTCTTTTCCCATATAGGTCATTATAGAGTATTGAGTAGAGTTCCCTGTGCTGTACAGTAGGTCCTTATGAGTTATCTATTTTAAATACATATAGTAGTGGGTATATGTCAATCCCACTCTTCCAATTTACCTCCCCCCCAACTTTGCCCTTGGTAACCATGAGTTTGTTTCCACATCTGTGATTCTATTTCTGTTTTGTAAATAAGTTCATTTGTACCTTTTTTTAGATTCCACATATAAGTGATATCATATGATATTTGTCTTTCTCTGTCTGACTTCACTCAGTATGACAATCTGTAGGTCCATCCATGTTGCTGCAAATGCATTATTTTGTTCTTTTTTATGGCTGAGTCATTGTCTTTAAACATACATTTTGCCTGGTATGATTTCTTTATTTCCATGTGGAGATATCAAAGTGGGTTGGTTAAAAAGCAAAAATTATGGCCAGTGTTAGGCTATCTGTCAAAGGTGTTTACTTGTTATAACTTCTAATTTTGAAAACATTGTAAATTTACAGAAAGGTGCAAAACTAGTCCAGAGAGGTTCCATGTACTCCTCACCAGGTTTCTTCCATTGGTTCAATGTTATATAATTATAGTTACAGTATCAAAAACAGGAATCTGACATTGGTACAATGTGTGTGTATAGTTCTCTGCCGTTTTATCACATATGTAGATTGCTTTAACCACCACTGGAATAAGATATGGAATGATTCCATCACCACAAAGATCGTGTTCATTTTACAGTCACACACTTCTCCTCCCCCTACCATCCCCAATCCTTGCCGTCCACTAAACTGTTTTACGTCTGTCTAGTTTGTCATTTTGAGAATGTTATATATATGGAATCATGCAGAATGTGACGTTTTGAAATTGGCTTTTTCCCTTCAGCATAATGTCCCTGATCTCCATCCAAGTGGTTGTGTGCACCAGTAGTTCACTCCACCATGTTTTTGAGCAGTATTCCTTGGTGTGAATGTACCACAGTTTGTATAAACATTCACCTTTTAAAGGAAGTTTTTTTTGTTTGTTTCCTCCAATTCCTGGTTGCTTCAGGACAAAGTCAATTATTAATAGTTGTGTACAGGTGTTTGTGTGGACGCTAGTTTTCACTTTTGTGGGATAAATACATAAGGAGTACAATTGCTGGGTCATATGGTAAATGTGTGTTTTGTTTTGTTTTTAAAGAAACTGCCCAACTGTTTTCCAGAAAACCTGTACCATGCCATATTCCCATCCACTGTGAGGGAGAGATCCAGCTTTCCTGCATCCCCACCAGCTTTTGGAGTTGTCACTGTTTTTCATTTTAACTCTTCCAATAGGTGTGCAGTAATATCTCATTGTGGTTGTAATTTGCAGTTCCCTTGTGGCTAATGATGTTGAATATCCTTTCATGCGCTCATTTGCCATCCTCTCTGGTGAAATATCTCTTCGTTTCACTTGCTAACTTTCGAATTGGATTGTTTTTTTTTACTGTTGAGTTTTGAGCATTCTCTATACGTTCCAGATAGTAGTCCACTGTTGGATATGTGGTTTACAAATGTTTTTTCTCATTCTGTAACTTGTCCCCTCATCCTCTCAACAAGCACCTTTACAGAGCAAATGCTCTTAATATTGATGAAATTTAACTTACTCATCTCTCCTCCTCTGAATCATGCTTTTGGTGTCATATCCAGGAACTCTTCACCAAGCCCCAGTTCCAGAAGATTGTCTCTTATTCTACCCCTTAAAAAGTTTTATAGTTTTATATCTAATGTTAAAATTTATGATCCATTTTGAGTTAAACCTCATATTTTATACAAATATTAGGTCAAGATGACTCTTCTTCTTCTCCTCCTTTCCCCCTTCCCCTCCTCCTTCCCTTCCCCTCCCCCTTTCCGCCCTCTTTCCCTCCCCCTCCCCTCCCCCTCTCCCTCCCCTTTCCCTTTCTTCTTCCTTTGCCTATGGACGTCCAATTTCTCTAGCACTATTTTTTGAAAAGACTGTCCTTCCTACATTGAATTACTATTGCACCTTTGTCAAAAATCAGTGACTGTACAGTGCATGTCTCTCTATGGGTTTTCTTTTCTGTTCCATTGATCTAGTGTCTGTCTGCCTGCTAATACCACAGTCTTGGTTACTGTGGCTATATAACAAGTCTTAATCTTGGGTAGACTGATGCCTCACACTCTCCTCCTTGCTTCTGATGATATTCTCTTTTGAAAACTTGATTCTCTGTCCCTCCTCCCTACTTTTTGTTGTTGCCTGGATTGATCACTGTGATCATTTCAAATAACTTCAGAGTCCCTTGAGAAGTCCTGGCTTTAATGTGGCACATTTTATCCTGAGGATCACTTTCAATGGATTAGTGACGTCTGCTTACAATCTGTTTTATTGTATTCTTTTTCTGGAATCCAATTTTGAGCCGGATAGAGAGGACAAGGCCTGGCTCAGCAGGAGAGTGCTGTGAAATGTGAGTGTTATCTGCCTTGGGTTTAGGATAAGCACATGGTAGCAACAACGCTGGGTTTGCCTTCCTGGTATCAAATAAGGCACTGTTGAATTTTAGCCGGAGAAGAGCCAGAAGTTTTATGACTGTGGCTGAGATGGGTGGCGGAGAGCCGGCCTTCCCCGCACATTTAATCTAACCTCTCTAGTTTAAATATTTCCAGGGAATCATCCTACTCTGTGACCTTGTAACAAAAATCTGAGAGGAGCTGCAGTTCTTAACTTCAGACTTCAGCCAAGTTTCATTACTGTGGCTTCTGTGTAGTGGCTTTGTCTTTGGGGTGTCTGGTTATCCTGCTGTCTGCTGTTTCCCATCCCTTTAAAGTGAAAGGATCTCTTGCTTTATGATTTGGTAGGTTTTTTTTTTTTCACTGTGGATAGAGATGTGAGTGAATTAATGGTTGAAAACCATTAATTGTTAGAGTATATCAAGAAAAATTGGATGAATAATTTTAAGGGAATGTATTATCTAATCTTACTTGTATTAAGGATTTTCTTATTGGAACTGTACTGCTATTAAATGGGAAACACCAAAATATTGCAAAACCTAATTGTTAAGTAGATACTTTCTTACCTGGAACATATATGATGTCTGTAAGACCATCTGATAAACCATTAAAGACTAGTGTTTGAATTCTGTCTCCTTTAAGTTACCTATTTTGATGCCTAAAGTTTCAGCATTAGGGTTATTATTGCATATTTGCGTGGCCAGATATCTCCTCTATTACACTGTTTTCCCTGAGTTTCTGATGTGTTAAGGTGTTCCTACTTACTAAGAAGTGTAGAATTTAATTTTGATTTTCTGTGGCATGTTCCTGATTACAGAAGTTTGGAGATGGAAGCAAGGAGAGGGATAGGCCTGGAGTGTAGCTGCCTGGGAGAGTGGTTTAAGGAATTGCAGTGTCCAGTTACAGTGTTCAAAAGGTTAAAACCATGACCCTTTACTCAAACAGAATTAATACATATCAAATTCAAATAATTAATGAGACAAACAATAATATGGCAAAGCTGGTTGGAAGGGCATTTGGAGGCAGTGTGTAGTTTTATTTTATAGTATTTTTTAAAAATTAATTAATTAATTAATTTATGGCTGCATTGGGTCTTCATTGCTGCCCGTGGGCTTTCTCTATTTGCGGCGAGCAGGGGCTACTCTTCGTTGTGGTGCGTGGTCTTCTCATTGCGGTGGCTTCTCTTGTTGTGGAGCATGGGCTCTAGGCATGCGGGCTTCAGTAGTTGTGGCTCACGGGTTTAGTTGCTCTGTGGCATGTGGGACCAGGGCTCGAACCCTTGTCCCCTGCATTGCCAGGTGGATTCTTAACTATTACACCACCAGGGAAGTCCCCAGTGTGTAGTTTTGGCTAATAAGGAATGTCAGAATATGGTTGCTAGGTTTGATCCAACACTGGTTAATATCGTACAGAGTTATAAAACTGTAACTACTTTTCTTTTTTGAAACTCATTTGAAATCTACAGCTTAATCTGTAACTTCACCAAGCCTGGCCTTTAATCGTAGTGAATAGCAAGTCAAACAATGATACATTCCCCTAGGAATTAAATAATTTTGGGATGATTTTGTGAAATACAGCCCCAATGTGACAGTGAAAGGACATGCTGCGTTCTCTTTACCTTATTTCCATGTTTGGGATAATTGTTTCTCATCTGCAGTTTGTGAGGCTTCATGGAGACTGACAATGCTTGAGTTTTATCTACTTTACAGTTTTGCTTTTGGCTAGTGTGTATGGCTATTCTAGCTGTCTGCAAGTTGAAGCCCTTTACAAGCTTGCAGTTGAGCTATTTGTGATATTTTCATTGCTTTTCCCCTTCTCTGTTGACATTTGGTACTTTCAGTCTCATCCCCATCTTTCTTTCACTGTCTTAGAGGGCATTTATGTCTCTCATACTGACTTAGCTTGATGGCAAGGAAGAATGAGCCATTGTAGAAGACTGAATTATAGAGTCCTGAACAATTTACTTACTGGCCTGTCCCGAGCTTGGACATGACTTTGCCATGTCCTACCTATGTGACCTTGAGCGAATCAGTTAACTTATAAAACTCTATTTTGGTCATCTAAAATGCATTGAACAATGGTGCTTACCTTGTAGGGGTATTGTGAGGATTAAAGGATTAAATTAAAGGATTAAAATGGTGCTTAGGGGCTTCCCTGGTGGCGCAGTGGTTGAGAGTCCGCCTGCCGATGCAGGGGACGCGGGTTCGTGCCCTGGTCCGGGAAGATCCCACATGCCGCGGAGCGGCTGGGCCCGGGAGCCATGGCCACTGAGCCTGCGCGTCCGGAGCCTGTGCTCCACAACGGGAGAGTCCCCAACAGTGTGAGGCCCGCGTACCGCAAAAAAAACAAAAACAAAACAAAACAAAAAAAAGGTGCTTAGCACAAAGGAAGTTTTCAATTAAGATTATCTCTAAGAGAGCTACACACACACACACACACACACACACACACACACACACACACATATTTGGGGGGGGGTAGCTTGTTATTTTACATACTAGATGTTCCCTCAAGGATTTGCAAACTTACTTGCTTAAAAGGACCAGGGAGGCACTCAGTAAGTAACTGAAGGATCTTGCAGAATTAAGCATAAGAGCAGGAACAACTGGCATCTAATACATGGCATCCCAGCTGGAGAAAGATCAGTGATTGGTGGGGATGATCGTGAAGTTTACACTAAGTGAAGATGTCCCGGAACTGTGCATCTCAAGCCAACTGTTTCATGTGGTTCGGTATGGCTTGATACTAACATTTTTAAAGAGAAAACTAAAGCCTGGATTATCACATGTCCTTACCCTTTTGTAAATGCTGGCCACTGACTGACATAACGTGCTGTGTTACGGGCTGCATGGAGTGGGCCATCAGTTTGCCATGTTTGCTCTTGGTTGATTTAGATTAGCAGTCCCCAACTTTTTTGGGCACCAGGGACTGGTTTCGTGGAAGACAATTTTTCCACAGACCGGGAGTGGGGGGGGGGGGATGGTTTTGGGATGATTCAAGCCCATTACATTTATTGTGCACTTTATTATTATTACATTGTAATATATAATGAAATTTATACAACTCACCATAATGCAGAGTCAGTGGGAGCCCTGAGCTTGTTTTCACTTGCTTCTCACTGATAGGGTTTTTTTTTTTTTTTTTTTTTTTTTTTTTTGCGGTACGCGGGCCTCTCACTGTTGTGGCCTCTCCCGTTGCGGAGCACAGGCTCCGGACGTGCAGGCTCAGCGGCCATGGCTCACGGGCCCAGCCGCTCCGCGGCATGTGGGATCTTCCCGGACCGGGGCACAAACCCATGTCCCCTGCATCGGCAGGCGGACTCTCAACCACTGCGCCACCAGGGAAGCCCCAACTGATAGGGTTTTGATATGAGTCTGCAAGCAATTGATTATGGTCCCTGTGCAGTCAAACCTCTCTGCTAACAATAATCTGTATTTGCAGCCACTCCCCAGCGCTAGCATCACCACCTCGGCTCCACCTCAGATCATCAGGCGTTAGATTCTCATAAGGAGCGCGCAACCTAGATCCCTCACATGCGCAGTTCACAGTGGGGTTCGCGCTCCTGGGAGAATCTAATGCTGCTGCTGATGTGACAAGAGGTGGAGCTCAGGCGGTAATGCGAGCGATGGGGAGTAGCTGTAAATACAGATGAAGCTTCAGTTGCTTGCCCACTGCTCACCTCCTGCTGTGCCGCCCGGTTCCTAACAGGCCACAGACCAGTAGTTGTCCGTGGTCCTGGGGTTGGGGACCCCTGATTTAGATTGTTCAGTGAGAAGGGTAAAGTTGTTCACAGTAGACCATATCAGAATTTAAAGTGACCACAGCAGTCAGTTACAGACGAGAACAGTTGGGTTTGGGCAGAGTCACATGGCCCATTAGTGGTGGTATGTTTAATTTTTATGTAAATGAGCTTTACTTGTACATGGTCTTCCACTTTGAGAGTTAGAAGGTTTAACACAGACTCATTTTTGAAAGATTCTCCGTGCGTTAAAAAACAACTCTATTGATTATTGGAACAGGGGAGGGAAGTATACCAAAATTTTAACGGTGATTATGGTTGTTTTTATTTTCTTGTTTATGCTTTTTGATATATTTTGTTGTCTATTTAATGTACTCTGTTCATTAATGTACTTCACTTAATGTGTTTCTATGACAAATATTTATTGCTTTTATAATCAGAAAAAGCAATAAATGCCATTGAAAAAAGAATTCATCATGGAAATGCCTAGATGTGTGATAATATGATTATTGATTAGTTTCATGGCCCCAAGATTGTTGCTAGCAAAGTAATGGTTCATTATTTCATTTGCTCTAGGAAAATGATGGTGTATCTTATTGTGCTATTTAAGTATGCTTAGATACGTCTTCCTTGGGTCTGCAGTGATTTCATTGATGGAATGGGTTTCTGACTCCTGTGGGGCATTAAGTTGCTGGTCCCACTCCTGGACAGCTTGCCTGCAAGGGAGGCCATCTGTTTTGGCAGAGCCAGGGGCTTGCCCTGCTGGGCTGCAGCCCACCAACTGTTGGAGCCACAGTGCCTCAGCTGCTGTGCTTTTGTACTAACTCTTATTAGCCATGCAGACCTTTACGGTTCAAACCAGGCCACATCTGTTGTGAGTCCCATGACCTTCAAAACCCAGAGCGGAAAGAAATGCAGAGCACACTCTTTATCTCCGGGCCTTCCGCAGACACGTCCGTTTACAGGACTTAATTAAAAATATTTTTCTAAACTTATTTTGTAAAAGATTTTCATTTGCATTGTCCTCCCTTAGCAGTGGATTTACATTGTTGCTGATTTGAACAAATTAGTGTTGCTTGGAGTGTGGTCTGTTGATCACGTGCATCTGATCCCAAAAGGAGTTTGTTAAAAAATTGATTCTGGAGCCTCACTGTAGACCAAGACCAAGAGAATCATGACCTGAGGGGTGTATTCCTGCACCAACATTTTAAATACAGATTTCAGGACTGCGAGCCCCCAGGGACCTCCTGTTTTACCAAGAGGTAGGCATGAAGTTAGAAAGCCAACACTAAGATGAGTGGTCATGTGGGCAGCTGGGCAACCCTAGGAATGCCGAGACTTCTTAGAAAGTTTGCTTTCGGATGTAAAAGTTTGGGAAAGGTCCTAAAAGTGTGTTGCCTGGAAAATGTTGATGGTCACTGCTGGAAGAGGAACTGTATTTCCAGGTTGAACATAGTGATTCATTGGTTATGTTTTCCAGAAATAGTAATGTCTAAATGGAAATTGTTTTCTATATATGCTCTATGTCTTCTCAACTTAGATCCTTCTGAAAAATAGAATGGCCCAAACGCCAAACACTGTGATGTTTTTCCTGTATTCTTCAGTGCCAAGCCATCAGGCCTCCCGACAGGTTCCTGAGCCCTACATTTCCATAGCTAGAGCAGTGGAGGGACCAGAGGACCAGATGCCTCTATAAAAATACACCCCGCCCACCTCGCCGCCCCACTGGGCTAGCCGTCTCTTGGATAGAAGAGAGAAAAAAGAAGAAATTGAGTTCCTCTAATTTGTTGGAGTGGGGTAGGTAGAGAGAAGAAAGGGGAAGGGTTTCACGAAAGTATTCTAGGTCACATTTTGCCCTTGGGGTGGGAGCATTAGTAGCAAGTAAGCAACATGTTTCATTTAAAATGGAGATTGATTTTATTTTATCCAGTATATCCAAAATATCATTTTGACATGTAACCAAAATAAAAAAATATTAATGAGATGTTTTATAATCATTTTTTCTTGCTAAGCATTTGAAATCCTTGACTGTCTTTTAATCTTATAATGCATCTGGGTTCAGGGTCACCCCATAGTTCAGGTCACGAATACCATGACTACTGTATTTGACAGTATAGCTCGAAGGGTTTCTTCTAATCCCGAATTCTCAGTTAAAATGTGAACATATGCCTGTCTGAAACATCATTTTTCCTGTTTTAGAGAGAATGAATTGTTTTCTCAGCAGGTAGTTGGCGTTAGTGTAATACCTTCCTGTGTAGGCTGCAGTGTTAGAATTCTCTTCGCAAACTTTTTTTTAATTAAAATTTTTAATTAAATTTAATTTTTTTATACACAGCAGGTTCTTATTAGTTATCTGTTTTATACATGTTAGTGTATATATGTCAATCCCAATCTCCCAATTCATCCCACCACCACCAAACTCTTGTAATAATTTTCAGGAATTATCAGTCTTATTATAGTATTTTTAGTTGCAACTAGAGAGTTTTATAGGGGATTCTTTCAGTGTGAAATCTCTTAAAGGTCAATCGAAAATAAAGTGTGTTTTTTCTGGGGCATAGGATGGAGGCATCTGAGTACCTAGAGGGGTCCTTGGAACAGAATATGTAAAATGAGAGTGTCCAGGAGTGTCCTGGTTCAAACGTCACTTTGTATCAGTCCAAACATATTCTGTGTTAATATTTATGTTTGGGTCTTTATGTATTTTTTCAAAAAGAACTGAATATGCACCATCTATTTCCATGTTACAGGCCTTCAGACTTTATAGGGAAGTGTCATTGGAGCTTCATTTTCCCTGCTCTGTCTCTTTAGAGTGTCTGGGTTTGAATTCCTTTCTCTGTCCTATACAGTGCAATGTGATTTTGACAAGGTACTTAATTATTTTTTTGCCTTGGGAATTGAAACGCTGAGAGGATTTACCCCTCAGAGTTCTGGTAAGGATTAACTGAGATCATCCAGCTGAAGAACACAGTGCCTCCCAGTACATTGTAAGTGCTAAAGAAATATTAGCTATCTCGGTATCTTTATTAATTATCTTTGTTAATTTTAGAGACTTCAAGCAGTGTAGGAGAAATTTTAGGAATGATTTTTTTTCTTTGACATTGAGATAGAGGTTAAAAAAGATCCTTACTTATCCTTATGAAACATATTAACAATCTTTTTCTTTGCCACAGTGTCTTTAGCCCTATTTCCCATTCTGTTCACTGTGTTGTCCTGGGTTTGAGCATCTCTCTACTCTGGGTAAAATTATTTTAATAAGAACTCTCTGGTCATAACATCTCTATTAAAGGCCCTCCTCCCCTACAGGGTGAAGGGAAAAGTCCTCAATGCATTTCACAAAGTGCTTTTTCTTTTTCTGAAACTTTGGTTCCTGAGTAAAACCTGAGAGAGCGTATATGATTTCTGCAGCACCCAAGATCTGCAGCCTTTTTGGTTCCATTGTGGGAAATAGCAAACAAGGTTTGCCTGAGCATGCCCTGGTACAAAAGGAAAACCTGAGGTTTCCACCAGCTTGTAATCCCACCCATTCTTCTCACTTTTTCACTTAATACTCACTCAGTGATTATGCAAAAGTGATATTTTAAGAGCAAATGTGTTTAGCAAACCTTTGTAAGCAATATTTAAAGGAGTGTTTATTCTTCAAAATTCACTCAGGATTTCTGTAATCTACAGGCCTGTAGTTCTGGTACATGGGTTGTACCAATTTGCTTCAGAGAGTTTTATTGCATATGCTACATCCTTCTGATCAGCTACCTAAAAATCAAAGGAACAATTTGTTCCATTCAATTTTGCCTGACAGGGAAGGCTCCAAAGATACAAAGTTGCCCTTCGGCATCATTATATTTATAAAAAAAAATAATAAAGGAAACAGTCTTTCGATTCCCCCTCCTAACCCCAGTTTGACTGTATTGCAGAGTCATGAAAAGATTTAAATCCATAGTTGAAAAGTCTCCTTGCAATTGATTTTATTCAGCTTCTTGTATACAAATAGATAGTGATAGGAAAAATTGATCTGAACTTTCAGTTTTGGACTTGAGCTTCCTAAAGTCATAAAACTGCTTTTCCATTTGACTCTTACAGTATAATTGGCCAGAGTCAGAGAAGGTTTCAGGAAAGGCACAACCAAAAAAGAAAACTGAAACAAACTGCTTATTTAGTAGCTGCCATTTGTTCATCAGAAAAAGACTTTAGGTTAAACAGTTCTTTTTCCAAAACAAGGAAAAAGAATCTTTTTCATATAATTAGTTGAAGAAACCGCTTATAGAGCTAGTTAAAGCAGATTTAGAGATAAATGCTTTAGCTATCTTGATGTGATGTGGTGAAAACGTTTATGTGGTTAGAGTTTTTAATTCATTTTATTTAAGATTGTAATAGCCCTTTTAATTTTTGTCCTTGAGACTTGCGTTGTGTTATTTCAAGTTAATAACTCCTCTTGAAGCAAAGCAGAATGCGCAATATTTCTTCTGATGATTTCTTTCTGCAACTGAGAACAAAGCAAACCTCATTCTTGCTGGAAAGGAAGCAAAACTAACACCTAATAAAAATGGAGATAACAGGAAGGAACTTGTAGCCCTAGGTAGCAACATTAAAAGTGGTTGCCTGGGCAATGCTGCCCAATTCCTTGGGTTCTTTTTTTTTTTTGCGGTACGCGGGCCTCTCACTGTCGCGGCCTCTCCCGTTGCGGAGCACAGGCTCCGGACGCGCAGGCTCAGCGGCCATGGCTCACGGGCCCAGCCGCTCTGCGGCACGTGGGATCTTCCCGGACCGGGGCACGAACCCGCGTCCCCTGCATCGGCAGGCGGACTCTCAACCACTGCACCACCAGGGAAGCCCCCTTGGGTTCTTTTTTTCTTTTAAATTCCAGGGACAGATGTATTACATTAATTGAATCAAGCCTATGGGAGGTTTGTTTCTTAGTATTTCAGGAAGTAGAAATGGTCCTATGTACGGACTTTGAATAATGGAGAAAGAGGTATCAGTATTTTGGTAATTTATCTCCCCACCAGCCACAAAGTATACTTGTCGCTGAATACTTTTTCGTGATTATAGACAATCCTGGACAATTGCTAAAGACAAAATCTTTGTCCTCTTGCAGAGACGGACTCCTGTAGTTTAATTTATTAATTGTCCTTTACTTGGGTTCCTTACTGTTCTATTGCTCACACCTACTTGTGGAAGAGACAGGCTTTTTTGTTGTGGTGGTGGTGCTTGGCTTTTGATTTTATTTGGGGGTAAATAAAAACGTTATTTATTCATTAAATTGAAGTAAAATTGGTATATAACATTATGAGTTTCAGGTGTACAACATTATAATTGTATATTCGCATACACTTCAAAGTGTTCCCCCCCACCACAAGTCTAATTACCATCCATCACCATACAGTTGACCTCCCCGCCCCATCCCCTTCCCCTCTGGTAACCACCAGTTTGTTCTTTGTATCAGTGATGTGTGTTTGTTTGTTTGATACTATTTGTTCATTTGTTTTTGTTTGCTTTTTAGATTTTTATGTATGAGTGAAGTCATATGGTGTTTTTCTCTTTCCGACTTATTTCTCTTAGCATAATACCCTCAAAGTCCATCCATGTTGTTGCAAGTGGCAAGATTTTCTTCTATTTTATGGCTATGTCGTATTCCATGGTGTATCTACGTCACATCTTCTTTATCCATTCATCTATCAATGGACACTTAGGTTGCTTCCATACCTTGATTATTGTAAATAATGCTGCAGTGAACATAAGGATGCATATGTCCTTTCAAATTAGTGTTTTCTTTTTCTTTGGATAAATACCCAGAACTGGAATAACTAGATCATATGGTAGTTCTATTTTTAATTTTTGGAGGACTCTCTATGCTGCTTTCCATAGTGGCTGCAGTTTACATTTCCACTAACTATGTATATGAGGATTCCCTTTTCTTCACATCCTTGCTACCACTTGTAATTTGTTGTCTTTTAGATGACAGCCATTCTGACGGGTGTGAGGTGATACGTCATTGTGGTTTTGATTTGCATTTCCCTGCTAATTAGTGATGTTGAACATCTTTTATCTTTTCGTATGCATCTTGGCCATCCGTGTGTCTTTTTTGGAAAAATGTCTGTTCAGTCCTCTGCCCATGTTTTAAATTGGGTTGTTTGTTTTGTTGCTGTTAAGTTACATGTGTTCTTTATTTATTTTGGATATTAATCTCTATTGGATATATCATTTGCAAATATCTTCTCCCATATGGGCAAATATCTTCTGCCCATGTTTTAAATTGGGTTGTTTGTTTTGTTGCTGTTGAGTTACATGTGTTCTGTCTTTATTTTGGATATTAATCTCTGTTGGATATATCATTTGCAAATATCTTCTCCCATTCAGCGGGTTTCCTCTTTGTTTCATGGATGCTTTTCCTTTGCTGTTTAGTTTGATGTAGCTGTTTAGCTTGAGGTAGTCCCATTTGTTTATTTTTGCTTTTGTTTCCCTTGCCTTTGGAGTCATATCCAAAAAAACTCTTAAGACCAATGTCAAGGAGCTTACTGCCTACATTTTCCTGTAGGAATTTTATGGTTTCAGCTCTTATGTTCAAGTCTTTAATCCATTTTGGGTTAATTTTTGTGTACGGTGTAAGATAGTGGTCTGGTTTAATTCTTTTGCATGTGGCTGTCCAGTTTTCCTAGCATCATTTTTTGAAGAGATTGTTCTTTCCCCATTGTATATTCTTGGCTCTTTTGTTGTAAATTAATTGTCCACATATGTGTGGGGTTTTTTCCTGGGCTCTGTATTCTATTCCATTGATCTGTGTGTCAGCTTTTATGTCAATATGGGAGTTTTTTTTTTTTTTTTTGAATCATCTGGGGAGGCACGGAGAAGCCAATTGGGCTTACAGCCATGCAATGTCCATGTTTCAACAATGACAAAATTGTTTTCTAAAATATATCAGCCACCTAAGCTTCCTCAACATCCATAGTAGGGTGGTCTGTACCTCTACAAGCATCATACAGGCAGGTAATTTTTTTTCTTATAAGATATTGAGAATATAGTTATACACCATTTAGCTGTAAAAGAAAATACAGTGATAATGAGTATTCTTGCCCTCTTTCTTTTCCTCGTTGTATTTGTAAATAGGTGCTTCTAGTTTGCCTCCTATTAATATCTTTTTAAAAATTGACATGTATAAGCAATTAATTGCTTGATGAAACTAGTGCAAATCCCAATTCATGCGAAAAAGAGCAAAGGGAAATTGTAGAACATAATAGCAAAATAAAACTAAAAATGAGCTGAATCAGCTTGGTGCTTTGTGACCACCTAGAGGGGTGGGATAGGGAGGGTGGGAGGGAGGGAGACGCAAGAGGGAAGAGATATGGGGACATATGTATAACTGATTCACTTTGTTATAAAGCAGAAACTAACACACCATTGTAAAGCAATTATACTCCAATAAAGATGTTAAAAAAAATAAAAATGAGCTGAGTAGGCATTTGGTCAGGTGAATATAAATATTAGGCTGCTATTTGCTCAAAACTTTCCCTCCAGGAGCACCGGCATCCTGCACATTTTATGAATGATTTGTCTTCACTCACCCTGGGGGCCCAGGTGATGAGCCACTGTTTTCTGCTCTTGCCCGCCTCCCTCCAGTCCCCCTGCCACGGCAGTCACCTTTTCAAAGTGTACATTGATAAGTGTTCTAAATTTAGATTATGGTAATGGTTGCAGAACTCTGTAAATATACTAAAGCCCATTATATATCAAGAGAGCTGTTTTAAAGGAAAGCACATGTTAGACATATTGGTTGTCCTCTTGGAGTCCTTCATTGCCTTCTCAAGCTCATTCAAAGCTCATCCTGTAGGATGTTGCACTTGTTACTCTTCAACCTCCTTCTCCTCCCACCAGCTCACCAAGCTTCAGCCAGCCTGGCCTCCTTATGCCACCTTCTTTCCTGCCTCAACATCCTCATACATGCTTTTCCCCTGTCTTGACCTCTGTCCTCCCATCCTGTGCATCAATGCCTTCAACTAAAATGATACCTACTTCCCTGATTAATCTCTCTACCTTCCTTCCCTATTTCTATTTTTCCTTACTGTATCATGCTTGTTTCATTTAATTTTCATATTTGTTTCACTGCGTACACAAATTATAATTTATGTATGGATTGATTGACCTGCTAGCGGAAAGAAAGGTCCGAGATGGCAGGAGTAATGTGGGGGATGGTATGTGCCTTGGTGTACTAGTATCCTGCCTTGGAGAGACCAGGAATACTTGGCTAAATCTTACCAAATTCCCTAGAAATTCTCCTTTTGGCCAGAAGGAGTTAGGAACCACTTAAACAGATAGTCAGTGTGGAGGTAGAGTGGGAACTTTGTTGCCTAGCAGTGCACGCATAGACAGCTAGAGGCCACGGAGTGGCTCGCTGGCCAGGAATGACGTGGTGTCTTTAGCGTGGCCCAGAGGTCACAGGTTCCTGGGTTAACTAGCCATTCGGGTCTGTCCACACTGTGACTGGTGTCTGGTGTCTTGAGCAAGGGGTGTCATGGTTGGAATGCCCTCTGTATGTGATCCCTAAGCCCAGAGCTTAGGGCTTGTGCCTCAGTGTGTTTTCTACCATCTACCGTGGTTGGGTACTATCTTGGTGGGTATTTTTGTCACTGTGAAGCTTGCTCTCTCCACGTTCTGGAAATGTGCATCATGGCACGTTTTGCTAGGGTTTGTAGATGTGCCGTAGTTTTGAAATGGGCACCCGACAACATTTAAATAGAGTTTTCTCTTCGCCCATTTCTTTCTATTCTATGAAAAATGCCCATTTCATTGAATATTGTTCATTCAGTGTTTCACAGGGACTATATGTGTACGTATAACTCAGCTATATAAAAGGCCCAAGTTACAAAGTTTATTCTTCTCAGGGATAAAAATGTATCAGGCATTTACAGTTACACATTTTAAATAAGAAAAAATGAAGAAAATTTATTAATCAATGTATCACTTTGTTTCCCTAATTCAAGTTGTAACTTAATATTTATTTCTGCTTTAATATGAGTGACTTTCTTTTTATAGACAAATAACCAGTGTTTGTATAATTCTAGTTGGATATTCTCCACATCATGTTACGAAAACCCCTCTATATTTTTCTGTTAATACTGTCAGAACTAGATTTTATCTCAGACAATTGGCAATAGTGGTGGGAAGAGTGGCTTAGACAGCTTCTTCCTTTTGAAATCGTTAGGTTTTTAGTTTTTGAAGGCCCATGGAGAAACTGTTTCTCACTTGTGACGTTTATTTACTTTTCAGCAGGTGGAGTAACTGTTACCTCACAGATATTTCTATGATTCTAAAATTCAATTTTGTGAAGAATAGTTGTAGTATAGTGTCAGCTGTACAGGCTTGAGAGGAATATCTGGTTCAGGGCTATGTGTTCTTGGCAAGTTACATGCCTTTTCTGAACAATTGTACCTAAGCCACAAGATTATTGCGAGAAGTATATGAGCCACTATATTGATAGTACTTTTAATAATACCTTCCTCATAGGCAAAGATTGAGTTAGTAAATAACCTGTTATTGGGCCAAGCTGTAGGTGGCAAACCCAAATGGCCACAGGAACTAGATAAGAAAGGGACTTGACATGGGCAGGGTCATGATTCTTCTCTAAAGAGCTAGTCACTATTCACATAGCATATTGGTGCTATTTGAGAACAAAGTTCACATTTCTCATTAAAAACTACAGATATTGGAGTTCTTTCTTGGATTTTCTCAAGTTGACAACTAATTAAGCACACATGCATGCAGACACATACAGTGGGTGAAACAAGACATCTGGGTCCATGGCTGTGTTCAGTGTGGTGGCCACCAGTTGTAATGGCTAATCTGAATTTGCCCATTCTGTTGATCACGAAGGATTCAAAGAGATGGCACAGTTGTAAAATTGGAAGTACAGATTTGTGGCAGTGGATATCGCTGAAACACCATCTATGCTCAATCCTCATTTTCCCAGGAATCTTACAGAACCAAGAAACTTGATTCTTTGAGAACCAAACAGATTAAAATGGATTGGAAGGGTTGGTTGAGTTATTTCTATATGATGTTTGATATCAGGGGTCCAATTATTTTTTAGGAGGGTGCCTCTGAGGAAGAGTGAACTGTGATATTTTTCAGATTTTCATCACAAATGTATAATGAGCCTCCATAGAAATCACTTGTTCAAGTGTACCCTTTCTCGGACCTGTTGGGAAGCGTGTTTTTTATTTCTGAAGTTTTTAAACTGTGATATAGTTGATAGCAGATGAATCGTTCTAATTTTTTGTCCCTTTTAGCCCTGTCTGATGTGTAAAAAAAAAAAAAAAAAAAAGATTCTGCCTTTTGTTATCAGTGTTATTTTAGAGTAAAATAACAAATAGAAGTTCATGATTTTGCTTCTCTGCCTGACTTAATTTTTACAAGCCTGTAAAAATGTGTTCTTTGTACCCCTAGGGTATTATATTGCTGTGTGATTCCTTTTTTCCCTTGAACTGCCTGTAAGTTTTAGTAATCTACTTTACTTAAAAAAAAAAAAAATAGTCAGGGCTCTCTATTAGGTCTCTTTATCACTTTGGATGATGAAAAATACTTTTTTTGTAGTTGGAACAATAGGTACCTTTAAATGTGGTAAAATAGGTAATCTACTGTAATATAATCTATTGTCTTTGAGCTTAGCTCAGCATCACAAACAACTATGGGGACCATCTGTAATGCAGTAGTTACAAAGGAATGCACTTCTTGATTTACTTTTTGGGACACTCACTAAGTACATTTTACTACAATTAATTGAAATACAGGCACAAAGGAGATGAGAGGCTGATGGAATATTTAATTACTTTAATATAATTTGATAATTTTGCCTATTGTAGTCACAAAAAAGATAAAGATTTATTCATTTTAGGCTGTTGTGTGAGATTTAATGTTCTTCAATGCTCTTTAAAATTTAGAGAGAATTATACTTGATAGAGATTTCACCGTCCTTGAGGGATCCTTAATTTGTTTGTTGTATGAGCAGCTGTAATAAATACAAACAGCCTGCTTAACTGCTTGTCTGCCGTTCTGGAAATATGCATTCTGAATTTGAAAATGTGAGGGCCTGTTACTTATTTTTAGTGGGCTTATTTTTGGCAGTAACTCTGGCAGAAAACTAGGACTCTTTATATGAGAGCCATCCATCCATCATCCTAAAGTAATTTTCATTCTGGCACTGGGGAGCCAGAATTTCTTTGTTCTGATGTTTTCCGTTTTGGATGGAAGCTGACCAGTTCTCCCAGGCTTCTGAGTCCTTTGGAATGACCTAGAATTGGACATATAGTTAAGTGGAAATACCCTCAAGTGTCACTACACTATTTTGCTTTGGGTACAAGATATGGGACTTTGTGTCAGATGGCATTTGGGGCTGTTCTCATTATAAATGGACTCTGGTTTCACCTGTACATAACTTCTGTCATTTAATCACACTCGCCTATAGGAGATCATAACATTGCTATGATCAAGTGGACACTGCTGGTTCAATATGGTATGATGAAACAGTAATGCGGAGGAATGCCGTGGATATTTTGAAATGCTTGGTGGCCACAGTTTTCCTTTCTCTGTAGGCACCTCTGACTTCCTTTCATTTTCAGATACACAAATGCATGTGTAAATGGATCGCTGTTGTCAAAAACAGTAAGACGTTAGTTGTACTCTGTAATTGCAATTTACACGTTTGCAATTTTGGAAGAAAAATATTCTTTATCAATATGTAAATATGTTTATTTTTAATCTCACGTAGATTCAGTGACCCTTCTCTCTGACCATAAAACCCAAGAAAAGACATCTATGTCAAGAATGTTATTTGATGTAGTGTTTAGAGGAGCTAGTCTCTTGGTATGAAAAATATTCAGCCTGTTAACACGGAAGAGTTAACACAGCTTGAAACTCTTTTCCTCCTCAAGTCAAAATTTCTGGAAAACACTGAGAGTAAGAATTATACCAAAGCCTCCTGAAGATATAGTTAAGGCAGATGGGATACACATCTGCTTTTATATTCCCAGAATAAAAACATTTATTGTTATCAACTCTGTCTGATGGCTCTGGGAAATTAAATCATGCACATAGGAAACAGTTTTGTTGATATCTTCTGTGGTAGGTAGCTCTTAGGATATTTTTGTAGGAAAGGATTGGGCCTTTGGGTCTGGAAACGTTACTATCTTTTTCACTTCAGGCTGGAAATGAGGTAGTCTCCGTACAAGTTCTGAGAGGTGATAGAGTTTCTGAAGACTCCCTGATGGAAAGACCTGTCACTCAGTCAGCTTTTCTGCACAGCAACCTACTTAAGATTCCTCCTGCTGAGTGAGCTGTGGGAATCATTGGCTAGTTAATGCTACTGGTTTTGAAATCTCTACTGTTGTACTGTCGACATTGAGAGACACATTCTCTTGGGTGATGGGTGTAGCTGGGTTTTCCCTTTAGAAAATCATATTATTTTTATGCCATCCAGACCCTTGTAGGCTACCCAGGTTTGATATTCCTCATGTCCAGGTTTGTTAGCCGTGTGCGTGGTTTGGTCAAACTTTCCCTAGAGACAACCTCTTTGAAGAGTATACGGCAGTATATAGTTGGGCCTCATTTCTGTCTTCTCCACTTGTTACATCACTGCAAACCCAATTCATTGAAGCATTGTAAACCACTGAAAGCCCTCCTGAGCTTTCCGCTGTCAGCCGACTTCAGCTCCATAAACCGTTAGCCCGCTTGGTGCTACAGAACTTGGGAGAAGACGGAACGTATGTTTGCATAACACCAACTCCTCCCTCTTGGTAGTCACATGATAACCATAGGCAGATTTACACTTCTTGTCTGTTCTGAGGAGTGAAACTACATATTTTCATACGCATGCACCATTTTTAATTGTGTCATTAAGCTGCTGACATAAGCAAGTAAGCAATTTGACATGAAGGTAAGGATCCGCAAAGGCATGCATTTGCATAATTTAATTTTCTGCACAGAAGATATTGAAAATCTATAGCGTGATTCACAGCATCACCATATCATTGCCATGCCGCCGTTAGGTGGCTGTTGGAGTCTAGAAGAGTATGAAGAATATTAAAATTGATGGAATTTGCTGTGCTGAGTCTGTATCTTTACTTGGGAACCACAGGTTTATCTTTTTGCAAATCTCTGCTCCTTGCCAGTGAGACATTACGTTGCTTAATATACTCCATATACAGTTTTTGACTGCTGTTCAAGTAATAATTTTTAAAAGTTGCTTTTAGGAAATACTTTGTCATATGATCAAAACACATTTGAAGAAGGGACTTGAAACTTTGTTTTCAATCATGCAGGTGCCAGTAATACATGATTATGTTCTTATTTGGGGAAAAAGAAGTCACGCACTACTGACATAGATGGAATAAAAGGGAAAACTAAATGTAGTTATCTTTAATGAATAGTTGATGTGTTAAAAAGAGAGATCTGGTGCTGGCGTGATGAAGTCTTTTGCTACCTGGTTCATTTCTGAGTTGATTCCTAAAGAATTGCTTATTAGATACTCAAGCTAGTTCCTTCCAGCTTCACATTTTAGATGTTTGCTGTTTCTGATACGAGGGTGGTGTTTAAAAAGCGAGATAGGGGAGAAGTTTGTGTTTTTGCTTATGGCTCATATAAGCACACACCAACACACACACACACACACACACACACACACACACACACACACACGTACTCTAGCCTCCAACGCAGGCACCATGAGCCTTTCTGGTGTTCATGTATTTATTCACTCACTCACTCACTCACTCACTCATTACTGAATACACATCATATGCCAAGCTCCATCATGGGAGGTAGGCTGAGAACTCCTTGTCTCAGGGAGCTTAGAGCCCTTCATAGGCCATGCAGCATGCCCTTCAGATGCAGGTTTTCCTGCCCATTCTTACCTTGCTGGGTACAACCCACATTGCTCCTCAGTACTCTGGGGAGTGTGATGATGAGGGCGTTAACCCACCTTCCTTGGGACAGCCCTGCCCCCTCTGTCACTTCTAGTCTGTTGGTCTTTATACAGCAAAGCCACACCTCTCACATTTGGCCCAAGTGAACCCCCTTCAGACAGGCAGTTCCACTGCTCAGTGCAGATGCCTTATACCGCAGTGTGACGTATGGCTGGGAAAGTATCTGTGCTTTGGGGTATGGATTCCATTACTTTGCAGTGTCAGGAGAGGACCTTCTGATGTGTCCCTCCCTTGTTTCTTGAGTTGGATATATCTTTGTAGACTTGCTTTTTCATTAATGGTTTAGTGGGTTTGGAGAGGTGACGTGTGTGGGACCCTAAAACCTATAGCCTGTATCCAGTCCAGTTAAAGACTGTTGCGATTATGATCTACTTCTAAGTACTTGGACATTTTCACACTTACCTGATGAAGCTCTGGACTCCGTAGCTTTGCATTCCCAGTAGGATGGGTAATGCAGCTGCTGGCGGGCTTTGTCCTCCTTTGCTGCACCCTCATATTCTCAAAAGTTCTGAGAAATAAAAGGTACTTCCCTTTCAGGAAAAAAAAAAGAAGAGGGAACTGGTGATGGAGACTGTGATTCTAGTGTGATCTTCTGTAAAGAGTATAAATGAATATCCTCATTCCTTCTTTACTTTTATACCTGGTTCATTTGTTTGTGAGGCGAATCTGGCTGGAACTCTGGTTCAGTTTAGATTTGCTTGTCTAATTGCTCAGGTCAACGCCACACTGGTGTGATTTAGGCAGCAGGATATTCATTTCGGTGGCCAGGTCTTTACTAGAATTAAGACAGGCTTAGCCTGTCAAGTCACAGGCTGTGAGGGTAAGTTAATAGTGTCACAGATAACAGGGCCTCAGGTCTAGCTCAGCAGGGAAGTTGGTGGTTCTTATCTCTGGCTGCAAAATAGAACCACCTGGAGAACATTTTAAAACAAGGGCTGATATCTTGGTCCCACCCCAGACCAATTAAAGTGGAATCTCTGGAGGTAGGGTCCAGGGCATAGGGTTTTTGTTTGTTTTGTTTTATTTTTAAAGCAGCCAGGGTTGAAAGTCAGAGCTCTAGTCCAACAATGGCCTTTTCTGCATGGAAAAATTGATGATTAGGTGTTGAAGTGACTTGTTTGAAGGTCACCGAGGTCACATGAGTGTCACTGGGGGAAAAGTGAGCTTTGGTAAATGATTGGTTCATATAACTATAAAGCCTTCCAGGGGGTTGGTATCAAATTGGCTTTATCCTGAGCTTGAGTTTTGTCAACAGAATTGATCCATAGATTTTACTTTCTCTGGCTTGGTTCCATTTTTTTGTTTTATTTAAAGATTTATTATTTATTTAATTTATTTTTGGTCCTGTCAGGTCTTAGCTGCGGCACCTGCGCAGGATCTTTGTTGCGGCATGCAGGATCTTTCCTTGCGGTGCGTGGGCTTCTCTCTCACTGTAGCATGAGGGTTTTCTCTCTCTAGTTGAGGCACGCAAGCTCAGTAGTTGTGGCGCAAGGGCTCAGTTGCCATGCGGCACGTGGGATCCTAGTCCCACGACCAGCAATCGAACCCGCGTCCCCCACATTGTAAGGCGGATTCTTTACCACTAGACAACCACGGAAGTCCTGCTTGGTTCCATTTTTGAGCGCCTCTACTGATCCCCTGCTTGACCCTCAACCATCCTCTTGAAGCTTCCGGCTCATGTCATAACACCTTCAGCAAGAGAGAGAAGAATCTCTCTGATTGGCTGGTGTCTCCATTCCCAAACATATGTATCACTGGGGCTAAACGTAACAGCCTCATAAGATTGGTATAAGGACAACACCAGCTACTATGAGCAGAGCACCTTATTCAGCTCTGGGTGTGTAGTGCTTTTTAAATGCCTGATAACATAGTGGAAATTTGTTGCCAAGTCTCTGTTTTGGTAATCATCACACCCCACTCCACCTGCTAGGTCACGAGTCATGGATTGGACAACCACGTCATGTTGCCCCCATCCTTGCCAGGTCCAAGGGTGGGCCTTCTTTGACTTAAGCCAAGTGAATCACTGTAAACTGTGTCCCTGGCCCCAGTCGTATGTGTGGGAATGGGAACACGGTTTTTTTTTACTCAGTCTTGATACAAGGAGGAAGGATTATTTGTGAGTGATTTTTCAGAGCGAATTAGCTCTAAGAAGCATAGAAGACAGGTACATAAGATGTTTCCCGTATGCAGAGAAAATAAATCAGTCGAACAATTAGGAAACTTTTTAGTGGGTATGTGGTTGAGCCTCAGTTTCCTTGTCTGTAAAATGGAGTTAAAAATACCAGCCTCATAGGATCATTATGAAGGTAACACAAGTTACTGTGAACAGACAAGGAAGCCGAGCAATTGTTTATTTAGTATGCTTTGGTGGAGGAAAAAATAGATGAGGAGACTAGGAGATGGGAAATTTTATTTTTGATCCGTAGAAGCTTAGAATGGTCGACTTCCTGAAGCTCTGAATGGCTCATGTGCAAGAGTATAGGATGAATTGGACCATCTGTATCTAAACCTTCATCTTACTTTAAAAATGGTTAGTAACTTAGGTTTTGACTTTGTCATTCAGGACCCAAGAGCGTGCATAGATGACACCAGGTTTACTTTGGTAACGTGTGTTTGGATTTTACAAGATTCCCATTTCCCTCCAAAGGGCTCATCTCTGTGGAGTAGCTCTGTTCAAGCGTTGTTTCTTTTAAAGCCAGTCTTTGCAATTAACGTGCAAGCATAAAGTACTTTACATGTTTCCTAATTTTTCTTCATGACCCATCACGTTGTCAACAAAGCTAATGCCATCATGGTGAGATGATTTTTATCATCACTACTCTGACTAATTTGGAATAATGTATTGTGCTTTCCTGGTACCATCTTAGTCTTAAACTGAATATGAATATACAGTTCCTCTAACCATTTTTCTTGCTTTTCAAAGGCACACTTGATTTTGTTTGGGTGCATTTAAATATTAACACAGACAGCTGGGATGTATTGTTTGAAGTGCAGTTCCAATTCATCTTGGATTCTGGGCACCTGTGATACTTGTCTTCTTACACATCAGTGCATTCAGGTGTGGGCTCACAGCAAAAGAAATTTGCATCCATGAAGTAGCTGGGAGCGGAGGGCTTTGAACATTGTAGCAGGCAGATGGAAGCTCTCCATATTGGGGTAGGAGATTGGATTCATTCTGCGTTTTCAAAGAAATACATCATTAAGCAGTATTTCTTTTCTGAATATTGCTGGCCTTGGAGGGTTTCAAGCTTCATATCTTCAGATATAACAGGTGACTATCTGGGGTCCAAAGTATGTGGAGGACTGGTTCACACCATGGGGTGTCTTCCAGGCCTCAGACTGTGCTGTGTTTGGATGGCAGAGGCCTGAGATTTGTGGCAGGCGTGCTTGTATTCGGTTCCTTGATCTGCATACTTAGCTGTGTGACCTGGGACTGGTTACTTAGTGTCTCTGAGCCTTCATTCCGCCATCTGTAAAAGAGCTGGAATGACCCCTTGCCCGATGAAGATCAAATAAGGCTAGAGGCCCTGTGCACCTAGGACATAGGCTTATGCATATAGTTGGAACCAGAACCGTGGGTTCTAGGCCTACAGTTGTATGACCTTGGGCAAGCCTAAGTTACTCAACTATTCTAAGCTTCAGTTTGCTTATCTGAATGGACCCATTATTGAGACATTGCATCTACTGACTGGTGGTTCATTGGGAATTATATAAGATAATGTATGTAAAGTGTTTAGTGCATCTTGAGTTCATGGCACAGAGAGAAGGCTCATTGTAAGCTATTATCAGCATTAATAATAATCCTGGTAATCTCTCTAGGTTCTCCTGTAGCTGTTTTTCTGTAAAATCAGGAGGTTCTGTTCAGTTACCCCCAAGGTCTGTGCTGCTAGGCCGTCACTGGGCTGTGTGCGTTTGACACCCCTCCTGTGTCCAGCGGGGTGATGATTTTGACTCACCGCGGCTCTCCTGTCTTGCAGCGTTGACAGAAGGCTACATGGGGGCCCTGCACGAGAACAGACAGGGCAGCTCGGCGCAGATCCGCAGGCGCAAGGCTTCCGGCGACCCGTACTGGGCCTACTCGGGTGAGTTGACTGGTTCCCACCGCGATCATACAGGCCAGTTCACATCCCATTAAATTCACTCGAAAGCACACTTTTAATCACTTTCACACCTGATTTCTGTTTGTTCAAACCTTTTGTAGTTCACTAAAAGTTGAAATATTCAAGACTGTTTTTCCTCAAGGTGATAAGTACCTTAATTTATCTCTCCCACCTGTTTTCTCAACCTGCTGTTTTCCCCTCAAATTGCATTTAATTTCTGAACTTTACTTGTTAATGAGTTATTGTACCAAACTTGTAATTTTCCGAAAGACGCGGCCTTTTCTTGTCTCGTCCCAGTGGCTGTGATTTCAGAGAGCAGAAAATATAAGCCTAGTCTTCAGCTGCTAAATATTACAGCGCGTCACATATCAAAATGACCTATTATGCTTTAATCTAAGAAACGCAACTTTATTTTCAAATCAAATCTTGTTAGTTGAATGTATTTCAGCCCTCTACGGTATTTCTGTAGTTCGTTTCATTTTTTTTTTTTTTTTTTTTTCACATTTCGCCTTTGAGCCAGTGAAGAGAGAGAGCATTGTTAAAACTATCTTGAATGCTACATTGGAAATAATTTTCTTACATCTGAAGGGGCAAAAAAAAAAAAAAGAAGATGATCTGCAAGAATATACAGGCCTTTCTGGCTTATGCTTCTAACAACTATCAAAAACAAGATAGGTGGATTGTTATTTCTAAAAGAGATCTTGGTGGACAAAAATACATGGAAAATGTAGTGCAGCTAATTAAGGAGGAATGCTTGAGGAAGACAGACCACTTTGGAAATCACGCTAGCACTGAATAATTCAAATTTTTGTATGCAAGTGCTTGGAGGCATGGAGTATTAGTCTTAATAATGAATCTGTGCATTATGCAATGTTGTTACGTACAGAACTGAAAGGTATTATTTTCATAATGATAACTCTGGTTTTAAACCCTGAGTTTCCACCTGCAAATCCTGTTAAATTCATGTCAGTGTAAAATTTATAGGCCTGATCTTTAATTACACCTTATCTATTGACTTTTTGCATCCTTTTGTCTATTGATAAATCTCCTGCCCCTACAGGGAGAATAGTCTATCTGTTTTGTTTTGCAAGGAGCAGATAGTGATTCTGAAGTCTTCCATCACACCCCGTTCCTTGTGATTCGAATGATCTAATTAGAGCCTTTTTGTCACCATTTCTGATAAACGAAGGAAATTGGGAGATGAAGACCGAAATTACATATATATAGCTTCTTGCCAAGAAACCCAAAGAAAATTTATCGTTTTGTACTCTGTGGCTCTGATATCAGTTAGGAAGAGGGATAAAGTACCCTGCTATTTACAGTTCATCAATTTCGAATAATAATGCTGTTGGGAAATTGGAAGTTATATCCCATCAGCATCTACTATTGCAAATGGCAGTGAAGGAATGAAGGGCCTAAAAATGTTCCCATTACTTAGTTAAGAATGGACATAATTAGTGCAACCTTTGGGATGGAGCATTCGTTGATATTCTTAACTCTGGTGGACTTCATGAGTCTCCATTTTGTATTTCTGAAATGCATTGTGTCTGGATTTGGGAACTGTTTCTGTCAGTAGAAGGGCTACTAGTTCATCTGCAGCGGGTTGGCGTGCTCTTCTATAAAGATCCCAGTAGTGAATATCTTGGGCTTTGCAGGACATATGGTCTCTGTTGCAGCTACTCAAGTCTGCCTTATAGTGCAAAAGCGGCCATAGGTAGATGGACGAGCTGTCTGTGTTCTGATAAAAACTGATTTATGAACAAGGAAATTTGAATTTATTATAATTTTCATGTGTCAGGAAATCTTATATTTTAGACTTTTTTTTCCCTCAACCATTTAAAAATAGAGAAACCATTCTTACTTTTCAGGTTGTACTAAAATTGGCGGCCGGTTGGATAGGGTCCACAGGCCATAGTTTGTCAACCTCTGTTTTAGTTGTTTTTTGTGTGTGTGTGGAATCAGGAGAAGACAGTCATTTGAAGAATCTCCCAGAAGGCTATATAGACTGGCTTGGAAGAACCAGTGGAGTAACTTGCTAGGTGTAATGGAAAAAATAAAAGTAAAAGGAGAAGAAAAGAATGAGAGAGGCATCAATTGATGGTTTATAGTCCTATCCTTTAAACATCTGCCTGAATATTCCATGGTATCAGTGGTTATTTTCAGCAAAGTGGTGAAATATTGGTTCTCATGTCAAGAACACTTGGGATCCTTTAGAGACACTCCTTAGCATTTGGCAAATAGATAAAGAAAGGGCAGGAAGGAGTAAGAGTTGTTGCCTGTCACCTTTGGTACTTCAGACAAGGGCCTTAAAACCACAGGGTACCAGATGTTGAACTATGAGCTGCAGGTATTACCTCTAGGTATAAATCTTGCTTGGATAGTTGGACTGCCAAAAGAAAGGTCATTATTTGCAGAGGCGAATGGTTTTAGATTTAGCGGAGGTGAAGCAGGCCACTTCTGAAAGATTGGTTTAATGGTCCAGATTTTAATCTCATGACTCTAATTCACAAGTTTGTCTTAGTTCCTCCGAAGATAAAGGCATTGGTGCTTTGCGGGGTATTATGCGTGAGAGTGTGAATTTTGAAGTCACATAGACTATGGTTCAAATCTAAGCCTTATCTCTTAATATCTTTATGATGTTGGCATTTAACTGCTTGAAGCCTCAGTCTCCCCATCTTTGAAATAGGAATAATTAATAGAACTTCCCTCATAGAGATGTTAATGGGAATGAAATGAGAGGATGTGTGTGAAAAATTTAACAAATCCCTGGTATAATGTACCTAATACTACTTCTTGCTGTTTTTGACCCTATTAGTACTTTTGCTACTGTTGATATTGTTGTTTTTGGAATTCTCAGTTGGGTGCTATGATTGACAGTGGGTGATTCCCTAGGTAATGCTTCGAGCTAACTAGCTAAATTCTGTCAGCCGTAATTCACAAGAATTGTCCATTTGAGATGTGGGAATGAGGGTTAAGCAAAAACTATCCTTAAGTTCAGGGCTTGGCAGACTACAAACCAACACCTGTTTTTGTGAGTAAAGTTTTATTGGAACACAACCACGTTGGCACTTGTTGATGGCTACTTTCATGTTACGACTCATGTTAGAGTTGAGTAGTGGCCACATAGACCTTTGACCAGGAAGCCTAGAATATTACTATCTGGCCCTTTACAGAGAACGTTTGCAACTCCTGATCACACTGATACAGCCTGGGTTATCGAGCAGATGGTAGCCTGACTCATAAACAAAACTCTTCAGAGATTTGTAACATGTCTCTGTTTTTTCTGGCCTTGCATTTCCCTTGAGCTGAAATATCCCCAGCAAATGTTCTAGGTAGCATCCGTAGTGATTCTGGTGGTCCCACTCTTGGAAAGTACTGGGAGGGACAAAGATGAGGGAGTGATGTGCTTCAGGAGGTGGAACGGGGAGAGAGGAGTGGGTGTTGGTGGTCCAGGGGCTCCTGGATTCTGGTGTCCTAATCATTAGGTTGCCTTTGGGTACAGGGTGGGTTTTGGTGAATGATGCTGGTCTGATTATCTGGTGGCATCCCACCTGGTCACTTGCGGAGAGTTGCATAAGTATTTGAGCTGTGGAGAACTTGTTTTAAGGATATTGTCATGATAGCATTTCATTGATATTAGTGTAACTTATCCCTTTAGGACTAGCCGAGTTATTTCAGTTTCACTGCATCACCTTGGATAACGTCTACATCCTATTTATATTTGAAATGCCAAACAACTTTACTTTCATAGGCTTATCAAATGACGCCATTGTGAACACCTACAGCTTTAGGATACAGTACTGTTTACTGAGGAGTCTGGAGACAGGTGTTTTAGTCCCATTGTGCTCATCTGAGGATAGGTTATCTCTCTGGTTCTTAGTTTTCTCTACTCTAAAAAGGAGTGCTCATAATATCTGAGTTCAACTTGAAAATATCACGCATAAGAGATATGAAGCAGAACATAAATGTAAGATTATTATTATTAACTGTTAATAATAGCAGTGTAATTTCAAGATTGCTTTATATCTTTGGATTTATTTGCCTTATACCAAGAATAGGGAAAAGGGGGGAAAGACCTTTGATGTGTTTCATGGAGAACTACACAGAAAAAAAATAAAAGCAATAGTTTTGAGAGTATCTCATTGGCAATATTACAATGGTTTCTCTTCTGTTAGTTTTCTTGACTAAGATACAGATATTTTTTCTGTGTTACTTGAGGTGATGACAGCCCATGAATTTTGGAGTTTGCCCAGAACTTCTGTAATTATTACACAAAATGTAACACATGCTAGGTAGGTCATTGTTGCCAGAAAGGGAAATGGGAAACAAATTTGGAGCAAGTTCAAGTGGAAATTTGAGGCTTTTTTTTTTTAATAGATCTTTATTGGAGTATAATTGCTTCACAGTACTGTGTCAGTTTCTGTTGTACAATAAATTGAATCAGCCATATGCATACATATGTTCCCATATCCCCTCCCTCTTGTGTCTCCCTCCCACCCTCCCTATCCCACCCCTCTAGGTTGTCACAAAGCACTGAGCTGATCTTCTTGTGCTATGCGGCTGCTTCCCACTAGCTAACTGTCTTACATTCGGTAGTGTGTACATGTGGATGGTACTCTCACTTCACCCCAGCTTCCCCCTCCGACCCCATGTCCTCAAGTCCATTCTCTATGTCTACATCTTTATTCCTGCCCTGAAACTAGGTTCATCAGTACCATTTTTTTTTTCTTAGGTCCCACATATGTGCGTTAGAATATGGTATTTGTTTTTGTCTTTCTGACTTGCTTCACTCTGTATGACAGACTCTAGGTCCATGCACCTCACTACAAATAACTCAGTTTCGTTTCTTTTTATGGCTGAGTAATATTCCATTGTATATATGTGCCACGTCTTCTTTATGCATTCATCTGTTGATGGACATTTAGGTTGGTTCCATGTCCTGGCTATTGTAAATAGTGCTGCAGTGAACATTGTGGTACATGTCTCTTTTTGAATTATGGTTTTCTCAGGGTATATGCCCAGTAGTGGGATTGCTGGGTCATATGATAGTTCTATTTTTAGTTTTTTAAGGAACCTCCATACTGTTTTCCACTGTGATTGTATCGTTTACATTCCCACCAATAGTGCAATAGGGTTCCCTTTTCACCACACCCTTTCCAGCATTTATTGTTTCTAGATTTTTTGATAATAGTCATTCTGACTGGAGTGAGGTGATACCTCATTGTAGTTTTGATTTGTATTTCTCTAAATGATTAGTGATGTTGAGCATCCTTTCATGTGTTTGTTGGCAATCTGTTTATCTTTGGAGAAATGTCTGTTTAGGTCTTCTGCCCATTTCTGGATTGGGTTGTTTGTTTTTTTAATATTGAGCTGCATGAGCTACTTGTATATTTTGGAGATTAATCCTTTGTCCATTGATTCATTTGCAAATATTTTCTCCCATTCTGAGGGTTGTGTTTTCGTCTTGTTTATCGTTTCCTTTGCTGTGCAAAAGCTTTTAAGTCCCATTTGTTTATTTTTGTTTTTATTTCCATTACTCTAGGAGGTGGGTCAAAAAAGATCTTGCTGTGGTTTATGTCAAAGTGTGTTTTTCTTGTGTTTTCCTAGTCTAACAGTTTGATACTGTCTGGTCTTACATTTAGGTCTTTAATCCATTTTGAGTTTATTTTTGTGTATGGTGTTAGGTAGTGTTCCAATTTCATTCTTTTACATGTAGCTGTCCAGTTTTCCCAGCACCACTTATTGAAGAGGCTCTCCTTTCTCACTTGTACGTTCTTGCCTCCCTTGTCGTAAATTAGGTGCCCAAATGTGCGTGGGTTTACCTCTGGGCATTCTATCCTGTACCATTGGTCTATATTTCTGTTTATGTGCCAGTACCATACTGTCTTGATTACTGTAGCTTTGTAGTATAGTCTGAAGTCAGGGACCCTGATTCCTCCAGCTCCATTTTTCTTTCTCAAGATTGCTTTGGCTATTCGGGGTCTTTTGTGTTTCCATACGAATTGTAAAATGTTTTGTTCTAATTCTGTGAAGAATGCCAGTGGTAGTTTGATAGGGATTGCATTGAATCTGTAGATTGCTTTGGGTAGTATAGTCATTTTCACGATATTGATTCTTCCAATCCAAGAACATGGTATATTTCTCCATCTGTTTATGTCATCTTTGATTTCTTTCATCAGTGTTTTATAGTTTTCTTAGTACAAGTCTTTTGCGTCCTTAGGCAGGTTTATTCCTAGGTATTTTATTCTTTTTGTTGCGATGGTTTATGGGACTGTTTCCTTAACTTCTCTTTCTGATTTTTCGTTGTTGGTGTTTAGGAATGCCAGAGACCTCTGTGCATTAATTTTGTATCCTGTGACCTTACCAAATTCATTGATTAGTTCTTGTGGCATTTTTAGGATTTTCTATGTATAGTATCATGTCATCAGCAAACACTGGCAGTTTTACTTTTTCTTTTCCAATTTGTATTCCTTTTATTTCTTTCTCTTCTCTGATTGCGGTGACTAGGACTTCTGAAACTGTGTTGAATAAGAGTGGCAAGAGTGGACACGTCCTTGTCTTGTTCCTGATCTTAGTGAAATGCTTTCAGTTTTTCACCATTGACTATGATGCTTGCTGTGGGTTTGTCATATATGGCCTTTTTGAGGCATTTTTATAAACCTGTTTTCTCTCCTCCCCCTCAAAGACTTGGGGAAAAACAGGTGGTGGTTTCTCCTCCCACCCCTTTTTAGCTTACCCTGTTTGGTTTTCTGCACTTTTAATAATGTATATCTCATGTTTTTCTTGTGTAGACAGATTCTGCACAAGAAGGGGGATATTTCTCACTGTTAGAGGACTTCAAAATTGAGATATGCCATGACCAAAGTTCTTTGCATGAAGTGTCTGCTGTTGCACTGGGTCAAGCAGGATTATTCTAAGAGGCATTCCTTTTGTGGCCAGGAAATTGTGGGAAGAGATCTCTAATGTCCTTTCTAATTGTCCTGGGGTTTGATGACTTGCTCAGCTGTAAAATGGAGATAAAAGGACATACCTTGGAGGATGGCTTTGAGGATTAGCAGTAATAGGTGTGATCACCTGGTATGGCTCTTAATTATATGCCACTGCACTACACTATTCACACGAACATCATGTATTGTAACATGCTTGTGTGTGTGTGAGTGTGTGTGTGTGTGTGTGTGTGTGTGTGTGTGTGTGTGTAATTTCCCCAGCTAAATGTAGAGTTTTTGAGGACAAAGATTATAGCTTATAATTCCTTGTTTTTCCTGCTTTGTACCAGAATATCCCATTTTGTAGATATTTGGTGCATATTTTTTAAGTGGGTGAATAGATGGATGGATAAATGAATTCACGCCAGAGTCTGTGCTTGGGAACTCACTAAGGGGATCCTGCCATAAATCCAGATAAATCAGTGGGTGATTTACAAAAGGTTTCACCGTTGGATCCTTTTCAGTAAGGAGCTCCCCTGGTGAACTTAAGATATAATTAAATTCCACCAAGTGGGGAAAGTGGCAGGGGTGGGGGTGATGGTGGTGGGACGCATTGGGAGACTGGGATTGACATATATACACTAATATGTATAAAATGGATTACTAGTAAGAACCTGCTGCATAAAAAAATAAAATAATATTTCCATGCCTTTTTTTTTTTTTTTTTTAAAGAAGATGTTGGGGGTAGGAGTTTATTTATTTTTGCTATGTGCGTCTTCATTTCTGTGCGAGGGCTTTCTCTAGTTGTGGCAAGCGGGGGCCACTCTTCATCGCGGCGCGCGGGCCTCTCACTGTTGCAGCCTCTCTTGTTGTGGAGCACAGGCTCCAGACGCGCAGGCTCAGTAGTTGTGGCTCACGGGCCTAGTTGCTCCACGGTCCATGCCTATTTTTAATAATGTCTATATAAGGTAAAGCAAAATACAGACGCCTGCCAAAGTCTGCTTTTGTCATTAGAAAAATGGAAGGCACTATAGAACCTTAATGTTAATATTGTCATATTATTTGCCCCTCTCCTAATGCCTCCTACGAAATCTCTTAAGGGAATCATTTCCCCAGAGACATTCCCTTTGCGATAGAGACCTTCTGGTCTGATGGGACCACACTTCTGAGATTCGTTTCTCCTAAGTCACAGCTCAAAGGTATCTCTACCCGACCCCACTGTCTTAACTTGTCAGTTTCCCCTTTAGTTTTTACAATTAATTTCTATCTTCTCTACAATTCCCTATTATTCTGTTTACAGTTTTTAAGTAGAAGTTATTTATTTCTTTGTTCAAGATACTTATTAATTGCTTACTGTGTGCCAGGTGTTGTGGTATAATGGGATGGGCCAGAGAAACTCCTCAGAATTGCTACTGCCAGGTACCACTAAAGATGGGCAGGTGTTTGCCAGGACATGCAATGGCCTGAAGACAATCAATGTCTTGGCCGTGACTGGGAAGCTGGAAGCAGCTCAGTAGGTCTGGAGCATGTGGTACAGTAGAGCAAGTTAAGGGAAGAATGCAGAGTATTGGAGGTGGATCAGAAAGCGTCTTAACAGAATTCTACTAGTGACTTAGAACATCTTTTTTTTTTTTTTTTTTTTAGAACATCTTTTTAAGGGTGACAGGGAGTCATTTAAGGATATCATGCTAGAAATGGACTAAGTTGCTTTTATGTTTGAGTCACAGCACGAGTTGTAGGGGTAAGGATTGGTCAGTAGGGGAAGAGGGCAGGGTGAGAAACTATGAGAAGCAATGAGGTTGTATCATCAGGATTTTGAGAGATGAAAGAGCCCATGGGAATTCATTATCATTAGTATATGGAAGAGAAAGCAAAACGAATTATCTGCGATGATCCCCAGGATGATTGAAGATGGCATTGCATTTAATTGAAAATGAGTAAATGAGGAATGGTGGGCTGGTTATAAAGATAAAAAATTTGGACTTGAACCTATTAAGACATGGCATAGTGTTTTGCTCATAGTTCTTACACCCTTAAAACTTTATGCTCCTTGGGCAGAACCTTTATCTGTAATTAATCTTTGTATCTCCCTGTTCCTACCTAAGTGTTTTGGAACAGGAGGGCTTTCAAGGTAGGGAATACATTGTAGGACAAGCTGTTTCTTCCTATAGGTGTTCTTTTTTTTCTTTTACACTTGATCTGTGATTACAAGGATAGATTGGGTGAGAAAAAACACATATGGTCACACACTAATCAGGACTTTATGTATAAAAGAGAAACACGTGGTGCCGCATGCTTGAGGTACCTCGATCATTTTTCAATGCAAAGTTTGGCTTTTCTTTGCTCCACTGTTTGAATGAAATTACTCTAGCATGTTAGAGATGTGTTCTTTTTCTTTTTCTTTCTTTTTTAACCTTGTTCTAATCCTTGCTACTTGAGTTCTAAGTTTCTTAGCATCTTCTCTCTGGAGATGGTTTCACAAGTATTTGTAAAGCTAATGGACGCTATTGTACGTTATAAGAGGACATCAGTAAATTCTTTAGGGTCCTTGTGACCCTTGGAAAAAGCATATTAGGAAGATGAAATATTGTTCACTGCTGGGTTGGTATCAAGTGCTATGTAACAGCATTAACAGTTTAAATTGTTGCTATGATGAGGAGCTTAAAACATGAGTAAATCGAAGGCTAAGTGTTTGGGTTTTAAATGGGCTCTGAAGGTAGTGGGTTGACGCAGCCTCTTTCAAGGGCTCTTGGGCAATATCTGTGAAAATGTTAAATATTGATAATCTTTGATCCAGCACTTCTGCTTCTAGGAATTTGTCTTTTAGAGATACTTGTACATATCCCCGGTGTGGTGTTGTGAGTGTAACAGCTAACCATCAGTAGGGACTTGGGTAATTTTAGTACATTCTTATGAAATGGTTAGTAAACACCTACCAAAATGAAATAGGTTGAGCGACAAGATATATAAAAATAATTTGGGTAATAAGGTCCCATCAAGAAATAGAACTGAGAAGTTTGGAGACTATAGGCAAAAGTTAATTGTGATTATCACTGAGAAATGAGGGACACTGCTTTTTTAAAATTTATATTTCTGTAATATTGTTAGTATCTTATAGAATTTTATCTAGAATATTTTAATTTCTTATACCAGTATATTCATAATATTTCCTAAAAGAATCCTTTTATTTTATAATAGATGGCTGAATTGTATCAAATTTAGGCAGTTGTCTTTGTAACAATTATAAGGGGAGAGAAAGAAGAAGAAAAAGAAGAAAAAAAAAAAAACTACAAGGAAAGCCAGAAGGAAAGCAAAAGGCTTTTTGTCTCTTTAATTGGCTATATCTAAATGTTTTAGGTGAAACATTTTCACTGACATTTCAAATTTCATACTGATATGAATCATGCAGAAATTAATGAACTGATATTGACTCGGTTTGAAAATGAACAGCAAGATTTATTGAGCAAAGCAGTAAATATTGACCCAGACAGAGGTAAGGTCAATATTTGCTTTGATATAACATAAATCTTAATATTTAGAAATCTATAAACTTTGTGGGTCTTACAGAAGGCATACAGAGAGTTATCTATAAGTATATATTATTCGTATCTGTGATGGATCAAAGTCAGACATCTTTTTTCCTGGTCATAAATTTGAAAGGATGATAGTCTCTCCTTTAAAACTAGTTTCTTTAGGGCAGGGGTGGGGTGAGTGTGGGTTAGTGGAGGGACATGATTGATTTAAATGTTCAAAGGAAAAATATACCTAGCTTTATACGTGCCTAATAATTGGAGAGCAATGATTTGCTCTGTGACTTACTTAAAGGCTACTTATCTTCATTTGTAACCAAACAAAATGTACTCATTTATTATATCTGATTTAGTTCATAAAACCCACTCTCTAACAATATAAAACAGAGGAACATTCTGTCATTCCCTTTGCATATTGTTAAGCTCACTTATGTGGAATTTTTTTGGCAAATAAAATACCATTCATATATATCATGCTGAGTAACATTTTATTGGCTTTTCCCTTTTTGTAATTATTAAGTTGAACTATACTCTTATTCCTTATCTTGTCTCTTCTCTTGGTTGGGTGAGCCTGGTTGCAATACAAAAGTAAGGGAAAACTTACTGGATTTCACTGGCTTCTGAACTTTTAGTATTGCCATTACGTGGCTGGAATAAGTGTCTAATGTGTGCTTAAAGATAGAGTATTCTGTTTGTTTAAGTATAGTCGGGAACTCAGTTCACAGGATCAAGTGTAACTGAGCAAAAGTCTTAACTCATATATGGTCCTGTTGTGGTCAGTCCACCATGAGTATTAGTAGTCTGATAACCGTGTAAAGTGGTGATGTTGGCTTTCAAAGATTCGTTAAGTGATTGTGAAATTAACCTAGCCTCCACCTCTCAGCTGGTAATTTCCCATGACCCTATTTGAGACCAACAGCATTAAGGATAGTGTATCTTCTTGGTTGTCTTTCTAGCTATTAAAATTTAACTGTACTCTGTTTCATTTATATTAAACCCCATTTTCTATCATGTAGTAAAGACCTTGTTTATGTTGAAAAACAAATCAGTGGTAGGTGTATAACGTAGAATTTTGCCTTCTCAACAAATGCTTTCTGATAACTTTAGGAATCCTTGCTTTTCATTAATAGTACTACAGTGTATAATAAATAATGTTTTCCCTGAGTGTAGTATTAAATGTGATTTTTTCATGTGAAAAATGACTTTACTGTGGTATAAGAACTTGACTTTAGCATAATAAAGTCATTTCTTCTTGAGTTCTTTATCAAGGAGAAACTCACAATTTGGTGCTAATAGGTCTTTTAACACTTGTCTGTCACTTGCCAGCATCACTTTTTAAGAGAGACAGGTCTTGCCCAGAGCCTTCAGCTGGGAGAGTATTTTAGAATTTGATCCTGTGGCTTTCATTATTTCTTGGTACCCCTAATATATGACAGGCCATGCTAGTTTTCTGTTTTGGTGTGTTAAGTTTCCTATTAATTACATATTTAAGATTTTATAAAAAGTCAGTTTAAGAAAAAAATTTTAACTCAGCATTTGTACAGCTGGCATTCCAGTATGGCAAAATGAGTCTTCTTCTCTACCAGATATTATCACCATCTTGGAAGGCTTGAAAACCTCTTATATGCCATGCAATCAACCTGTATCTCTGATGTGAAAAAATCCAGCAGGGTATATAGAGTTTCTTGAATTGGCTTAAAAATTATGGAAAATATTTAGTGTCCTAATTTAAAAAAGTATAGCTCATTGTATGTCCTGGTTCTGGTACAGTCACATAGATTATTAAAAATCTTAAATACACACTGGCCCAGTCCCCCTGAATTTTCCCTTCATCGCTGCCTCAGCCACTCCTCCTGTTCTGGGACCTTTGGGATTGAACACCCGTCCTCCACCATCCATTGTCAGTGTTTATTGCCCCTCATTTGTTAAATGTTTCACCTATCATCCCTGCTTATCATGATGGAGGGAATTTCAGAGAGTGAAAGTGTGGACTGTGGGGTGTTTTAAGGTGTGCATTACGCTCTGCGGCCCACTTACTGAATTTAGTTGACCTTGAGATCTTCTCTGTGTTTGGGAAGCCACTTGATCCACATTTCCTGTTTATGTTAATCCACGTTCTCCCAGTTTGATGGCCATTGCCTGGGAGGAAAACAAGCTCCTTCTTGAAGCTGCATAAAAATTTGCTGCTCCCAAAGGTATCATTTAGTTGCTCTGCCCCAATTATGGTTGGCCTGTTTCCCTCCTGGAAGCAGTTTATCTCTGTCCCACCCTTCCCTCTAGTTCCGAGGGTTAGGATAGCGTTCTTCCTTTTAGCTGGGCTTGCATGTCATTAGTACATTTGGTATCGATTGGTTGTTGAAACTTTAGCAGGAAAATGAAATATGAGCCTCTCGTAACTAGGCTGTTTGACGAGTACCTTCAAAGATGAGAGAGAAGCCATTTGTGGTGTGTTTCTGCTCCTGGGGCCCACTGTGATAATGGGAGGTATTTTCTCCTCACTGTTGTGAAGTGCATAGTACACAATTTCCTCTTGGGAAGTGATTTTGACACTTTTTGAATGTCCTGTGGCTTTTATATTCTTACACCACGTCCTAATGAGATATCTTTATAACATTCTTTTTGTGTAAAGATTGCCCTTTCTCTCACCATCCACTAGGGTGTGAAAAGGAAGTTTCAACACTTACGGCCAGTTGGACCGTGCACCTGCTGTACCAGCAAGAACTAGTCAAGATTAGCTTCTTTTGTCATGAGTATTCTTGGCTGGCAGTATTACCAGGATTTTTCTCCCGACTTCACACCGAGGTCACTTCCAGGTGCACGTTGGAGTATAAGGATTTGTTTTTGTATCAGTTATCATATTTTAGCCTCTGGGAAAGACCTTCGGACTCTCCTATCTTATAATAATAATAATGAGGGCAATTTATATCTTACATAGCCCTCTACAGACAGGGCACTGCCAGGTAGCATCTTCGTACTCTGCCATCTTTTTTTAAAATTTTTATTATTATTATTTTTTTTACGGTGCACGGGCCTCTCACTGTTGTGGCCTCTCCCGTTGCGGAGCACAGGCTCCGGACGCGCAGGCCCGGCGGCCATGGTGCACGGGCCCAGCCGCTCCGTGGCATGTGGGATCTTCCTGGACCGGGGCACGAACCCTTCTCCCCTGCATCGGCAGGCAGACTCGCAACCACTGCGACACCAGGGAAACCCTCTGCCATCTTTAAGGTATACTCTACGTTGTTTATGCTTTACCATTCTTAGCTGGTAGGCTTTGTACTTAGAATCACTTTCC
Source organism: Tursiops truncatus (assembly GCF_011762595.2). NCBI lineage: Eukaryota > Metazoa > Chordata > Mammalia > Artiodactyla > Delphinidae > Tursiops > Tursiops truncatus. The sequence continues at coordinate 75,033,386 of NC_047043.1, forward strand.
TCATGGCTTTAATAGGACTTCAGCAGTTCCAGAGGTCAAATGCTGAGGTATAAAGTCCAGAGAAAGAAGAGAAAATATCTTTTTCTTCTGTTGTATTTAAGAGCAAGTAAAATGCTCCTCATAGCACCCCACTCTTGGTCTATCAAAGCTTTTACCTCATTGGTCAGAAATGAATCATGTGTTCAGGCTTCATCCAATCACTGGTGAGAGAAATGGGATTAGCATGATTGGCTTAGACCAATGAGAATGTAGGCAGAAATAGCAGGGGGCATGGCTGTTGGCTAAGTAGCCCTTAGTGCCTGCTACCCTTGCTGTCTTTTCCAGGTCTTAAAAGCTAAGCAACCTCAACGGCACTTAATAAGGGAGGCAGTTACAGGAAAGACATTTCTTTACTTTTGATACGGGGTTTTGATTTCAGAAGCCTCACATGGTTGTAAATAAAATAATAAAGCTCCATGAATTTGGGGACCTTTACAGTTTTCAGGGTTGTACTGCCCAGTTAATCCTGTCGCCACTGGTTATATGTGGCTATTTCCATTTAAAGTAATTAGAATCAAGTCAAAGTCACAAAAAAGAATGATCTGGCCCCAAATGTCAATAGTGTCATCGACCCTGTGCTAGAGGCTTGCCAGAGTTCCTTGCTTTTGTGCAGTCTGTCACCATGATGCTGTGAGAGTTCCACCTTTCTAATCAGTTAGGGATGTATTTCCTGGGCGGAGTGAGTATTCTATGGCGAGGTTGCATCTGGCTGTGTTGTGCAGGTTGGCCAAGGTATTACGGGCTCAAGTGAGGGGCATATGCTGTTCAGCCCTTTCTGGAGACTGGAGAGGAGAAACGGCAAGCTTGGCAGGTTGACCATTCCAGCAGGCTTTGCATGAAATCATAAAGGGATGCATCACAACTCGGGTCGTGGTGAAAAGCCCTCCTCTCGTGTGGTGTGAAGACAATGAATGATCGCCAGGCTGCGGTAAAGAGGTGGTGAGGTTGCTCTTATTATTATTGTTTTATTTTTGAGGTCCCTGGTGACTACTCCACATGTCAATCCTTTGACCTAAGAGGCTGTTATGAAATAATATCTCTCTTAGAAATGCGTACCACGAAGGACCCTCCAGAAGAGCTGATCAAGCCCCTGCAGCACCATGAGAAAGTTTACAGCTACCCGATGTGAACCTTGACAAGTCACTCCAAAGGTGGGCAGGGCATAGCTCACTTTCTTAAGTGATCACTTTTAACAAAGGGAGTGGAAAGGAAAATAGACCTATGAATGGTGAATGACAGGTCATAATGATCCAGCTTTTTGTCAAGTGTCAGCCGCTTAATATTTGATATTAGTTATGTAAATGTTGTGAAAATGACCACAGATTCCTCCCAGAATGGATTCCTTACCTTCTGTGTGTGGCTTAAACAAAAAGTATCCTGTGGGGGAGGAGGATAAATGTGTGTATATGTATCTATACGTGTCATGGTGCCCTTAACTTTCTACAGAGCAGATGGTTACTATCTACTTGCTCTGTCTCAAGCCCTCTTGTTCATGTTTAGATGTAAAGACAGATTCATGGGGTCACTGCCTCCAGGGAGGTCAAAGACTCTTTTCCTCTTTCTGTTTTGAAAATGAAATCTGTTATCAGTGATAGTGCCTTAGAAGGTTGAATATACCAAGATCGAATATATTTATCCTGATACTCCTATGGTAGGTCTACTGAGAGTTTGAAAAGGTGTAAGATCATTAATATGCCAGGTTGACCCAGAAATATATTTTCTTTAAATTGGAATGATAACATCTTACCCAAGTATTGACATATCCATTTAAATTGTGTTCAGACTTGCGTTATTCCAGCTCTTTCCATCTCTACAATTTGGAATTCAAATCCAGATGCCTATTTATGGTGAAGGTCATGTGAGAAGCACTTTTCTCCCCAAAGAAATGTTGGAATTATCGTAGCGTGTTTTTCCTACCCTGGATTCTTTCTCATGTCCAAGACTAATTCCGAATGACTTTCTTTGTCATTACTGTTGACAGGAGACTTTATTTTTGGAATATTCTTTTTCTTTTAAGTTTTCTCTCTTAGTCTAACATCTCTGATTGATACCATATTTTCCAGGTCTCCATCTATATATAAAAGGGGTAGATTTGGGATTTCAAATCTCTCTTATGGAAATATAGACTAAATTATAAAAAGAAAGTATGTTCCTATCACAAATATATTATTTAACGCCATTATTATATTAAAATGTTTTCCCAATTAAAAACGTTTGTTCTAAAACAGCTGTTCATTGTTAAAATGTTACTTAAAATAGGAGGGTAGCCACACTCCATTTTTTAAGTAAGTATTTTTTTTGTAGTAAGAAAGGAACATCATGTTCTTTCACTCTATTTTCTTATGGCTTATTCAAATACATCATGATATCACTGTAGTAAATACTGTTTCGTAATTTCATCATGCAGACAACCCCAAAATGCATGGATTCTCAACTAAGTAGTTTGTCTAAAGGTTGCTCCAACTGACTGCTGCCCTTTGCAGAATATGTTGTATTGGCTCTTAAGAGCATTTAAAATATTTTTTATAGGAATTGCTTGGCATTTAGATGTTTTAAGTGATTTTAATAAATTAGGTACAGCTGTAATATAAAAGGTGGAAAATACACACTTTCAGGGTTGAAGGACACTTCAGTGGGTTGTAGAATGCTTAACATACAAGTTCAGATGAATATTTGCTATTTGATTTTTGGGCTCTCATTACAGAACATAATAGATTTATGCAGTGGGAAGACAGGAAATATAATAATTAGAAATATATTGATTTCAGATTTTCATCTGTAAAATCCTGGTCATAAAAACGGTTATTAGAATCCATGTTTATGGTCTTGAATTTGATTGAGAAGAGAGAGTTATTCATCAGAAAAGCCACCAGTCCCACCATTTACCGCACCGAATCATGAATTTATATCTCTGTAACTCGCAAGTGTGATGTATGTCTCTTTTTGGTAGGGACGGTTATTACAGGAATTAATTTTAGACATGGGGAGACTTTTATGGCCGTTTTAACTGTTACCTAAGATTTAAATAAGTTTACTGATTTCTTGGCGTTAGCCTCTGGGAGTAGAGTTTCGGTGAAGAAAAAGAGTATCATCAGTATGGAATTGTGGGAGTATCTCTTTGTTTACGTCTGAACTGAGTCTCATAGTAAGAAGTCTTGGCAGCGGGCTAAAGTGAAGGTGGTTGTTCGGAGAGTTATACGAGCCTGTGCCTGGAAGACTAGTTCAGTAGGTGGGTAATAGGCTTTTTATGGCAGGAAAGTCCTGAGGCCAAGGAAGATTGGGAATTGCTGAGGCAAACATTAGTACTGCAGGTGTTTTTCCTGCAGAACTTATCAGAGCCTTTAATATTCCACTCTTACTAAAGAATTGTAGACTTCACCTTTGCTGTGCACTCATACACTCCATTAGGAAGGGAGGGGAAGTTAAAAGAGACAAAGGGTCATGGTGGGGTGGGGAGAGTGTGGGTAGGAGATTGGTTCTTGTGAGCTGGATCACTGCCTGTCATTATTATCTTGTAAAAGCTTTAAGAGGACTGTGCTGGTGTTCTGGATTTGGTTGTAGGGAAATTTCAGTCGGAATGATGAGTTTCGCATGACTCAGACATCTACCGTGAAGTGAAATGCAGGGATATGCTTGATTAAAAGGAAAAGCCGTGCCAATGGACATCAGAAATATTTTCCTCTTTCTTCCTTACTTCATGGCAATGAAGCATTTGTGTATGAAAGAATTCCTTGGGGAATGAAATGCCATTTAGTTTAATGTGATGAAAATATGTATTTGAGTCACCATAAAAGAAAAGAGTTACTAGGATTGACTACATTTAAATTTAAGGGCTTGTGTTTTGTATGATACCTTCCTTAAGAGGATGATGACGTGTGGGAGTGTGGGTGGTTTTCGTACAGGTTGAAATTGGGAATAATAGAATTGTCACGAGCAAGTGGTTAGATGACAGGAACCCCCCCCCCCCCCCCCCCCCCCCGCCAAGATTTTAGTCAAGCCAGAATTCAGGTCATTGGGCCTCAACAGTGAGTATACCAGGAAAGATTAAGTTTGGAAATTAAGTTTTAAGAGTTAAGAGGGAAAGGGCTTCCCTGGTGGCGCAGTGGTTGGGGGTCCGCCTGCCGATGCAGGGGACATGGGTTCGTGCCCCGGTCTGGGAAGATCCCACGTGCTGCGGAGCAGCTGGGCCCGTGAGCCATGGCCACTGAGCCTGCGCGTCCGGAGCCTGTGCTCCGCAACGGGAGAGGCCACAACAGTGAGAGGTCCGCGTACCACAAAAAACAAACAAACGAGTTAAGAGGGAAAGAAAGAACTGGGATCAGAGAGTGTGGAGAGAGAAAGAAAACTGGTGCCTTGCTGACTGTAAAGAGTAGCAGGTCCTCTAATCAGGGCAGGTGAGCGTATTTCCCTTCATTGCCACATGGCCCCTGGGAGGAGGCATGGCAGAATCGCTCTTGATTGAGAATTACTGCTACAGAGCACTTAAAGCATAATAATAATAGCTCATAACAGTATAGAATACTGCAGAATTCTTAGATGGTAAAGTTGGCCATGACGTTTGATCTGATAAGCTTATTTAGGTAATTGTAAAAAGTTCCTTCTTGCAAGTGGGCGATTGTTTGTTAAGTGTTTTTTTTACTACTTTTTTGTAACAATGTGGCATGGATTTTATTTCCCTTTGAGTTGTGCTATGTCAGCCCTGGGAAGCATGGATGAAGTTGGTTGTAGCTCAGATTAGAGATGAAGAACAATAGTTAGATGCCTAATTAATGGCATATATGTTCACCCCTGATCTGTACAGTTTACTGTTCAGGGATGAATGATTAGGTGTGTTTTTAGACATTGTCTACCTTTACCAGATTATAGCCATAGTGCTTCATCTCATGCTTGTTTATGTGAAGATTTAAAGATGTTGCCTGAATTAAATCAAAACAGCAGGCGGGGCTTCCCTGCTGGCGCAGTGGCTGAGAGTCCGCCTGCCGATGTAGGGGACACGGGTTCGTGCCCCGGTCCGGGAAGATCCCACATGCCGCGGAGTGGCTGGGCCCGTGAGCCATGGCCACTGAGCCTTCGCGTCCGGAGCCTGTGCTCTGCAACGGGAGAGGCCACAACAGTGAGAGGCCTGCGTACTGCAAAAAAAAAAACAAAAAAAAAACAAAACAGCAGGCAAGGTCATAATGTTAATTATCTGAATGTTAGCCTGCAGCATACACGTACATATATTTTTTTCTGTCTGGTTGTGGGACTAATTCTTTAAATGATTTTCTTAATTTTACATACATTTTTCCCCCTGCATTTAATCTTGTTCTATTCAGATCATCTCTAATTTCTGTGGAAATGGCTTCATAAAGAATTTAAAACGAGCTGTGAATTGAGATCTTCTTTTTAAAAATGGAAATTGGGGGGTGGAATCAAGGTGGCGTACTAGGAGGACGCGGAATTTTAATTTCTTAAAAAATTTTCCTATTTATTTTTATTTTTCCTAATCTTTTATTTTTCAAATTTTATTTTATTCTTTATACTTTCTTAGTGATCTGTCCTTTTGGCTTCTCCCCCCCCCCCCCTTTTTCTTTCCTTTTTCTGTCGTGGTTTTAGTTTACGTTATTGTAGTTGTTTCACTTACAGTTTTTTTTTTTTCCTAATATATTTCTTACCTTTATAATTTTATTTTGTCTTTTATTCTTGGATATTGTACTGCTCCTTCTTTTCTTTCTTTCTTTCTTTTCTTTTTTTTTTTTTTTTTTTACCATGCCATGAATCTTGTGGGATCTTGGTTCCCAGGCCGGAGGTCAGTCCTAAGCTTCTGCAGTGGGAGCTCTGAGTCCAGACCGCTGGACAAATAGAGAACCTCAGACCTCAGGGAATATCAGTTGGAGTGAGGCCTCCCAGAGGTCTTCATCTCAGCAGCAAGACCCAGCTCTATCCAACTGCCTGCAAACTCCAGTGCTGGACGTCTCAGGCCAAACAACCAGTAAGGCAGAAGTACAGCACCAGCCATCAAAAATAAATAAATAAATAAAAAGAAATGGAATGACAAAAAAAATTGTTACAGATGAAGAAGCAAGGTAAAAACTTATAAGACCAAATAAATGAAGATGAAAAAGGCAACCTCCATGAAAAACAATTCAGAGAAATGGTAGTAAAGATGATCCGAAATCTCGGAAACAGAATGGAGAAAATACGAGAAACATTTAACAAGGATCTAGAAGAACTAAAGAGCAAACAAACAGTGATGAACAACACAGTTACTGAAATGAAAAATACTCTAGAAGGAGTCAATAACAGAATAACTGAGGCAGAAGAACGGATGACTGAGCTGGAAGATAAAATGGTGGAAATAACTGCCAGGGAGCAGAATAAAGAAAAAAGAATGAAAAGAATTGAGGACAGTCTCAGAGGCCTCTGGGGCAACATTAAATGCACCAGCATTAGAATTTTAGGGGTCCCAGAAGAAGAAGAGAAAAAGGGTCTGAGAAAATATTTGAAGAGATTGTAGGTCAAAAACTTCCCTAACATGGGAAAGGAAGTAGTCAAGTCCAGGAAGCACAGAGAGTACCATGCAGGATAAACCCAAAGAGAAACACACTAAGACACATATTAATCAAACTATCAAAAATTAAATACAAAGAAAAAATATTGAAAGCAGCAAGGGAAAAGCAACAAATAACATACGAGGGAATCCCCATAAGGTAAACAGCTGATCTTTCAGCAGAAGCTCTGCAAGCCAGAAGGGAGTGGAGTGGCAAGACATATTTAAAGTGATGAAAGGGAAAAAACCGACAACCAAGGTTGTAGTATCTCATTCAGATTGGAGGGAGAAATGAAAACCTTTACAGACAAGCAAAAGTTGAGAGAATTCAGGACCACCAAACCAGCTTTACAACAAATGCTAAAGGAACTTCTCTAGGCAGGAAACCAAAGAGAAGGAAAAGACTTACAATAACAAACCCAAAACAATTAAGAAAATGGCAGTAGGAACATACATATCGATAATTACCTTAAACGTAAATGGATTAAATGCTCCAACGAAAAGACATAGACTGGCTGAATGGATACAAAAACAAGACCCGTATATATGCTGTCTACAGAAAAACCACTTCAGACCTAGGGACACATACAGACTGAAAGTGAGGGGATGGAAAAAGGTATTCCATGTAAATGGAAATCAAAAGAAAGCTGGAGTAGCAATTCTCATAACAGACAAAATAGACTTCAAAATAAAGATTATTACAAGAGACAAAGAAGGACACTACATAATGATCAAGGGATCAATCCAAGAAGATATAACAGTGGTAAATATTTACGCACCGAACATAGGAGCACCTCAATACACGAGGCAAATGTTAACAGCCGTAAAAGGGGAAATCGACAGTAACACAATCATAGTAGGGGACTTTAACACCCCACTTACACCAATGGACAGATCAACCAAAATGAAAGTAATAAGGAAACACGAGCTTTAAATGACACATTAAACAAGATAGAATTAATTGATATTTATAGGCCATTCTATGAAAAAAAAACAGAATACACTTTCTTCTCAAGTGCTCATGGAACATTATCCAGGATAGATCATATCTTGGGTCACAAATCAAGCCTTGGTAAATTTAGGAAAATTGAAATTGTATCAAGTATCTTTTGTGACCACAACGCTATGAGACTAGATATCAATTACAGGAAAAAAACTGTAAAAAATAGAAACACATGGAGGTTAAACAGTACACTATTAAATAACCAAGAGATCACTGAAGAAATCAAAGAGGAAATCAAAAAATACCTAGAAACAAGTGACAATGAAAGCACAATGACCCAAAACCTATGGGATGCAGGAAAAGCAGTTCTAGGAGGGAAGTTTGTAGCAACACAATCCTACCTCAAGAAATAAGAAACATCTCAAATAAACAATCTAACCTTACACCTAAAGCAATTAGAGAAGGAAGAACAAAAACACCCAGATTCAGCAGAAGGAAAGAAATCATAAAAATCAGATCAGAAATAAATGAAAAAGAAATGAAGGAAACAGTAGCAAAGATCAATAAAACTAAAACCTGGTTCTTTAAGAAGATAAACACAATTGATAAACCATTAGCCAGACTCATCAAGAAGAAAAGGGAGAAGCCTCAAATCAACAAAATTAGAAATGAAAAAGGAGAAGTAACAACTGAACTGCAGAAATACAGAGGATCATGAGAGATTACTACAAGCAACTATATGTCAATAAAATGGACAACCTGGAAGAAATGGACAAATTCTTAGAAAAGCACAACTTTCTGAGACTAAACCAGGAAAAATAGAAAATATAAATAGACCAAACACAAGCACTGAAATTGAGACTGTGATTAAAAATCTTCCATAAAAAAAAAAGCCCAGGACCAGATGGCATCACAGGCGAATTCTATCAGACATTTAGAGAAGAGCTAACAACCATCCTTCTCAAACTTTTCCAACACTCCCACACTCATTCTACAAGACCACCATCATCCTGATACCAAAACCAGACAAAGATGTCACAAAAAAAGAAAACTACAGGCCAATATCTCTGATGAACATAGATGCAAAAATCCTCAACAAAATACTAGCAAACAGAATCCAAGAGCACATTAAAAGGGTCATACACCATGATCAAGTGGGTTTATCCCAGGAATGCAAAGATTCTTCAATATACGCAAGTCAATTAATGTGATACACCATATTAGCAAATTGAAGGATAAAAACTATATGATAATCTCAATAGATGCAGAAAAAGCTTTTGACAAAATTCAACACCCATTTATGATAAAAACTCCTCAGAAAGTAGCATAGAGGGAACCTACTTCAACATAATGAAGGCCACATATGACACACCCACAGCCAACATCGTTCTCAATGGTGAAGAACTGAAACCATTTCCTCTATGATCAGGAAGAAGACAAGGTTGCCCACTCTCACTCCTGTATTCAACATAGTTTTGGAAATTTTAGCCACAGCAATCAGAGAAGAAAAAGAAATAAAAGGAATCCAAATCGGAAAAGAAGAAGTAAAACTGTCACTGTTTGCAGACGACATGATACTATACATAGAGAATCGTAAAGATGCTACCAGAAAAGTATTAGAGCTAATCAGTGAATTTGGTAGAGTAGCAGGATACAAAGTTAATGCACAGAAATCTCTTGCATTACTATACACTAATAATGAAAAAACTGAAAGAAATTAAGGAAACACTCCCATTTACCTTTGCAACAAAAAATAAAATACCTAGGAATAAACCTACCTAAGGAGACAAAAGACCTGTATGCAGAAAACTATAAGACACTTATGAAAGAAATTAAAGACGATACAAACAGATGGAGAGATATATTATGTTTTGGTTTGGAAGAATCAACATTGTGAAAATGACTATACTACCCAAAGCCATCTACAGATTTAATGCAGTTCCTATCAAACTACCAATGGCATTTTTCACAGAAGTATAACAAACAATTTCACAATTTGTATGGAAACAGAAAAGACCCCCAATAGCCACAACAATCTTGAGAAAGAAAAATGGAGCTGGAGGAATCAGCTCCTGGACTCCAGACTATACTACAAAGCTCAGTAATCAAGACAGTATGGTACTGACACAAAAACAGAAATATAGATCAATGGAACAGGATAGAAGGCCCAGAGATAACCCACGTAAATATGGTTACATTATCTTTGATAAAGGAGGCAAGAGTATACAATGGAGAAAATACAGCCTTTCAGTAAGTGGTGCTCAGTAAACTGGACAGCTACATGTAAAAGAATGAAATTAGGACACTCCTTAACACCATACACAAAAATAAACTCAAAATGGATTAAAGACCTAAATGGAAGGCCAGACACTTTAAAACTCTTAGAGGAGAACATAGGCAGAACACTCTATGACATAAATCACAGCAAGATTCTTTTCGACCCACCTCCAGAGAAACGGAAATAAAAACAAAAATAAACAAATGGGACCTAATGAAACTTAAAAGCTTTTGCACAGCAAAGGAAACCATAAACCAGATGAAAACACAACCCTCAAAATGGGAGAAAATATTTGCAACTGAAGCAAGTGACAGAAGTTTAATCTCCAAAATATACAAGCAGCTCATGCAGCTCAATATCAAAAAAACAAACAACACAATCCAAAAATCGGCACAAAACCTAAATAGACATTTCTGCAAAGAAGAGATACAGGTTGCCAACAAACACATGAAAAGATGCTCAACGTCAGTAGTCATTAGAGAAATGCAAATCAAAACTACAATGAGGTATCACCTCACACAGGTCAGAATCGCCATCATCAAAAAATCTATAAACCATAAATGCTGGATAAAAGGATGTGGAAAAAGGGCACCCTTTTGCACTGTTGCTGGGAATGTAAATTGGTTCAGCCATTATGGAGAACAGTATGGAGGTTCCTTAAAAAACTAAAAATAGAATATGACCATACCATATGACCCAGCAATCACACTATTGGGCATATACCCTGAGGAAACCATAATTCAAAAAGAGGCATGTACCACAATGTTCGTTGCAGCAGTATTTATAATAGCCAGGACATGGAAGCAACCTAAGTGTCCATCGACAGCTGCATGGATAAAGAAGATGTGGCACACATATACAACGGAATAGTACTCAACCATAAAAGGAAACAAAATTGAGTTATTTGTAGTGAGGTGGATGGACCTAGAGTTTGTCATACAGAGTGAAGTAAGTCAGAAAGAGAAAAACAGATACCGTATGCTAAAACATATATCTGGATTCTAAAAAAAAGAAAATGGTTTTGGTGAACCTAGGGGACAAGACAGGAATAAAGACACAGACGTAGCGAATGGAGGACCCGGGGAGCGGGAAAGGGTAAGCTGGGACGAAGTGAGACAGTAACGTTGACATATATGTACTACCAAATGTAAAATAAATCTCTAGTGGGAAGCAGCTGCATGGCACAGGGAGATCAGTTCGGTACTTTGTGACCACCTAGAGGGGTGGGAGGGAGACGCAAGAGTCAGGGGATATAGTGGTATACGTATGCATATATCTGGTTCACTTTGTTATACAGCAGAAACTAACACAACACTGTAAAGCAATTATACTCCAATAAAGATGTTAAAAAAAAAAACAACAACAACGAAAAATCTCTTGGGCTTCCCTGGTTACACAGTGGTTGAGAGTCCGCCTGCCGATGCAGGGGGACTCAGCTTCGTGCCCCGGTCCAGGAGGATCCCACGGGCCGCGGAGTGGCTGGGCCCGTGAGCCATGGCCGCTGAGCCTGCGCGTCCGGAGCCTCTACTCCACATCGGGAGAGGCCACAACGGTGAGAGGCCCGCGTACCACAAAGAAAAAAAAAATCTGTTATTTTAAAAAAAAAAAAAAAAAGGAAATTGCAGTTATTCAGGTTAGAATTTTATCTAGAATTATAGCTTAATAACTCAATATTATTTTCAAATTCGTATTTTAATGCAATTAAAAGTTGGGTTTTTAATTTTTGGAGCAGAAAGAAAGATGTTTAACTTTTCCTTTGCCTGCCAAGGAATCCTTTTTTCTTGGCATGGACAGCAGTGCCCTCTGTCACACCTCCTTTTACCTTCTACCCCTGGGTCCTGGGCTTTTAAATTCTGTTTGGCAGAATTTTCTCTTCCCCATTTACCTTTCCCTGGACGTAGAGGTTATCCCTCTCTCTGGCTCTTGTTTCTCTCCTGAGACAGCTGCATCTCACCATTTTCCATGACCTGCTTTATTCCTCTTTCTACTTGTGTTTCATATTTGGGGAGGTTGATGCGAGGTGGAGGGAGTCAAGTTCGATGAAAAGAAAGTAGACTCTTATCTCTTTTACACTGTACAATGCCTTTTTTCAAAAGCAAAACAAAGAGGAAATAAGATGCATTATGGTGAAACGTTGACACTTGACCGTAATGAAGCTTTTAGTTTCCATAATGTTTAGTGGAGGCTGGAAAATCTGCCAATGATTCTGTGTTCAGCTCAAGTTTGCTCTGGCACCTAGAGGGGAGGGAAAAATGGGTTGCAGAAACTGGAGGATTTTATCTTTTGTCTTTTTTAAAAAGCTTTCTGTGGAATTTGGATGGCATATTAATTTCATATCCCGGTAGTTCTTTGAGTTTTGTTTAAACCATACAAGCTGATTTTTACGTGTGACTTTTGTCCGTGTGTGAATGCACATTTAAAGATCGTTAAGATGCTAGGGGTTAGTAGTTGAATCTTTCGTTTTCCCTCATAACTTATTTTGTTTTGCAGTTCAGTGATCATGGAGATGAGCTATAAATCTAATACCAAAAATAGTTCTTATGCCTACACAACCCATATTTGCTACCTTGCCTTAATGTGTTCTTTCCTATTCCAGTGAACCGTCTTTGGAACAATGTTAAAATGATATCATATCCCTCTTTCCCCTCTTTTCCTTTTTCTTTCCTGAACCACTGTAGGGTTGGGGTAGCTTGAGCGGAGAGAAAAACTGTGATAACTATTTTAACTTTTGTTCACACAGGTACACACACACGTATGTGTTTTTCTTATTTAGACATTTGATTTTTGGTAACATTGTTCTCTTAACGATGTAGAGTAGATATTTGTCTGGGTCAATACATAAAGATCCATGTTTTAAAAAATAACCTCATGTCATCACATGGTATAGATACAGATGGACCGTACGTTATCCAAACATTTCCTTATTGATCAACATTCACATTGTATCCAGCTCTCTGACACCAACAGAGTGCTCCAGTATTCATCCTTATATACTGGTGCTTTTATTTTTGTAAACGATTGTCAAAAATGGGGATGCTAGATCAAGGAATATGGTATTATTTTTTCCTGTGTCCTTTGGTACTTGGCTTTTCAGATTTGATTCTTTATCACAAAGAAGGGGAGAAATGAATGGAACAACTCCATAATAGAGAGACTGAAAATAAGCAAATTGATCAGTGGTGCAAGAATTGCTTTTATAGGCAAACATCAGATGTTGCTTTGGAAAACACACAGGTGCTTGTCTTCACAAGTATGTGTCTTGAGGGCTGGTGTAGGGTGGAGTGTGGTAGGTGTGTTTTGGGGGGGAATTGAATCTATCCTATAAAATCTTTGGAAGCGTTTCTGGATGAATGTAGTCAGGTGGAAACTATTCAGAACAAAAGTGACAAAGACTGTACAATAACAATTACTTCTGAATTAGAGACTTAGGAGTTGGAATTTTACCAGATACAATATTTGAGAAATGCAAGCGATCCAGTGGTTTGCTTGCTTTATTGTATATTGTTCATAGGTTTGAAACTATTTTTTGCTTGAGCTGAAGTAAAGGAGGGAGGAAGAGGAAAGATTAATACCTAGCTATTGACTAGTGATAGCAAAGTAATAAAGAACTCCCGTTTGATAGAAAGAAATGGTGGAAAGTTCCAGGGATGCTGTCGATGTGGAAGTTTGGTACATGTGGCCAAAATGAGAGACTTTTGGACTGAAGGTGTTTATTGGAAAAATAATTTATTGAACATTACCTTTGTATGAAGGTGGTTTTGGTGAATAATGTCTCTTAATTTCTCCCATCAACCCTGAGGGGAGGGTACGGTTATTATTGTGACTTGAAGGTGTGAAAATCAAGGAATATGGAGTTAAAGAACTTGCCTTTTGCCCACTGCTGTATCTTAAGATCCTAGGAAAGGGCTTTGCACAGAGTATGTGTTTAGTAAAAATTTGGTCCATGAATTTAAAAAACTTCAAAGCTAATACTTGTCTACTTGTCCATCCACGCCAGGCTTTGAGAGTATCTAAGAGATTGCATTCCTTCCCTAAAGTAGACCATGCAGAACACAGCAAAACATGACATTGAAGAAGAGTTTTTCCAAACTTAGTTAATTTTCCAGCGCAGAGTCTAAATGACTTTGGTGACCAAGAGGTCTCCATAGTGTGAGACATTCATGCTAGTCTGGCCACTGGGAAAGTGGGTCCAGGACCAGACGGCATAGTTATTCATTTATATGCTTCAGCTAATCATTTCTGCAGAGGATGTTTCGGGTATATATAAATATTCCATTTGGAGTTTTTTCTTGACACTTGAAAATTTGGCTTTTTATGTACGTAGTGTGAGAGTTGGTGCTGGAGCTGTTGCTGTGTAAGAGTCCTCACCAGAACAGCACCAGACCACATCTGGGGCACGCTGATTCTGGGAGCCTCAGTCTGATGCAGACCTCAAGTCTCTTCCAGTTTGTTTTCTATTTATTAGGCTGGATGTGTCTTCACCACTCTCGGGAGATTTCAAAGTTAAAATCGTTGTTTTATAATCAGCATCAACATAATCGACACAAAGAATGTTACACGGATTTGTGCAGGCAGCCAGCGGAGAGTGAAGTGTGCTTGCCCGCTCGGGTCTGCACCCCATTCCCCGTCCACAGGTGACTATTGACCAGCTTCTCAGGTTATTATGAAATTGCACTTCTATAAAGGTTGTTAGTTAAAATGAGATTGAAACAAATACCTGAGTGACCCAGGGATGGCACTGTATCTGACCTGGTCCCCAAATGAAGAATTTATTCTTTCGTAACACCTAGTTATGAAAGGATAACTTATCCATCTGATTCCAAGTTGGGCTCCTTTCCTGTGCCTTCTGTAGTTCTCACTTCCCAGCAGGTGTCCTCTCCCCTCACCCCCAATTGATAGTTTTCATCAGCTTGCCATTACGTGTGATGCTTTATCCCTTAAAGAAAATCCTTTCTATAGGAAAGCGTGTGAAACGACGTGGACATGGCTGCCTCATTTCCTGAATAGGGATGTCTGTTTTTAAAAGTACTAAAATAGAGTTGCAAGAGAAATGTTTGGGAAATCTTCTTTTTGATAATTTAGTTGATATAAAAAGATAAGCTGAGTCTTATCAAATGCTCAACAGTCTTAAAAGAAAAATAGCTTCACATGTAGAGTTCATTTCTGTGTAAAACAGACACTAAAGGTCTTGGCTGAGGGTTGAAGGTTCTAATAGCAGTGGATTAGGTTGGTCTGGAAACTCTGCATCTCCAGATTTTTTTTCTGTGTCGTAGGGAGTGACTCTGAGGCCAAGTGATACTATTTGCTAAGGGAACGATACTGCTGTCCCACCCTAAAGTGCTTTTGCCAGTTTTTTTTTTTTCCTTTGGATGAATGACAGTCATGAAGTTGACTTACTTCCTTAAAAGGTTAGACGATGTTTTTAACCCCAAGTTCCCATTATGATTGGAATTTCAAATTTAGTTTTATTGAAAAGATTTATAATTGACACAGGTGCTTTCCCTTTTGCTAAAGGAGTAGAAATTCTAGGTATCATTTGATGATTATGGGAAGAACCAGTTTGTGTCTGTTCATTATTTTCTCTTGATCAGACTTGTTTTTCAGGCTCAGAAAACTCAGAAGCTACCATCAAGAGGGAGCCAGGAAGGTGCCTTCTGCCCTTGAGCCTTACTAAGGGTAGCGCCACCTTTTCTACACAGGAAATTCTATCCCTTTAACTGGACGCCCCAGTTTCTTGATGTTCTCTGGTTGCAATGATCTGTAGTTTGGCACGCTCTCTCTTATACTTCATACTTCAGCACCAAGAGCATTTGTCATTCCCGAACAGTCTCTGATTTTCCCTGCAGCTAAATGTTAATTTACACAGATTTTGCATCTGGGATGGCTTTCTTATTGTGTATTTTTTTTTTTTTTTTTTTTTTTTTGGCGGTACGCAGGCCTCTCACCACTGTGGCCTCTCCTGTCGCGGAGCACAGGCTCCGGACGCGCAGGCCCAGTGGCCACGGCCCACGGGCCCAGCTGCTCCACAGCACGCGGGATCCTCCCAGACCGGGGCTCAAACCCGCGTCCCCTGCATCAGCAGGCGGACTCTCAACCACTGCGCCACCAGGGAAGCCCTCTTATTGTGTCTTAAAATCCTCCCTGTCTTCAAGATGTATTTCAAAAACCACTTCTTTGCCTAAATGTCGGCAGATTTTTAATTTTGCTCCATCCTCCAATTTGAATTAATTATCGCATGCCTCTATAACTTTCCTTATTTATTATTTTTGCACCGAACATTTAGGTAATTATGGACTGGGGTGCTTTGCTTTGCGTACTGGTTTGTGAAGTTCTTGAGGGGCAAGCTTCAAGTTTCCTTCCTCTTTGAATCTTTGCTGGCCCTAACTTGGTACCACAC
This sequence comes from Tursiops truncatus, assembly GCF_011762595.2. Classification (NCBI taxonomy): domain Eukaryota; kingdom Metazoa; phylum Chordata; class Mammalia; order Artiodactyla; family Delphinidae; genus Tursiops; species Tursiops truncatus. The sequence goes on from NC_047043.1 coordinate 75,049,572, forward strand.
ATAGAGAAGTTCCTAAATAAATATTTGAAGGACTTTATTAAATTCTCTGTCTCTGTGGAACACAGAAATAACATTTCTTCTAGTCAGTAAATAATAAAGTATTTACTTGGCAGCTTTATTTTGTAAAGATTCAAATCAGAGCTGTATAGCAGAGTTCTTTATGACGATGGAAATGTTCTGTTCTGTGCTAACACGGTAGCCACTAACCAAACGTGGCCATGAGCACTTGAAATATGCCTAGTGTAGCCGAGGAATGGAATTTTAAATTTCATTTAATATTAATTAACTTTAAATTTAAACAGCCACTCTTGACTAGTGGCTACTGTCTCGCATTGTATAACATGTCTTGTATAACATCTTACATAAAAACCTGAATGAACTTTTTGGCCAACTCAATACAATAAAGGCAGAGAAATAAGTTGTTTTAATTTGGATCCTTTCCTCTTGCACTTCAGCCATGTTTGTTAAACACCTATTAGGTGATAATACTTTTTCTAGGCCCTGGAGATTCCAAGAACATTTGTTAATTCCAGGACTCAGGAAGCTGTCACAGTACTGCAGAAAGACCAAGATCCCAACATTCATTAATACAGGAGAGTACACATGAAACTGTCAGGGAAGACAGAGAAATGGGGACACATAGAAGAGGGTGGTATAAAGCCAAGGATCGTTTGCAGCCAGAACCGTGGGACTGGGGGCAATACTACAGAGGTCAAGGAGGGAATCGTAGAGGAGGGTCAGTTGAGGGGAGCCTGTTTTATGACGTGGCAGGAGGGTATTAGCAATCTGTTTCTAGATACTTGAAGCATGGTAGATGGTAATCTAGTGACCTGTTCACTGAATCTGAAGAAGTCTCCCATAAAAGACACTGCTCCGAAGTCCTGTTACTTCATTCATTTCTTTGACTCTGAGTCCTGACAGATTTCTGTGATTTCAGGTACCAAGTCTATTTAGCTTATACAGTTGACCCTTGGACAACTGGGTGTTTATTTGAATGTAATTTATAGTTGGTCCTCTGTATCAGTGGTTCCTTCGCATGCAAGGATTCAACTAACCACACGGGACCATGTAGTTCTGTAGTTATTTCCTATTAAAAAATATCTATTTATAAGTGGATCTGGAGCAGTTCAAACCCGCTGTTGTTCAAGGGTCAGTTGTAATAGAATCTTCACTGTCTAACACAATACCTGTCATGGAGACGCGGCACAGGAAACATTCATTCATTCATTTGTTCATTCATCTGTATGGCAAATACTTGATGGTCTGCTCCATTCCAGGTAGTGTGGCCGCACTGGAGAACGTGACCCTTCTTGGTTCCAGGTTCCACGAGACCCATCTTAGTGGGACATTTGGCAAGAAACTAGTGAATATCAATAGATAAAACTGATCTACACTAGCCATGAAGGAAATGAATGGGCCTGTGATAGACAGCAGCAATTAGGATCTATTTTACGTAGACGGTGAGTGAAAATCTCCCCGTCATGTGATGCGTCAGGGAGAACGAATTCCAGGCTGAAAGAGTATCAAGTCCAGCAAAGACCATGTGGTTGGAGAAGGCACACAACTTGCTCTATTAGCGTTTTTCGGAAGACCATGAAGCTCCGAGTAAAGTAAGAGAGATGGGAGTCCTGTGAGATGAGGCCCCAGAGGGAGAGAAGGAGGCAGGAAGGAGCCAGATTCTACAGAATCTTACGGGATGTTTTTTTTTTTTTTTTTTTTTTTGCGGTACGCGGGCCTTTCACCACTGCGGCCTCTCCCGCTGCGGAGCACAGGCTCCGGACGCGCAGGCTCAGCGGCCATGGCTCACGGGCCCAGCCGCTTCGCGGCATGTGGGATCCTCCCGGACCGGGGCACGAACCCGCGCCCCCTGCATCAGCAGGCGGACCCTCAACCACTGCGCCACCAGGGAAGCCCTATGGGATGTATTAAAGAGAATAAAATCCTCAGGATCCTGAGGAATCATTAAAGGTGAGCAATATTTACACTTGTTTCAAGAGGATACTCACCACACACACATACACACGTGCTCTAAAGGGCAGAAGTGTGTGGAGTCCTAGTCTTGGTAGTCTCTGAGCACTCATGGTCATTCGTGCTGCTGTTTTGAGATACCCTCCTTTTGGCCACAGATGAACATCTATTAAGAAACTGCACAGAGTTCTACATCCTCATGGGAGGGCTTGAAGCTAAGCAAACTGGGGGAACATCTGATGAACCCTTGGAGAGACAAAAGTGGAGGATATGATGCTGCGCAAGTAGGTTTCGACTCCAGGTCTAATTTTATGGGTCAGCCCCCAGCGAGAGGAAGTATTTGGCCAGAAGAGGATCATGGCTCCTAATTGCCTTCCTAATTTCACATGCCAGCGTTGGGGGCTGAAGTCCTGGTGCTTGGCGCTGTATATCACAGATGACTTGTACCTGGAGAGACGAGACTAAAATATCTTCCAGGGATGAGCCTTTTTTTTTTTCCTTTTTTGGTAGCCCTCCTGGCAGTGGAGATGCAGACAGGAGGAGTTGACGGATGTAGGTTATATAGAGGGCCTTTGCAGGTAGGGAGACACGAGCCAGCTCAGACAGCAGCATCCTTCCCACCAAACCTTCTAGCTTTAGGAAGATTGATTTCTGAACTTTTCTTGTTTAAGCCGTGCTCATTATCAGTAGGATATGCCATGAAGTCGAGGTAACATACATGCTGTTAGTACTCTGCCCAAATTTCCGTTTCTTTTTTCCAAGCACCTTTTGTTTTTCTTTCTTTGTTTTTTTGCATGCTGGCCTGCAGCCCACCTGCTGGCATCTGCAAGTCTTTGCTTGAGGGCTCTCTAGGGTCACAGGAACCTGAACGAGGCAGTCAGATAGTGCGGGGGAATTCATGCCCCTGAGCCAGCAGCTTCCTCTCAGCCATTGATTGATGAGAGTTGAATAATACTTTCCTGTCTCTTTTCCTTCTCCTGTTGTTTCCTAGGTCACCTCCCAAATGAAGTACTAGTACTTGAATCTTGACCTCAGGATCTATTTCTGGGGAACCCCAGACTAAGACATATTAAGAAGAGTTGACAAAACAACTTCATGGCCACAAAACTTCATTATCACACACAAGGAAGTCACATATGAAACGAATGTTACGTTTTTCTGAATAAAACAAGGTCAGGGTTATTATATAAAATAATAATCAATGGGCTTCCCTGGTGGTGCAGTGGTTGAGAGTCCGCCTGCCGATGTAGGGGACGCGGGTTCGTGCCCCGGTCCGGGAAGATCCCACGTGCCGCGGAGCGGCTGGGCCTGTGAGCCATGGCCGCTGAGCCTGCGCGTCTAGAGCCTGTGCTCGGCAACGGGAGAGGCCACAACAGTGAGAGGCCCGCGTACCGCAAAAAAAAAAAAAAAAAAAAAAAATTGGGGATTTTAATTGAAAAGGCCGCTAGTAAGATCTTCCTTAAATGAAAATCACAGTGCACACATCCTAAATGGAACTGTAAAAATGAGGCATTCTGGCCACACTGAGCCCTCATTCCTGCATGACAGCGGTGCTCCCTTCTAGTCCAGCCCTGCTGCTCAGTAATTTCTTGCACTGTGCCACTTATATTATCTGCCTGGCCTCTGGAGACAGTTGAATTTGCATCCATGATCTAAGAATTTGTTTTCAGTTCATTAACTATTTGAAAAACTTAATTTTTAAGGCACTCCTGCCAATTAGCTCTAAATATGAAGATAAAAGATCTATGAAATTAAAATGTGTGTTTGTGTCCATCCTCTGTTTTAGAGGGTGATCTACTTGATGTTGTCATATTATGTTAATGGGATTTTGTTAACAAAAACATCGATTAGCTCGGAGCTCTCCCAGAACGTGCCTCCAGGGGGAATGGGAAGGAATTTTTGTAATTATACAGCTCTTAGAGTATCTGACTTGGGTCTCTTTAGTTAGGTTAGTTAATTTTGGCTGACTCTGGAGTGTCTGCCAGAAAGTCGAGGGAACGTGTGGATATTAAAAGGATTTGAGTAGGAAAGGCTCCGTGATGACCTGTGTAGGGAGGAAGGATGCTGTCGCTGCATGTATTGGGAAATTCATCATTGATTTCCTTCTTCCGTCTACATTTAAAAAGTTCATAAACCTTTAGGAGTGGAAGAGCCAGTGAAATAGAATTTGCAAAGTTCCTATAAAATTGGTTTACTTGTGTGTGCACTTCAGTTAAACAATTGAAGGATGACTGGGTTTATGGGCATTTAGAGTCTGTTTATTCTAGGGATAAATGCTAGGAAAAAACCCTGTAACTTCAGTTTGAGGACTGTCCTTTAAGTGATTGTTGTTTCAAATCTGTTCTGTTTTTTGGCGACTCATGGGTGGTGTGGAAACGATGAATTTGGGACACATGTCATCTCTTCCCATGTTCTGATCCCTTCACTGAAGAAAATTTTGTCTGTGACAACAGTAGACTTTTTATCAGCATGATAAGAACAGCATTCAGTTCTAAATTTAGACAAATAGTTGATTTTTCAACTGAATCATGAGTTGTGTCAATTACTTGAATCAACTGAATTTATTAAGTAACTAATTATTCTTCCCATTTTTCTTAATAACTGTGATTTATGATGAGCTTCTGCTCATCATAAGATGACCAGTGGTACCTCTGAATGGATATAATTGCAGTTGTGAGCAAAGGCGCTCCATAGGTAATTACTTTGTATAGGCACTCTGTGATATAGGGAAGCACCAGTTCCAATATGACTTCAAGACTTGTAAAGCAAGGAGCAAGGTACTGCATGCTTCCATCTTCCTTTGACTTTTATTTATTTATTAAAAAAATAAGTTTATTTTTTAAAAAATATATTTATTTATCTTTGGCTGTGTTTGGTCTTTGTTGCTGCGCGCAGGCTTTCTCTAGTTGTGTCAAGCAGGGGCTACTCTTCGTTGCGGTGCGTGGGCTTCTCATTACGGTGGCTTCTCTTGTTGCGGAGCACAGGCTCTAGGCATGTGGGCTTCAGTAGTTGTGGTGCATGGGCTTAGTAGTTGTGGCTCGCGGGCTCTAGAGCGCAGGCTTGGTAGTTGTGGCGCATGGGCTCAGTTGCTCCGCAGCATGCGGGATCTTCCCAGATCAGGGCTCGAACTTGTGTCCCCTGCATTGGCAGGCGGATTCTTAAACACTGTGCCACAAGGGAAGTCCCTTTCTTTGACTTCTATTAAAACTTGTTTTAAATGAAACAAATGTACCTGCCTTATTTACCATCTCCTCAATGTCAGATGTTATTTTCCGTGCTATCATAGGCTAATTTGACAAACCCATCAATGCTAATTCAATAATAGATGATGACAGTCCTTTATTCATCAGTTGAGTCATGTGTTAAATCAGTCAATAAATTGAGTGTGAACCATCAGCCAGGCTGGTGAACCCTGCCTCCACACTTAGGTGATACGAAAGACGGATATGAAACAGACAGTTTCACCAGACATTGATTTAAAGGAGTTTGGTGTGTCGTTAAACAAGAGTGTTGGGTGAGCCAGAAACTGTGAAGTTTTAAGGCATAGAGAAATGGGTGGTGTTAATTGAGGCAGAGTGGTCTAGAGAGACAAGGGTCAAAGAGAATATTTAAGAGGAAGATGTAACCCAGAGACCTGGTTCATCAGAGCTCTTCCTTGCTAATGTGATATTTCATCTGAAGGTTATATCCAGGATCTGCTATTTCTTCCAGGGTAACAATTATATGAGTGTGGCTGTTTATATCACTTTGTAATTCACTTTTTAAAGTATTTATATATATATTATCCACTTCATGCTAAGCACTGTCCTGGGTCCTAAAGCATTTAACGGGTGTTCACTGTAGTTAGGGTGGGAGAGACACAGGTGACAATTTACTTAATACTGTCATGTGATAAGTGCAATAATCTGGAAGTGTACATGGGGTTTGGGACCAAGCTGTAATTTATCCTAAGATGTGGTATGGTGGATAGAGAGGTTTTTGCGGGGAGCAGGCGATTCTTGTGCTGACTCTTAAGGAATAACTAGAGGTCACCCGGCTGAGGAAGGTTGGTTCGTATGTGTTGGAGATAGAGGGTGAAATTGTTCAGGGTGGGGTAGGAGCTGGTGGCAGCGTATTTGTGCATTGGATAAAGTATGAGCTGGCCTAGCTCATGCTGGGGAGACGCAGGCAGGTCCCAAGCCTTGGAATGAATTTGAGGGCAGGTAGTGGAGGTAGATCAGCTTGGATTTTGAACCAGTGGCCTTCTTGGTGAGAGCCTTGGTGCCATGGTTTGGAATTTGAAATGGAGCGCCATGAACTGGATCTGTTCAGGGGATTGACTCGAGGTGCTCTCAGGATGTCCTGTTGGAAAAGTCCAGCAGGCCATTGGCTATTTGAACTTGAGGATTGGGGTGGGATGAAGGTTTGGGATTAGGTGAAATCATTGAAGGGTAATTTATAGAGCAACATGCCCTTGAGAAATCTGATTTTTAAGGGTCTTTTAAGGGAAGAGGGACCCAAAAAGGGAAGGCTAGGGATGGTGAACTGTGCACAGTGAAGTTAGAGTGTTGGGTGAGCCACAAACTGTTTCAGAAATTTTAAGGAGGAGCCTTCGGTGTTGCCACTGGAGCAGCTGACCTGAATAGGAAAGCTACATGCAGGTTGGGGTGGTGGTACTGCTGGTGGTGTTTGATTGGTCAACAAGTAGCTATCCTTTAACTAATGGTTTTCTACACGTGTACTATAATGGGTAAATGTTTTTGATTCTGCAAAGACATTTTTAACCCAGCAGTGTGTGTGTTAGTATGTGTGTGTGTGTGTGTGTGTAAAAGATATTGTAGAGTTTATTCCTGTAAAGGGTACTGTGAATGGGGAAATTGAGGCAGACTTACAAGCTGACATCTGTGTTTTACTCTCAGCTTCTATGAGGCACAAGCTAGGTCTAAGTTAGTTGATCTTCATTGTTAATTATTTTTAAGTTTCTTGTGCATGGTACTGGGAAATTAGAAGCTTGATAATTTCATCCAGTGATCATGATCTGTTTCTTCTGTCCCCCCCACCCTCATTTTTATATGTAGAAGCAAATATCATTAACAACCAAAATGACCCATTTGCTCTCATTATGAGATACAGTTCTTTTCAAGAATTTAGTATGCATATCCTTGACCTTTTTTGGAATTAAAAATTATCTTGAAAATTTACTTCTTCATCTGTAATTTCTGTGGTGTGCTCAAGAACAGCTTAATAGTCTGAAAACGGATGAATGTAAAATTAGAGAGTTGAAGGTCGTAACCCAGCAGTGATAACTCAGCTAATGAAATATTCATTTCCAGCTACGAAGTGGCGCCGTATATCAATATGTTGTCACTGTCTGTCATTGTTACGTAGGGCGCAGGTATATTTATGCATTTATAAATAGCAGAGGGAAAAAAAGAGAGGCTAATTACATACAGAAATGAGACGGAAATTTTCACGGCTGTGATTCTAACAGGCAACTGCAAACCATTTTTCCAAGCCACGTTGGTGAATTAAGTATAGGTTCTTCACATTAACCTCAGCTGTATTTGGTTTTCAGAATGATATAATTAGAGGGAGGACAATTCAGGAGATATACGTGTTTAGGTCATGTCCACACCAGGGGTTTGTGTATGCAAATGTAAAATGAAGTGCAGAATTTAGCACTTACCTAGGAAAATTAAACGAAAAGCCCTTTGGACTGAATAATCTAGAAAGTTGTAGAAGAGATATATATTTATATAATTAGCTTTACCAATTAGCAATGAATTTACTTTAGCAAAAATCAGCGTAATTATTCAGATAATTCAAGTTAATTAAAGTCTTTCCCCAAATCCTTAGATTAGCTGCGTATTTCTGCTAAAAGCAGATTTGGGGGTGTTAAATTAGCTTTATAATTTGTGTCAGTCTTGTTCTATTTTGTTGTAGACCTGGCTTCAATTGATGGTGCCCTCTTGAAAAATAGATGTCCTTAAGCGGGGAAGATACAGTGGGAAATATAAAACCTTACCCATGAAATCAGAAGCCTGCGCACCCTCATACTGACAGATCTTAGAATACAGCATCTTTATATCTAGAGACACGTAGACAGCAATAGAGAATACATTAGAAATCATGTAAACAGGGCTGAACACGTATGTAGGGTTATGATAATATCCTAGTGAACAGCCTGTTTTACATACACACACACACACACACACACACACACACACACACACACAAACACACACATGTGAGCGTGCACTGGAAGCAGGCCCAGCCCCATCTCACCCCTTCTCTTACTTTGATTTCTGTAATTCCCCTGGCCTGTAAGGAACTACTCGTTTCCCCCATTTTGGCTACCCATTACCCTTTTCTTGTTGCCCCTCTCTAAACTGAAAGTGACAACCACTAATTAGATTTATAAATAAATGCCACCTTAAATGAATGTTCTATATAGGTTCCGTAAATCATATGTGCCTTTGGCCTTTTCTTCCCATTCGCTGTGGAATTTAAGAAAACATATTTTCCCCCGTTATCCGAGGGAGGTAGAGTAGGTGGTATCAGATGTTCTCGTCATCTTGGTTGCTCAGAAATTAAAAGAGGAAGATTTGCCTCGGGCAGTTGGTACTTTATTTTAGCTTCTGGAAATTTCATTTTGTTCTTTATCTTCTTCCTTGATTGCTCCTAGCTTTTAATGTGAGGAGAGAACACAGACTGTAGCTTGGGCTCACCTCATGACCAGGAAGGCACATGACACAACCGGACTTAGTTTTGTACAATATTTGGCTATTTGTTGACTTGATAGCTGAGCCTTATGAGGTATTTTGTTATCAGTCAGTCACTAGTAATGTCCTTTATTTTGGGAGAGCTTTAAGAAAAATTATAAAATGATTATGTTGGTTGTTACAATTGTTGTAGGAATTCAAGGGTGGTTGGAGAGTCAAGGTAGGGAAGATCTGGAAAAGTGGAAAGAAGTCCACAGCAAAGATATATCCCAAAGATACATCCGTGGGAGTGTCAGGAATAGGCAGGAGTATGATTTCGGGAGGAAAGGCCTTCTTTTTCCTTTGTGGTCCTTCTATTTTTATATTTATATGTAATGATTTTTATTTAAACATCAGGAATGTCATTGTGCCTAGCCAGTTTTGGAGTTAATATATTTTAAGGTAATTATTCTCTATCTGATGATGTAGATTTAGTATATGCTAAATCTGAGGAAAATTAGCATGTTGTCTCTGAAATGTCGCAGTGGGAATAGAAGCTGCATACACTGTACCTGTGCTTAAATTACAGGATAAAAAAGATGCGCTGAATTCTTTCTGAGTCACCACCATGGTGTTCCATGTCTAACTGCCGGTTTTTCTAAGGAATGTACAGTTTCAACTTTTAACATATATCCCTAAAAGGAAAATAGTAGGTAATCTGTTGAACTTCAAAAGTGCTTTGTAATATAGGCTACAGGAATCTTTTTCCAAGAGCTGGGAAAGATTGTATGGAAAGAAAAAGAGTTTTTTAACCTAAGAAACACATTGCTTGTTGGGTTGAACTTTAAATCCATCCATTTCCTACCCCTTCACCTCTAATAATGTGGTTGTTAAAGACGGAATCACAGTGATGAATAATTTGTAGTGGCTTTTTGATGTTCAGTTATGTTTCCTCCTGTTTTAATTGAAGTATAGTTGATTTACAATATTATGTTAGTTTCAGGAGTACAACATAGTGATTCAGTAGTTTTATAGATCATATTCCATTTAATATTATCATAAAATGTTGGCTATATTCCCCGTGCTGTACAATATGTCCTTCTTATTTATTTTATACATAGTAGTTTGTACCTCTTAATTCCCCACCCCTGTCTTGCCCCTCCCTCCTCCTCTCTACCCCCATGGTAACCACTAGGTTGTTCTCTATTTATGTTTATATTTCATATTTTTATTTGTATTTCTTATTTATATTTCCTCTTGATGATTAAAGTTAAGGAAAATGACTTTGGAAAGAATCCAGCAACAAGGAAAACTCCGTACAAGGAATATTGAATTCATGCTGTTGACTCCCTTTTCTGCCTTTTATCTGAGCAGACCTAAGGCAACTCTGATAGGATCGTATTGTCTCAGTTTGTAAAAACTTACCTGTGTTTAGTTTCAGTGGATGCGTTCTGTCATAGGCATTTGAAACTGTGAAGATTCCGAGTGGTACCATTACTGTTTCCATTTGCAGTGATCTGTGAAGTAACAGGTCCCTGTGAACACAGGACAGTGCAGACAGACCACTGTGATGTGCTTTGTTAGACCCTCCTGGGAGCTCATAAATGCTTGATCACTGACCCCGTGGACTGCAAATGTTTGCCTGTTCCGGACCATAGTGTTCATTCCTTATTAGCAGCCTTTAATTTTGGTGTGACGGACACAATTACATCACAATGGTTCCTATAGAGTTGTTAAAGTCAATTTGTTCTTAGAAACTTCTTAAAAGGCCGATTGATTGACTTGATGCGCTGTGAAGCTATTTGCATGTATGATGAGAATTACCTTTTTAGGCAGGCATTCATGCCCACGATGGCGGTACCGATACCACTCGTTACCCAATGGAGTCCTGTTAAAGTCTTGAAATTAGGCCATTTATTCCTCAAGGACAATGTCTCCACTGTTGTACTTGTAGTTTGAAGATGGTGCCTGACAGAGGGGAGAGTACCAACATGTGAGTCTGTCTGAGAAAAATAAAGGATCTGTAGCAATAGTCACAGCATCCAAAGATAGTAGCTCCCAGTTTCAGACACTCCTGCTGGTTCCTTCCTCTGTCCTCAGAATTGGCTTGTTGGGCAACTTCTTTCCCTTTCCCAGTTTAATAGCAATTTATTCCCATGGTTCAGACTGTTATTTTCAGTGTTCTGCACGGGGCAGTCGAGGCAGAGGTTCACATTTCATGCCTAGAAGTAGATATATTCATAATCAGTATTTTTAACTGCCGAAATCAGAGTACATAGGCTCAGAGGGCACTAATTGTATTGAGAGAGTTGTCAAAGTATTATAATTAGTGATTTGCTAGTACATGAACATTTTTTTTAACATACTACATAATGATCTCATAGCAGGTCTAACAACTATGGTAATACTGAAGTTGTCATGAATGTGCATGACATTTTGAGATACCTGCAGCAACTGTCATGTGAGTGAGTTCCAATGATTGTAAATTCTAAAGTACTGCTAATAGGACTGTGGTTTTGCTCAGGTTCATAAATGGAAGGAAATGATAAATTCAATAACCAGTGTGAGTTTGTTGAGAATAAAAATAAATTTCTTTCTCATTTCAAGTTCTTACTACAGGTTGTTCTAGACGAAGGGTCACCAACTTTTCCTGTCAAGAGCTACATAATAAATACTTACAACTTTGTAGGGTATGTAGTCCCAGATGCAGCTTCTCAACTCTGCCACGTGAAAACGGCCACAGACAGCACCTAAACCAATGATCAGGGCTGTGTACCAATAAAACTTCACTTAGATAAACAGACAGAGGTCTGGACTTGCACCATGGGTCACTGTTTGCTGACTCTTTTTCTAGAGGAAATCTCTTCTTGCCAAGACTCACTCATCACCTTCAGTGACAAATGCTCACTTTGGGACTTAACTGCCCATCCTTTCCTTGGTTATTATGCATGTAGCTTTTTTATCTTTCATGTTTGGGTGCTGCCTCCCACCCAGACATTACTTTTGTATTAAATTCAATTTAATGGGCATATGTCTTGATCTCTGGTTTCTTACAGTGCAGAGAGATGACTAAAACATACTCTCTGCCTTACAGAACCTCATACTAGTTTGGGAGACCAACACATAAATGGGTAACTTTATTTATTTATTTTTTTTGCGGTACGCGGGCCCCTCACTGTTGTGGCCTCTCCCGTTGCGGAGCACAGGTTCTAGACGTTCAGGCTCAGCGGCCATGGCTCACGGGCCCAGCCGCTCCGTGGCATGTGGGATCTTTCCGGAATGGGGCACGAACCCCTGTCCCCTGCATCGGCAGGCGGACTCTCAACCACTGCCCCACCAGGGACGCCCAAAATGGGTAACTTTAAATTAGTGTTATAATTGCTGCAATAGTTATGCATAAAATGTTACTGGGTCCATGCAGAAGACCAAAATTAATACCATATATTTTCTTCAGGTGACTTCTCAGTGCTTTGCACTCAGTCCTTTATATAGACGAGGTTTTTCTTTTCATTATCTGATCTATCTGAAAATCACTGTCTATATCTAAATAAACATTTTATTTAAAAAGGGCAGAGGGTTTAAAAATCCTAAGTGTTTAGATTATGGTCCCTGAAGTTTAGTCACAGACGGTGGTAACGTATTACTTTGGACATACTTTGTTTCAAAGGAGTACTGTTTATTTTAGGCTTCTCTTTTAAATGAGGAGAGGTAAACAGTGGGAACGTAGCCTTCTAATCTGGGGCAGTGAATTTTGTGCAAGGAGCACGCGTTTCCACAGCTGGCACATGCCGCCCCGAGTGAGATCCTGTTCCTCAAGTTATTCAGGACTTCACTCTGAGCAGTGCTTTCCTGTTACCATCAGGGTCACTGTGCCCACTGGGTTTTCATCTGCTGTTTACTCAGATGGATGGTGTCCACTGGGTGTGAAGAGTTTACAGGCTGCACCTGAGCTCAGTAGGGTGAATTAATGAGATCACCTGGCTAAGTCTCTCGTGGGCAGTGGAGGAATGAGAGTGGCTGCCCTCTCCCCATCTCACACCTGCACTGCGGGAAGCCTGAGGACTGATTGTTTTCCTGTTGACTGAGAAGATCTTTATCCACTGAGGTTTCAGGATGTACTGCTGGGTGGTGGGCTACTAGGGTTTGTATGGTCAGGCCACTGCAGATGGCTGTCCTCTTGCTCTCTGTCCATCCCCTGCTGGACCAGTGCCTGCCTCACCTATACCCTACTCACATGACTGACCTGCCTACTTACTTATCCCCGGCCCCCGCTGGTGAATGTTCTTTATCAAAGGGGCGTGAGGGGCGTGTCCCTCTACTAGTTTCCTTGGTAACCAATGAGCCCACCTGATGTCAATTCCCCTATAACTGGCAATCTCCTCCCCCCCAGTCCTGGGAGTGAAGATAGCTGCCACATCCTGCCCGCTGTCTGCCGTACATGGTTGGGTGTCGCTCCAGGACCTCGCTTCAGACTTGTAAGCTCCCCTTATCCGTTAAACCATTGATGTCTCTGTTGCTGACTCCGCGCTCGCTCTTTGGCTTTAAAGCTGGCCAAGCCCAGGGCTTGTAGGCCTGCTGGGTGCTGCTTAACAGGTTGCTGATTTCTTCCCTGCATTCTTTTTGTCCCAGGGTACATGTGAGAGCCATCTTGTCTTCACCGCTATCCTAAGACCCTATTTATCATGAACTTGCAGTTGAATGAAAGTGTTTTCGTCCAGTTGTTTGGATTAAACTCAAACTTGATGGCAAAACTCAGACTAGATACTATTTTACTGAAAACATCAATATTGAGTTTATTTGAGCTTTGAGAGTTAGAGTAAGAACTATCATGGAGGACAGAATTACTGATGCTGTATTACTGAACTTCATGGTAAAATATGGATTAAATATTTTTTTTTTTTTTTTTTTTTTTGCGGTACACGGGCCTCTCACCGCCGCAGCCTCTCCCGTTGCGGAGCACAGGCTCCGGACGCGCAGGCCCAGCGGCCATGGCTCACGGGCCCAGCTGCTCTGCTGCATGTGGGATCTTCCCAGACCGGGGCACGAACCCGCGCTCCCCGCATCGGCAGGCAGACTCTCAACCACTGCGCTACCAGGGAAGCCCTGGATTAAATATTCTTTTGTAAGGTTATGAATATATAATTTCCATACATGTACATGTGACAAAGTACTTCTGGAATAGAAGCTTTATAGCTACTTACTTTGCCATTGATTTCACAGTTAGCTTCACCAAGACTTCTCAGCCTCTGAATCCTTTCCATCTCTAAAATTTTTTGCCTTCTCTGATTTTTTTGGTAATTTTTTTCCCTGAAATTCAGTTTTTCACGTTGTGATTTAATTATTTTATCTAAGAAAGTATGTCCAAATAAGTCATTCATCTCTGCCATAAGTAGGTACAATGATTGATTTGTTAACTCTTTGTATATCAATAAGATAAAGTACAGGTAAAATTCTTGGTTGTAATGAATTACAAATCAGCACCTCTTTTTTCCTCTTACTGTGTTAAGATGAGACATGGGTCATCAGTGTAAAACAATAACAGCCCGATCAGTTGTTGCTGTGTTGCTAAATTATCCATGAAGTAGGGGAAAGAAATATGATGTGATTTTTATTATTTGATTTTACTTCTCTGCATGTATTTGTGTATAATAAATCCTGAGCTCTTAGATCTCAAGCTTTGAGGGTGGCTTTGAGGAGCCAGAAAACAACTTTTTTCAGTGAGCAGGACAGTCAGCATTGACCTCGGATACTTAGAATGTCTTGTCTCTTAGGTTTGTAAGTCAGGCTTGCCCCCACAGAAGCTGGGAAATGATTTCCCACTGTAAAGATGAGTTCCCTGAGACACGTTTTTCCAACTTTGATTCAACATCATCAAGTAACTTGAACTAAAATGATCCTGTTACATAAATAATCTGCTTGAGACAGAGATTGGGCAGGTATCTGTAACAGTTTGAGGTTCTCGGGACTGCTTTATTTATAATAAATGTATTTGTACTCCATATCCAGTGATTATTCTACAAACTGCAGGTCTCTATGCTACGTTGAGATGTTGTTTAAGGCGCTCTCTTGTGTGCAGAGGTATTATTTATTCATGAATTTATTTTAATCTCATCCCACTTTTTGGATTTAGTTAATGATTTGCAGAGCTTTAAGAGAAGAGGAAGGCAGAAAAATACATATTTAATGCATCTTCATGAATAATAGGGAGGATCATGAGTTCTAGAGGCTGAAATGCCTTGGTTATTAGAACTCATCTTTCTGCTTGGGTTGCTGTGACCTCAAGAGTACAGCGGTTTTGTGGGACCAGGGTGAGAGGATGTGTAGCCTTACAGTTGGTGCAGTGTCACCAAGGAGGGCTCTGACAGCACAAGGATTCCGAGCCCCCAACCCCTTCCTCAGCCCAGGAGACTTTATGGCTGTCTTCAGCCTTGAGCCTCCCCTTGGTGGCCTCATGAGGGCACATGTCACGTTTCTCTCAGCTCGTGGCCCTTCCCGCCAATGAATTCAGCAATTTGGGTTCAAATCTCAGGTGTGCTCTTCACTTTCTCTTTTCTTCCATTTTCCATGGAACGTTTTTCTGTCTCTCTTCTTCGCCTAGCCCACTGCTTACAATTCATTCATTAAATAGAAAATTGAAAGAGAGGCTTTGAGAGTGGCACAAGAAATAGAAACTAACGGAGGAAAGGTCTCTGAGATTGAGTGGTCGTGAGTATTGGCATCTCAAGATTGTTTCTCTTGCTCCAGCCCATACTTTCCCTACGTTCCCTTTTCATCCCCAGTCTACACAGTTCAAGTAAGGCTGTCCATCATAGTGATCAGAACAGGCGTGGCCACTTAACTAGCTCAATAGTGGTTTTAAAACTTGATTGTGTGTCCCAAGCAAGACTAATGAGTGTCTTACTTTAGTTTGCTTGTGGACCCTACCAGAGAGTTTCTCTTCTTTTGCATGTTTTTCTTATCCAAAGGAGAGTGTGTTGCAGTTTTGGCTTTGTGAGGGCAGCTTCTTGGCTTGAAAATTAGAAAGAGAATCAGAGCCTTGATGATACCTCTGCAGCCTCTGGAACCAGCTATACCTGAAGCCTCATGCCTTAAACTTTCCAATTACTTAAGTCAGTTAATTCCTTTTTTTCTCCTCTTTATCCCCTTAGGTTTATGTCCCTTTTAATCAAAAGCTACCCAAGTATTACACTAGGGAGAGGGGCACACACAGTCACTGATTTAAAAAAACAACAAGCAGCTACTATTCCCAGCACAGGGCCGTAACCTGCAAATTGACAGGAGTCCACGTACAGCTCTCTGTATGCTGTCTACTTGTCTTTTCTGTGGCAGCCACCATTACCATCACCCCACCCTCCTTTGCCAGTTTGCTTTTAGCTGAAAAGATCAAAATTAATTCCAAGTTTGGCTAGGTTGTGAAAAAAGAAACTGTGAATCATCTGCTCTCTGTTTCTTGCTGCCATATAGAAATAAACATCTTTTTGATTATTCTGTTGTAGCAAAACTGAAGTTTTTCCATGTCATGTTGAAGTTGTTTCCACCAGATATCTTGTTGTAGTAAACTGATTGCCACAGAGGAGGTGACATCCCCCAAAGTGGGTAATGATGCAGGTTCTGTGTATCTGCTTAGCGCCGAAGGCTCACTTTTGTGTTCAGTTTGCTCAAGTGCCTCATGGCTCTATGAGCACAGAAGATGATTTTGGAGAAATGCTTTTATTTAAATCCTATCTTTTTTTTTTTTTTTTTTGTGGCCACACCTCACAGCATGTGGGATCTTAGTTCCCCAACCAGGGATTGAACCCGTGCCCCTTGCAGTGGAAGCACAGAGTCTTAACCACTGGACTGCCAGGGAAGTCCCTAAATCCTATTTTTTTTTCCACGACTTTTTGCTGTTTTCTATACCCACCCCCATTTTACCTGTTTTTAAAATCAATAAAATTTATGATGATTAATTATTATGGACTTGTCTTTTTTTTAAAAAGAATGTGCTAGATTTACTAATATTTTTAAAATTCTCCTTTATTTTTCTATTGCCATCTGTTCATTTAAATTTTCTCAGATTGTTTACGGTTCCAGATTTCCCTCCATACATTTTCTGGCATTAGGCTCTCCTTTTCTGACACAATAGGTCCGGCTTTCAAACATCTAGCCCCTGTGTCACTTGACTTTCTCAGTAGTCAACACACCGCCTATGCCTTCCGAAGTCTTTCCTCTCTTAGGTCTTTGAGCAGATGTTTACTGTTTAAATATTTTGTTGTTTGGGTGTAAAGAAAATTGAAATGTAAGACGTCAGCG
Organism: Tursiops truncatus; assembly: GCF_011762595.2. Lineage (NCBI taxonomy): Eukaryota > Metazoa > Chordata > Mammalia > Artiodactyla > Delphinidae > Tursiops > Tursiops truncatus. The sequence goes on from NC_047043.1 coordinate 75,066,512, forward strand.
ATAGCATGCTTTGCTTACACCCGAGCAGATTGCTGCCTGCAAGTTAAATATGCAAACGTCTTTAAAACATGGAGCGTTCCCCTTATGCATTTTAACCATAATCTACAGGTTGTATACTCTGAAAAATGAGTTAAATTCATCAGGTTATAATGAAGATTTTCATTGCACCCGGAGCATATCTAAAAACTGGTGTATTTATTTTCTGAATTGGTTTACAACAGCGGGACCTTTCCTGGTGATGGACTGAGGCTTCACCATAGGAATGGGAAAGGAATTTGGGTATGTTTTATACTCTATCATTTCTGGTTCATGTATTAGTGATGGTATTTGGTCATAGTATGAATGGCTAAAATGAATGGGTAGTAAGTTATTGATGTTGTAAAATCAACTGGGAATGTGACATCGCTCTTGGTAGTAGTAATGGCTTGAGTAGTCTCAGTGACCAGCGTTCGTGGTATGTCTGATGCATACCTGACACTGTGCCCAGGGTCTCATTTAATCCTTCAGCCAACTGCATGTATTGATCCCTATGATGGCCCCATTTTAGAGATGAGGGGACTGAGGCTGAAAGTGGTTAACTAGCTTTCCTAGGTCATACAACTAATAAGTAGTGGAGCTGGGGTTTCAGCTTTGATGGTCTGAGTCCACTGTCCCTGAATTGCACGTCTTTGTGGTGTAGACCTTAAGAGCACAGGCTGTGAAGGTGAGCAGGACTTAGAGTCACTAAATCTTAGTGTTTTCATCTGTAGAAAGTAGATGGGAATAGTATCTACCTTCCGAGTGTGGAGAGGTTAAATGACAAAGTACAGTTGCCTGGCTGGTAAGTGCTCAGTAAATACCAGCTGTTATCTTTATAATTAAGACTATTGATTAGTGTTGTACTATAGACCTTTATATATACTGTGCCTTCCCCTGCCCCATGATGAAGAGGCCTCTGAACAGTAAGAGTTCACTATGGCTTTGAGTGTAATCGTATCTTTGGGGTAGATAATGCATCACTACCTCTGTTGTACATGATATATTAAATAATTGAACAGCAGTAGATTTCTCCTTAACTTTATTCAGATTTCATCCTTGGCCCGTTCCCCACTAGCCAAAATGGGGAGAAATTTGTAACTCGATCCCTCAAGTTGAAAGTGGGCGTTAATATTGGCAAATTCCCTTTAATAATCATCACATTAAATTTGATGACCAGAGGGGACATCCTTATAGCTTATAACTGAAAATAATGTCTCTGGGGGACAAGGGAGCGTTCCCAAATGTTAACCATTGAGCGAGATAAAAAGAAACCGGAGACCTGGGAGGCTGATGTTTGGTGTTATTAATCCGATGGTCCACACGCAGGTAACTGGCTTTGGGTTTCCAGAACATCGGTGGTTCTTTAATCTTCGCTGCCGAAATAGAAACAAAGATTGTAGAAACCTGTCCTGGAGCAAAGATGATTGATACTTTTTCCTCTCACATGACTCAAAACAAAAGAAGACTGTGATAAATAATGGCTCTGATTCTTGGGGTTATTGAAGAGGAATCATTAAACTCAGCAGCCGGGAGAGTTGATAGCTGCCCATTTAAGAGCCTGGATGGGCAGAACTTGGTTGCTTGGGGCAAATGAAGCTGTGTAGTTGCTTCGAAAGGACCAACGTTGGCCTGCTGGCCTCCGGTTGAGAGTGAACGTTTGGCAGGAGTCAGAGAGGAGTGTGGAAGTGGCATCTTCATGCTTCTTGATCACGTCTGGAGGTCTCATGGTTAGCCTGCTTGCTTCTCTTCGTGGCTGAATTCTCTCCAGACCTCAAGGTAAATCTAGATTCTTAAGTGTAGTCCCTCCAGAGCGCTCTTACCTTTGTATGTCACCTTATTTGTGTTGTTGCTATTACCTTGTTTCTTGTTTTTGTCTCTTACTAGACACCAAGGTGAGGACTTTATCTCTCCACTATTACGTTGTTTATTGTTTTTGTCTCTCTTACTAGACACCAAGGTGAGGACTTTATCATCTCTCCACTGTCTACTCAGGATCGATACAGGGCCTGCTGGCACGTGCTAGGCACTCAAAACGCTTTCGAGAACGAACATCAGTGATTCGTTAACTCCGTACGTTTTTATGGGTCATTGTTTTCTTCCAGGTGAAGGGTTAGGTTTTGGACCCCACTTTATATACATGGGAGATATCAAGGTGAAGGGCTATAGGAAAAGGTAGAAAGCAAGTCCCTGTTCTGTCAGGTTATTAAAGGCCGGGGATCATGTGCATGTTCATCGTCCATCGTCAGCTCTGAGCCTGCTTTCCATTTTGTCCCTGAAATGCAGAGATGATACTTACTGTGTTGCAGTCTTCCCCTGAGGACTAAATGATGTAGTGGATTTCACTGATGCTGAGTTCTTTTTTCTTCACGTTGTGATATCTCTGAAATAGGGATATAATTTCCGTTTAGTAGTGTTTGAAAACTGTTGTCTGGGGCTTTTATTTTTTAACATTGGAACATCACTGAAATTGGGATGAGTCCGCTTACAATTTAATGGTGTCTTCAACTTCATGAGCTAAGGTAATTATGGGAGGCATATCGGTGTTAGATCTATAAATATCTGTTTCCTTATCTTTGTCCTCAGTAACAAAGGAGAAGAGATTGTTGGTACACATACCTCTATGAGAAAGAAAGGCACCTTCCTGTGGAAGGAGAAGCATAGGCCTGGGAACTGGGAGGCTGGGTCCTTTCTAGGGTCAGCTCTAACCAGTAATCATTTCCCCTCCCTCTGCCCTCCTTTATCAATCAAGGTTCCAGTTTTTCGGATTGGCCGAGAGGTTCCCTCTGTAGCGCCACTGATTGCCAGTGGCTCATTGGACTTCTGTGTTCAGAGTTGTGAAGCCAAGCCCCGGGTCTCTAGGCAGATTCAGAATCGGTCAGTGCTGACTGCTGGGAGCCTGATGTGGAGAAGGTCTCTTGAGAGTGGCCTCTATTTCCATTTCTGGGTTCCCTAATCTCCAGCTCTAATTTTTAATGTCACAGAGAGAGAAAGAAGATGACAGGGGGCGGGGGTGGGGGGGCGGGTGGCGGAGAGGAGAAAGGAGGGAAGAAAGGAAGGTGGAAGGAAGGAAGGAGGAAGAGAAGAGAAAGAAAAAAGAAAAACAGGATCTATGGAATTTTCCCAGCATAAAGGCAAAGAAGTTAGGGATTTTGAGACTGTCTGCTGAGTCCAAACCTACAGTGATTTGGTTGGGACATTATGATCACACACTTTTTTTTCTTCCTTCTTAAAATATTTCTCTGCATTTTAACACAGATAATCACATGAATAATTTCTTATAGGAATAAACTTTTTCCACAGACTCACCTTGCCCAGCATAGTACAGGGCTTCTTAAGGGTTTACTGGCTGTGATGTGGGAAAGAAATATTTCAGATGATTGTGGAAAGTAATGGACACAACTGGAAATGTAAATTCTAAGTCAACATTCTAGACCCCCTTCTCTCCCATGTAAGTTCCCACCAAAATACTGTATGTGACAGTAAATGACAACTAGTTAAGTTTTTTCGTAGTTAAGAAAGGTTCATTAGGCATTGAAAATAGTGTCAGGCATGAAATTACTTTATCAGTGTAGCGCTGGTTGAAATCATTTGCAACTTACTGCCCTTCCTCTGAGGCTTGTGTACAAAACCTGACCCAAATGGGAATAAAAAATCTTCAGTCACTTTGCATTTTAAAAAGCCTATTCTTGGGACTTCCCTGGCGGTCCAGTGGTTAAGACTCCATGCTTCCAGTGCAGGGGGCCCAGGTTCGAGCCCTGGTCGAGCGCGCCACCCCCAAATATATATACGTGCATGTATATGTGTATATATATAAAGCCTGTTTTTGACTACCCTCCTGAGGCACTCACAGTGGTGCTGTGGCTTTAAAATTCTTTAATCTTTTTAGTTTTACCTTTGTATTGGAAGGGGCCCTTAGGGAACGTTGTTTGTTTTCGTTTGTAAATGTTTTCAGTTTATATTTAGCTCAAAAATAGCCAGTCTGGTAACTCAGGAATGGGATCCAAGGACTTGACTAGTGAGTTAAATAACCTGCTTTTATGGATGAGCTACAGCTAGAGCATAAAGTAGTCAGTGGAACAACCTGGAAGCATCCTGGGCCTTCGGGTGCATGTTGACAAGGCAGCGCTGTGTAGTCAGGTCTGCCTCTGTTCCTGAGCACAGTTCCCATCAGTGCTAGAGCTGGAAACTTGGAGGGTTTCTTGATCTTTTATACTTTCCCTCCAAGTAGTAGGGATGTGAACATTCTAAAAATATAAACATTTTATTTTAAATAGTTTTAAGTTTATGGAAACATAGAGAAGATCTCCAGTTTTTGCTGTTATAGACCTCTTTATATTAGTTTGGTACATTTGTCGTAACTAGTGAGCCAGAGTTGATCCATTGTTATTAAACTCCCTGCTTACTCAGATGCTTACTTTTAACCTAATGTCCTTTCCTGTTCTCGGATCCCATCCAGGATACTGCATTACATTTAGTTGTCGTGTCTCCTGAGCTTCCTCTGGGTTGTGACAGTTTCTCAGACTTTGCTTTTTTCTGATGATCTTGACAGTTTTCAGGAATACTTGTCAAGTACTTCGTAGAATATCCTTAAATTTGGGTTTGTCTGGTGTTTTTTCTCATGATTGGATTGGGGTTGCAGGTTTTTGGGTGGAAGGTCACAGAAGTACCATGTTCATTACATTGTATCAAGGGTACATGCTGTCAACAGGGTTTATGACTGTTGATGTTGATCTTGGTCACATGGTAGTGTTCCGTAAATTTCTTCACTGTAATTTTATCCCCGCGCCCCCCTACACACACACTATCCTCTTCGGAGGGAATCAGTCATTAAGGAGTAGGGAGTTATGCTCTATCCTCTTGAAAGCACCATCCCCCCACCCCAAACAGTAAGTGTATTGATTAATAAGGAATTAAATTCTTAATTTGAGAGATAAAATGCTTCTTAATTTGGGAGGTGGTATCCTATCACAGTTAAGAGTGAAGATGATGAACCCACACCAGCGGGGTGTGAAGTCTAACTCTACTCATTCCTGGCCGTGTAATAGGGGCTCATAATTTAGCAAACATGAAATGAAATAATCTATGGTTCAGTGCTTAACCCAGGACCTGGCAAATTCTTAATATATATCACTTAGTAAATATTGTTGTGATTATATAAACAAACTAGTTTCCACATGTGTGGTGTTAAATTGATCCAATGTGTTTTTTTCATAGAGCCGGTTTTGTACAAGGTGGTAGGGTTTACAGGTGAGTGAAGACAGGTGACAGAGTCCTGCAGCCCCAATTTCAAAAATAAGAACAATCAAAAAAGAAACTATGGTTTAAGAATATCCTGAGCCGTGGTAGAGGATAGAGTTTTTATGAGAAGGGGAGTACGTGTAGAGACTCATTACGTAGATTGTCAGGTATGCATATCGGTGTCCTAGCTGCTTAAGAGGTTGTGCGTTCATTCATTCATTCATTCATTCATTCATTTTTGGCTGCATTGGGTCTTCGTTGCTGTGCACAGGCTTTCTGTAGTTGCGGCGAGTGGGGGCTACTCTTCGTTGCAGTGCACGGGCTTCTCATTGTGGTGGCTTCTCTTGTTCCAGAGCATGGGCTCCAGGTACGTGGGCTTCAGTAGTTGTGGCACACAGGCTCAGTAGTTGTGGCTCACGGGATCTAGAGCACAGGCTCAGTAGTTTTGGTGCACGGGCTTAGTTGCTCTGCGGCATGTAGGATCTTCCCGGACCAGGGCTCGAACCCGTGTCCCCTGCATCGGCAGGCGGATTCTTAACCACTGCACCACCAGGGAAGCCCAGGTTGTGCATTCTTGGTGATGTTGCCTCCGAAGTCTAAGAGTTCCCTGTGAGCATGTCCCGGCTCTTCCTCCCATCTCTCAGGATTGGTGTTTCAAGCTGAAGGAAGAACGTAAAGGTTCGCTGAGGTGATAGGAGTAGGGCCAGGACAGTGACCTGTGGTGTGGACATAACTGTGTGCAGCTCCTTTATGGAAGGAGAAAGGTCAGAAGGAAGCCGCAATTTGTTCAAAGCAATGTTTGTGATGTTCCTGGGGGGAGCCACTACCCCAGCACTGCTGGTTTCAGCGTCTCTCTGGGAAGTGACTTCCTGGTGAGGTAAAAAGTGTGTGACCAGCTGCTCCTACAAACAGATGCATTTGCAGCTCAGGGAAGTGCCTGTGAGGTGGGAAATGGCTCCTGACTGCTTAATTTAGCTTCAAAAGCATGTGTATTTTCTTTTTCCTTTTTTTTTTTTTTTTTTTTGCGTTACGTGGGCCTCTCACTGTCGTGGCCTCTCCCGTTGCGGAGCAACAGGCTCCAGATGTGCAGACCCAGCGGCCATGGCTCACGGGCCCAGCCGCTCCGCAGCATGTGGGATCTTCCTGGACTGGGGCACGAACCCGCGTCCCCTGCATCGGCAGGCGGACTCTCAACCACTGCGCCACCAGGGAAGCCCAGCATGTATATTTTCATGATACTCCCCACTGGTCTGTACTTGGAGGGTACACGGATGTGTGTGTGTGTGTGTGTGTGTACACACCCGTGTACTCTCCAGATAAAGACCATTGGGGAAGAGGGGGAGGAAGAAGGCGGCAATGGTTACAGGAATCACCCATGAGAGGTGCAAGCAACAGAAACTCAACCCAAGTTGCTTTCAGCCGTAAAGGGAAAGAATAAACTTTGTGTTGTCCTCAGTTTTGGTTGGTTCCAACAGCCCAAGAGTGTGGTGAGGGACTATGTTTATATCTGTCTCTGGGCTCTGCCACCGACAGTGTCCGCATTATCCTAAAACCAGCTCCCCATCATAATGGCAGCATTGCTGCCCACAGAAGCTGGTTATCTTAGGCTAACTGAAGTCCTGCAACTGGGAAAGCCGGGTGTAACCTTTAAAAATATTTTTTAAAGTGTGGAAGTGATCAGTAACACGCAGAAGTAGAGAGAGTAGTGTCATAAGCCCCCGTGTACTCATTACACACCTTGGGTGGAAAAATTTTTAATCATTAGGCCATGATTTGGATGGGGAAGACCCAGAGTAAATCCAGGATTGTCACCCAGAGGTGCTGAAATAGATCTTGGGAAGTTGACCAGAGAGAAGCTGAAGCCCACCGCAGATACCATGGACACCGAGGGAGGCCAGCCCTGTTAGGTGTGTCGGGCAGGGCTTGTTTAATAGTAATACATTGTGCTACACAGGAAGTGGTCCCAGCTGTTCTCTTCCTTGTTCATGTCTGCATTTTGGAGAAAGTTGACCATATTTTCATTGTAGGCGTGGCTTCCTCTATCAGTAGGATAACTGTATACATTCTGGTGGAAACCTGTTAATCCAGATTTAATTATTAATTATGCCTCCTTTCATTCTCAGAATCGATTTGCTTTGGATGATAAATTGTATGAGTTAACTAAGTTAGCCCCTGATAGAAACTCCCGTTATCTGATTCCATGACTGTCTGGCTTTTTGGAGTGCCGCTTCCTAGGACACCAGTTTTACAGCAGGAGGGCTAAATGGACGTGGTCATGGCATGAAGAATGCCAGTTTGGACTTCCCTGGTGGTGCAGTGGTTAAGAATCCACCTGCCAGTGCAGGGGACATGGGTTCAAGCCCTGGTCTGGGAAGATCCCACATGCCGTGGAGCAACTAAGCCCTTGCGCCACAACTACTGAGCCTGCACTCTAGAGCCCGCAAGCCACAACTACTGAAGCCCGCATGCCTAGAGCCCGTGCTCCACAACAAGAGAAGCCACTGCAATGAGAAGCCCACGCACCATACAAAGAGTAGCCTCCGCTCGCCACAACTAGAGAAAGCCCGTATGCAGCAACAAAGACCCAACACAGCCAAAAATAAATGAATAAATAAAGTAAATTAAAAAAAAAAAAAAGCAGTTAAACTTGGCACGTGATGTGGGGGGTACTGGGGGACCTGGGACAGCCAGGCCCAGTCTAAAGGTATTCAAGTTCAGATTTGCTCGGGACCCATGCTGGATACAAAAACATACCTGCAAGCTAAATTCATATCGTGGGCCCCTGGTGTATTCATCTTCCTCTTTATAGGGAACTGTTAATGATGTAGACCCCGAGAAGAAGGCAGACTGGGGCTCACAGGCCAAATTCATCTGTCTGTTTTGTAAATAAAATGTTACTGGAACGCAGCCGCAGCCATCTGTTTGTATATTGTCCCTGCTGCTTTGGCATCATAGACAGAGACAGAGCCTAAAATATTTACAGTCAGGCCCTTCCAGAAAGTTTGCTGACTCCCGTTCTTGAGCAGTGCTGTCCATTAGAAATATCATGTGAGCCATAAATATGGGTCACATAAGTGATTTAAATTTTTCTAGTGGCTGCATTAGAAGAGTTAAAAAAAAAAAGCAGGTGAAATTAAATGTAGTATATTTTATTCAACCCAGTATCTCCAAAATATTATCATTTCAACATGTAATCGATCCAGAAATTATCAGTGAGATGTTTTACCTGCTCTTTTTCCTTCTAAGTCTTGGAAATCCAGTGTGTATCACGCACTGTAATGATATCTCACTTTGGACTAAGCCACATTTCAAATGCCTAATTGACCACAGGTGGCTAATAGCCACCATAGTGGACGATGTGGTTCTAGAAGTTATGCCTGAAGCCTTTCTCAGAGCCTACAACAACACACAGTACCTTTTCAACTTACTTTCATATTTTATTGCACAGCTGATGAGATTTTTTTTTCCTGAAATTCTTTTTCTCATTGCTTCCTGAATGTTGCTTTTTTTTTTTTTAAACCAAGAACACAGTGTTGGAATGTGAGCATCCTGTGGTCAGCTAGGCTCTTTCACTGGGCGACATGGAGCCTAGGACTAGCTTCCTGGTGCTCGGAAATCATTTTTTCCTCAAGAAGTTTAAAAATGTCTATTTTTCCTGATCTTCTGGGTCTGTTATAATAATCACCAAGCATTTGGGAAGTTAAAAGCAGCAACTCCAGGGTCTTTTGTACTTCCTCTAGGACATAGCTGTCAGGTATGAAAAATCTACCATGGCTGGACCCATTCGTTGTATTAATCACTACCTTTCCCTTGGAGTTGATTTATGGTTCAGTGGGAAATTCTGGAAAACGCATCGTGCAGACACGTTCATTCATGGAGAAAGATTGGAATGCAGAATTGAAGAAGAACAGTGTCCAAGGCCCCTGGGTAAAAATGTTAGGTCACTTAACTTCCCATGAGCTTTCTGTAAGTACCTTCAACCTGCCGTCCTGTGTATCGGTCTTCTAGCATCTTACACACGAGAGAAGGGGAGTCGTGTAAATTATTCCTGGCCAACTCACTATAAAAATTATTTTTGGATGAATCCCAGGTGGCCATTGTCATTTGAGGTTTGATACATAAAGACCTACTGCCCAGACCACCTTTCTTGTTAGAAGGGTGCTAAGTTTATGGGGCAATCTGGGGTTAATGCTTAGAACTAGATTAAGCATCCTCTTCACTGGGCTCTGAGCTCTGTCACCTGAATAACCCAGTTTCTTTGGCAAGGAGGGTAATCTCAGGTCCTAGCCAGACTTGGTTTGCTTTTGTATCTCCCAAAGGGTACTTCAGCCTTCTTTATCCCATTGGTACCATGTGATAGAGTGCTTTCGGCAACCTCTTCTGCCAGGGGGTTAAAATAAATCTGTCTCATCAGTGCCTTTTTGTTTAAGGGTAGTTTAAAAGTGCTGATGGTTAGGTTTACTTCCTTGTGTGCTCATTCTTTATTTTTACTGCAGGAGTTATGACTTTTTTTTTTCTCTCTCTCAAAAAAAAAAGTCTTCATTGATACATCAAAAAGATGAAAAGATGTTGAAAATGTACTTGGACTTTCCTGTTTCTTTGCGACTTCCCCCTCCCCAACTTTTAAAAATAGGTCTCCGAGCATCAGACATTTGCCAAAGCAGCAGTTTTAAAGCCTAGGGTTTCCCCCTTTCCTGGCGTATGAAGGCTCCCTACCTCTCCTCTCTGCTTTGCTGACATAGGCGTTTTCCCCTTTTGGGTTTTAGTTTTATGTGAGCACATTATGAAGGGTTTGCCAGGTCCTTTAGGATAAAGATAGGTGTGTTGGTGATTTTGGCACCCGGCTTCTTTGGTGATGGGGGGCACAGGCACTGGAAATCCACAGAGACTGGATGGACCTGCAAATACTCCTCGTGAACAGTATCAGGAGTGGCCTTAGGAATTTTAAAAGGGACTCTGTCTCTTTTGCTCTAAAGCCTTGGCTCTCAACTGGGGGCAGTTTTCTTTTCAGGATGACATTTGGCAATGTCTGGAGACATTTCTGGTTCTCACAACAGGGCTGGAGCTACCAACGTCTAATGGCTAGAGGCCAGGGACGCTGTGCATCCACTATACAGAACAGCCTCCCAGAACAAAGAGGTATTTGGCTCAAATTGTTCATGGTGTTGAGGTTGAGAAGCCCTGCTGTACGGGATGTTTTCTAGGATCGGGCTATGGCCTGTGTGTTTCTTTCTCCTCTGTTTTTCTTTTTCTTAAAAAATACGCCAACAAGCGAAAAGCCACCAACTATATTCATAATAAATTGCCTCGTAAAGAAAATCCCAGGTCTACTCTTCCTGCAAAAAGGAGAGAGAAAAAAAAAAATCAAAGTTGGCCCCATGGTACGAGTTAACCACTGATGACATTTTCCTCTGAGGATGGTTTTCTGGGTTAGGGTTTTCTGGGCTCTGTTAATACAGAGCCCAGAAGGTCATGAAGTCTCAGTTAAAGGGTGTCACAGATTCAGTCCCCAGATGGGCCACCCTGCTGGGAGGTACGAAGGTACAAACTGCAATTAAACCTCATGGTGTATTTACTTTGTGTTGGGAAGAAAATAAAACAGTGCTCTTCAGTCATTCTTACCAGAGGAAAACTCATATTTTTCATTTTAATGTGTTCTCTTTTTGTGAAGGGTAGGTGTTGGATAGTAAAAAGGGGGGAAATGAATTTACAAATGTTACACTTTGCAGAGTATGACATGACCTTTTGTTTTTACCTTGTGGACTGGGTTTTCTATTAAGCTGTTGATCATATTCTCTCTCTGCCATTTCAGAAGAAAACACAGACCATTTTGCAGATTTTGGTACATGGTGAGAAAATTTGGTGGGATGATTGCTAACATTCTGGGATGGGCCTCTGGACCTGCTTTCTTTTGAATGGACAAGTATCAGATGTATACTAAGTATAATGTTGTGTGCCCAGGTCTCTAGTAGAGCTTGCATACCATTTTTAGCCTGAGTTCATGAGACAGGAACAACTTAAATGATACTTTGGCATTACCATTTTGGTCTTTCAGAATGGAGGGAGAGAGAGAGAAAATCCAATTACAGCAAGCACACTTGATTGAATAATCTTAGAGTGGACTTTGTGGGCAATAATGGTGTTGGCAAGAAACAAAGTTGGGTTTCTAAAGTTAGTGAACGTGTCCACCTGTCAGCACAAGTGCGTGTGGGCAATATCTCCCTGGAATAATTCAAAGGCTATTTGCATTGGATGGGTTAAAGACTTTGTTACACCGCCCCCCTCATCCATGTTCTAAATACATAGGCCCTCTCTGCTCTGTGACTCTTTTTAGATGCAGTGAGTGGAAAATTGAATTTAATGATTGAGTCCCTTTGATTTCTGAGTCGTGGAAATTCTTGTGATTTTTTTTTTTGTGCTTCTGGATTTACAGTGCATCTTAATGAATATCATTTTTTTTCTTAAATGATCTTAAAAATATGATTGAGTAGTTAGTGCTGGTTACATTCATGGCCTAACGAAGGAAAAGGAGGTGACACAATAGTTTCCCATAAGCCCTGGTTGAATCAGAGAGTGGTAATTATTCTTTAAATACTAAAACAGAGTTTTATCTATTAGAAGCCTCATAAACCAGCATCCACCGTCTATCTGATTTTGCTGTTGATGTAATTTTAGGAAATCAAGTGAACCGAGATGGAAATTAGGTTTCATCCTCGGTGGCTTGTGTACCCCTCTCAGTTCTATTAGATTTAAGAGGAGTTTTGCAGGCGGAAACACAGCAGGACCACAGCTCTTATCACTTCAGAGAGCAGGCCCTTCATAAAGAGAGACTACAAAATCATCCCTTTTATCTTGCATTTAAAAATCCTTCTTTTTCTGCCCCCACGTCATTTATCACATGCTTGGAGAGGACAATTCAAGATATTGTATTTTGAAAAAGAAAAAGAGAAGCCATTCAAATTCCTATTAAAATGAATTACGTGAGCTGTACATCACTTTCTAATTTCTGAGACTACTTGTAAATCATACGGAGAGAGGGCATTCTACCATTGGTTGGGGAAAAATGGGGAATTTAATAGTTTGTCAAAGATTAATAAGAAAGGATTACTTCTTGGAGAGACGGTGACTCGGTAAGCAAGTTCATTTTGAAGTTCATCAAGCTTATAAGCAGATGGAGAGTTTAATTAAAGTTACTTGTCATTACTCAAGTTTGCTTCTGCTCAGTCCCTGGGACAGAAGTGTATATGATGCCAGTGACATTGTCAGAACTTAGATTTGACCTCTCTCTAGAGCTGTGCGTTTTTCTCCCTTTCTATTCTATTCTATTCTCCTCTCTTTCTATTCTCCTTTCCATCATTTAGGAGCTGGTGAATATCTCTTAATTGTGGTCAGTTCCATGTCACAGACCTTGAGCAGTATAAGTCCTAGCAGTTAACTCTATTGTATTATTTTATGTTTTAATTTATTTTTAGCTGATACTGATTCAGATTGAAATAGTCTAAGACTGCCAGGAAATAACTAGTGTATGTGTGTGAACACACGCATACACACACACACGTGAATACTATATTGTTAACAGAACCAAATGTGTGTGTACATATATATTTATATTTATATATTTGAATGTTATTGGGATGATATTTACCCTTTCAAACTCTGAACTTCATTTTGAGACTGTTTATACCATTCTTATAAGCAGAGCCCTGTCTTTCCCTCTTGTTTCCTGCAAGAGGCTCAGGGAATGACTCTCTCTGGGAGGCCGCAGTTTTGTTCTTGTGTCGAGCCAGGAGCACTCTGACATATGGTTCAACAAAGGTGCACAGGCTCAGGCATCCAGCGCTTGTGGTGCTTCTGTTAACGCCTGTTTATCAGATTATTGAAGCCTGTTTATCAGATTATTGAAATGCAAGCTGCTTTCCTCAGAATGTGCTTCCTACTCCCGGAGTTTATGTAATCCTACCCAGGCCCTGACCTGATATCCTGATACAATCAGCTCTCAACAGGCACTACCGAAACTCATAGAATGGATTCTTTAGGATCAGGGCTTTTGTGTGGTTGTAACCAAATATTTAGGAGACAATAATCCCTGTCTGGAGCTTTTCTAAATTGTAGTTGCTGGAGACTAAAGCCACAAACGATGAGAGATCCAGATTTTTTTTTTTTTTTTTTTTTTTACACAAGGCTATTTTTATTTTTAATTTATTCATTTTTTATTTTTGGCTGCATTGGGTCTTCCTTGCTCAGTGCGGGCTTTCTCTAGTTGCGGCGAGCAGGGGCTACTCTTCACTGTGGTGCGCGGGCTTCTCACTGCGGTGGCTTCTCTTGTTGCGGAGCACACGCTCTAGGCACGTGGGCTTCAGTAGTTGTGGCGCACGGGCTTAGCTGCTCCGTGGCATGTGGCATCTTCCTGGACCAGGGCTCAAACCCGTGTCCCCTGCGTTGGCAGGTGGATTCTTCACCACTGCGCTACCGGGGAAGCCCTGAACTGTTATTTTTATACTGGTAAGTTATAGAAGTGTTAGCAGTTGAGGTGTGGAATGGACTAGAATCTAGGGGTTCTCGAGTCTTACAGCTTATCAGAAAACCCTAGGGACCTTTGTAAGTTGCACTCATATCCTTATTTCATAACTGTGAAATCTATTTTTTTAAGCACCCCAGAAAATTCTTATGCAGGTGGTCCCTTGGTTTGGTTTGGGAACCCCTAAATTAAGTTATCAACCTCATCATAACCTTCCCAGGCAGGAATCGATTTCTTTGAATGTAAGTCATTTAAATTCCATAATGTGATACTGGATCTTAAAGCAGATTTAATTATGTAAGACAGACCGTCTTTTTTCACGAGAGACACAAAGATTTCAAGTGAGGCCTAAAACCTTTGGAACATATAGTACATTGGGCATAGATTCATTGGCCTAGATAATATTGAATTAAACTTCTCCCTTTCCTGCCCTCCCACACAGAAATTGGCCAGGATACCCCACTGAAGGTTGTTCTCAAAACCAAGCCTGTTGTTCAGATCTGGCAGTGGAAAAGGCTTTGAAACTTGGGTCCACTCCTAATGGAGCCTCTTGATCCAAGTGCTTTAGCGTTAGATCTTTTGTATCTTAGTTAATGAAAACAGAGGTGTAATATAACATTAAATTTTTCAAAAATTATTTCTTTGGGGACCTCTTGGATTTGAATCTGTCTTCATTTTTATTCTATTAGGTGTGTGACCTTAGGCAGTAACTCAGCCTTACCACACCTTGTTTCCTACCCTATAAAATGAGGGTGAAATAGAATTCACAGAGGTATCACGGGAATAAATTAAAGAATGTGTAAAGTGTTAACTCACTGTCTTCAGCATAGGAAAGACTCAAGAACTGTTGTCTCTTATTATTATCCTGGGGGGCGGGAAAATGACCAAATGAATGAGCAGCCGATCTTACCGTAGTGGAGAGCTTGGAGCCTCAAATTTGGTGTAAGGTATAATTAGATTACCACAGTACAAGTAAGAAGGGCTGACGGCTATAAGGAGAGAAGAGAAAACTGATTGCACTTTTTACCAGAGAAGAATGCAGTTGCTTTTGGTTTTTGCAGCATCTTGAGAGGAAGTGACTTTCACCTTCGTGCAGTGGCTTTCTGAGCTGAGCCCAGAGGGTGTGGCCTAAAGGAGTGGGATCGTTAGAAAAACAAACTGGCAGAGGAAATGATATGGTGTATTAGTGCCTGACACACAGAAGGTACCCAGGAAACGATGGTTGAGAAGCATGGGGCTTTATGGAAAGAAACTTGCGTTGAGTTCTGGTCCTACTATGGTCTGTATAATGGGTGTGATAATACTGACCATCTAGAGTTGTATGGAGTAAATGAATACTGTATATAACATGTTTAGCGGGCTGTTTGGTGCATTGTAAGCGCTCAGTACCAGTGGTTAATCATATAATTATTCCCTATTGATGTGAAGGGAAACAGGAAGACATCAGCTGGCGAGATAAATGTGCACCAGATAATGAAGGCATTTTAATACTGAGCTAAGGAGTTTCGGTTTTGTTCACTTGACAGTTGGGAACCAGGGAAGCGTTTTGATCAGGTGCACAGACGTTGATGCTCTGTCCTCTCATGATTTCAGTAAAATGCCTGGGGGAATCGCAGCAAAAGAACAGTTTCTCTCCACAGTCCTCTTCCTGTCAGGGAGTCAGACCTTCTCCAGAAGCCCCATTGAACGTTTCACCTTGGGTCCCTTTGCTCGAGGTCGGCTCCCCTGCCCATCCCATAGTTGGAAGACAGGCTCCTGGAATGTGGTCAGGCAGCCAGCGGTATCTGCTACTAATAGCTGACGGCATGTTGGAGCCCAAAAGTGTGCTCAGTAGGAGACACAGGAGAAAAGAAGAAAGTACCAGTGATAGAAGAAAGGAAGGGGCAGAGGTTTGTGTGGAAAGCTGGTAAATTCAGTTCTAGACCAAAACTGAATTCAAGTGGAAGTAGGATATCCGGAAGAAGTGATGCACAGGCAGGAGAAATTGAGGATTTGAGCGCACAGCTGCAAGTATTAATCTGGGAATCATTCACTTGGAAGGTTACAAAGAAATACCAAGATTCCCAAATAAGGAGAGATTAGAGAGGGATGGACAAAAACCAAATAATAAGCCTAAAGGAGTGATTTCTTTTTAGGGGGCCTGTCACAGGCAGTGACAGTGCTAAAGGGATACTTTATTTAACATTTGTAAAAACAAAAACCCACCCCCTTCAGTAGTCTTCATTAGTCCCCATCTCCTCTGAGACATCTGACCTCAGTAAAAACAGCGAAGTGCTTGTTGTGCAATCTCTGATGGAAGACAAGTTCCCAGGTCTGGCTGCCCACCTCCACACTCACCTATTCTGGACAGATTTCTCCTCTCGGTACCATCTGTATAGAAGTTCATTTGTTACCCGTGTGGCCCCCTGACTGGCAAGTGATAGACCCACTTAAACTAATAAGAGTGAGTCGGCATTTATTATAATGTATTATAGGAAATTCAAGGACAAATAGGCAAATCTAGTCCCCAAGAAGGACTATAAAGAGGCAGTTGAAATTCCTTCTGTGGGCCTTTACTTTAGGGTTCTATCATCAAGGCAATACCAGAGAGAGAGAACGAGTACCGAATGGTCACCTACCAGCCAATGAATGGATCTCTCCCACGTCCCATTCACCTGCCAGCCAATGAATGGATCTCTCCTGCATCGCACTCACCTGCTAGCCAATGAATGGGTCTGTCCTGCAGCCCATGTCCTCTTAGCCTGTTTCCACCTGCCCGTGGTGGGGAATGAGAGGCTGTCAGCAGGAGGGCGAGCTCAGATGAATTGGGCAGATCTGAGTATTGTGTGTGGGTACATCTGATTGTCGTGCAGACTTGTTACTCTCTCCCTGTAATTGCCCTGCAGTCTCTTGGTCGAGTGACTCTGCTGTGCCTCCAGGTAGGTGGACACTTTGCTGTCCCCTTGACTTTGAGCTGGGCTCTGTGATTCTCCACGGCCAGTGGAATGTACTGGAAGCACATGGGTAGAGGGTGTCAGTGTCCTTGCCTGGTGTTGCTTGGCCTCTCTGCCCTACCACCTGCCTTGAGTAGACCATGACCCAGGTCCCCATGTTGCTGCTGGTCCCAGAATGAGAGATGTGGGGAGCATCATGGCCCCGACCTGCAGCTTTATGCATCATGGTGTTCGTGATGTCACCCAGTGCACCTGAACCCCAGTGAGCAAGAAAGAAGCCTTACTGTTGTCCATCACCACAGTTCTTTTCCTTTGTGGGGGCCACACAATATTATTGTAGCAGAAATCTGACCTATACAACAGCCAAGTTGACTAATAAAGTATCTGTTTTTCATCCAGAAAACTGAGGAGCCAGAGTGGTCGGCAATGTGGGAAAATGAATCCGTCTCTTCTAGGGTCCCATAACCCGCCCTCTGTTTGACCAAAGCTGAATTCCAGTGAGGCGCCTGATTCAATCATGCCCGTATTCAGTATTGCAAAATGATCTGCTTTTTCCCAAAACACAACTTTAGCTTTCATATTCTCATTAACAAAGGCTGTATACGTTATTAGACGTAATTTAAAGATATAATCGGCTGTGTCAGTCAGATAAGGAAAAAATAGTACCGTGGACCTTTTCCAAATTCCCTCAGGCTTAAAATATAAAAACTCCCTGGAGTGCTGACAGCACACCTTGCCTGTTATTACAGCTTGGGTTTTGTTCTGTTCCTCTGCCAGAACCAGAATATCATTAGGTTATAAATCAGATCTAACGGGTTAGATTATTGTTCATCTTGAGCTCTGTGCTTTCTGTCCATTAGTTGTGGCATAACAGAAGTAATTTAATTTATTATTAGTCCTGTCTTCAAAAGAAGCTTTTATTTCAAACTGTGC
The DNA here is from genome assembly GCF_011762595.2 of Tursiops truncatus. Classification (NCBI taxonomy): domain Eukaryota; kingdom Metazoa; phylum Chordata; class Mammalia; order Artiodactyla; family Delphinidae; genus Tursiops; species Tursiops truncatus. The sequence continues at coordinate 75,084,152 of NC_047043.1, forward strand.
TCAAGGACATAGTGGGGAGAATCATGAGTCTTTCCTCAGTGTCTCGGGAGGTAAAATTGCTAGGATATAACAGGTTTTGAAATGCTTGTGGTTTTGCAGGCTGAAGAGATGCTTGTACCCTGATACATCCTTGCTGCAAAGAACAGATTTCCCGGCGACTTCTTTTTGGTAGCTTTAGTTGTTTGTGTGTGTGTGTGTGTGTCATAACCATGATATTAAATTTATCGTCTTTGAGGTAATTGAGCAGCAGTACTGCCATTCACTCATTCGTTCGCTTTGTCAATCCATCTGTCAGCCATTCAACAAATATGTATTCTTTGCCTTCATTTCAGGGCAAGATCAATTTTCTTTTGATACATAATAATCTTTTTTTTTTTTTTTTTTGCGGTACACGGGCCTCTCACCGTTGTGGCCTCTCCCGTTGCGGAGCACAGGCTCCGGAGGCGCAGGCTCAGCGGCCATGGCTCACGGGCCCAGCCGCTCCGCGGCATGTGGGATCCTCCCGGACCGGGGCATGAACCCGTGTCCCCTGCATCGGCAGGCGGACTCTCAACCACTGCGCCACCGGGGAAGCCCTGATACATAATAATCATTCATACAAGGTTGAAGATTATTCAAAATGTTTATTTTACAATACAGTGAAAACTCACCAGTATAAACTCAGATTTGTTAGTAGTTTTCCTAAGTTTCCATATAATGCCTTGATGAGCTGCTTCCTACAATAGAGGTTGAGGATTGTTATAAACATATGTGTACATCTTTGGCTCACTAACTTAAACTCAGATTCATCATTAAAGTTCCTAGGTTTTCAGGGAGCTCCTCAATTAGCTGCTTCCCACAGTAGAGGTTCTTAAGGGGCAACATCACCTAACTGGCTCAGGGTCTCTAAAGAAGTTCTGTGCCCTCAGGGTTCCTCTGATAGCCACCCTCTGTAGTCCTGCCCAAGTTTGTGGAGCCTTGAGTTAAATCGGGTGATGCAGATGAAAGTGTGGAAGTGTTTGAGGCCGTTGAAGGTGATAAAAATGCTGCGAAGAACTGTTCTGCTGGTTTGATGACTATTGAATGTGCACCTACTGGTTCAGATGCTGGATTCACTTAAATGTGCATACCTGTCTTAGGGTCTTAAGTGTCCCATACCTTATAGAGACATTTAAATTTTACATCCTATGATCAGTGTTGTTACACTCAGTGGATAATTGTTTAGATTACCTTAAACAACTTTTCATCCATTATTGTTTAGCAAAGACCAGGGTCTTGAGATACTAGGACAGGTTAGTGAGGTAGGACATAATAAAAACTCTAGCCTGAGTTATTGCCTGGGGCTCAACTTAATGGCAAAGGATGGGGGCCAAGGTTTTAGAGAGAGTGAGGAATATTAGAACTAAAATCTGTGTGTGTGTGTTGTGTGGGTGTATGTATGTATGTACTTGTACTGAATTCGTTTCCAGGCATCATAGTTTTGTTTTGTTTTTTTTTCCCTATCTAGCTAGCTAGCTAGCTTCCTTTTGTCTGCATTGGGTCTTCATTGATGCGCGCGGCCTTTCTCTAGTTGCGGCAAGTGGCGGCTGCTCTTTGTTGCGGTGCGCGGGCTTCTCATTGCGGTGGCTTCTCTTGTTGCGGAGCAAAGGCTCTAGGTGCGCGGCTTCAGTAGTTGCGACATGCCGCCTCAGTAGTTGTGGCTCGTGGGCTCTAGAGGGCAGGCTTAGTAGTTGTGGCGCACAGGCTTAGTTGCTCCGCGGCACGTGGGATCTTCCCGGACCAGAGCTCGAACCCGTGTCCCCTGCATTGGCAGGCGGATTCTCAACCACTGAGCCACCAGGGAAGTCCCCAGCCATCATAGCTTTGAAGAGTTTTGGATATATTAAAATATGATAGTAGTTTATTGAATTCATACTGTAGTCCTGGCCCAGTGCTATACTCTTTACCTGGAATAAATACCTTGTTTAATTTATCCCAGCAATCTTATGATGAAGGGGCTGTTAATATTCTCACATGACAAAAGAAGCAAAGTGTTTCTTTACGTCCCATACATTTATGTAGTGTTTTAATGTGTGCCAACCTTTCAGCTATTACATTAATCCTTACAGAAATCTTACGAGATATTGTTTTTACAGACAAGGAAATTGAAGTGGAGAAAACTTAAGGCACCTGTGCACAGTCACAATTAGTAAGTGGTGGAGGAGGATTTGAACTTGGGCCTTCTGGCTGTAGCCTGGGCTCCTTATCTGTGTCCATTGTTAACTAGCCCAGGTGGTGGTAGCCCTGGGATGTGCTCTTGAACCATCTTGCGTAGGAGCTTGTATTCAGTAGCCATTAAATTATTCCAGCTCTTGTATGAAACAACAGATTCAAGGACAGACTTTGCTTCTTTTTAACAGAAAGCAGATCTGAAATGCTGTGGTTCAGCCTCTCTTCAGTAGCCCCATATATTTTCTACTTTTTCTGTTTGTTTATCATTTAAGATTTGTTCTTAAAATCATCTCAGACCTTAGGGAACTGTGAGTTATATGGAAGGCTGCTTAAAATTCTGTAGTTAGGGGACTTCCCTGGTGGCACAATGGTTAAGAATCCGCCTGCCAATGCAGGGGACACGGGTTTGAGCCCTGGTCCGGGAAGCTCCCACATGCCGTGGAGCAGCTAAGCCCGTGCGCCACAACTACTGAGCCTGCGCTCTAGAGCCCACTAGCCGCAGCTACTGAAGCCCGCGTGCCTAGACCCCGTGCTCCGCAACAAGAGAAGCCACTGCAATGAGAAGCCCTCGCACTGCAACGAAGAGTAGCCCCCGCTCACCGCAACTAGAGAAAGCCCACGCGCAGCAACGAAGACCCAACACAGCCATAAATACACACATATATACATACATACATAAATTTATTTTAAAAATTCTGTTAAGTTCGGATTAGCTAGTGTGTTGTCTTTATGTATAAGCAAAAGGAGAAAGATGTACATATGTAAAAACTTGTGTACCCTTATAGGGTATCTCTCTTCTTTTCTACCTCTATCTGTGTTTTTTCTTTCTTTCTACCCCTGCCACCTTTTATTTATCTAGGAAGACTGGGAGGGGCTCTGGAAAATAAATTTCATTGCATGACTTGTCAGCATGACAAGTATATTGGCAAGTGCTTTACCTGCCAGATCTCATTACCCCAGGCAGCAACTCAATCAGGGAGCTACAGTTTTCATCCCAGTTTTATAAAGATGCTGAGGCTTAGGCCAATAGGGAAGACAGAATTTAAACTCACATTTACCTAGCTCCAAATCTAGTACAGTTTCTCCTCTTGCAAGGCTGCTTCAGACTCCGGTCCTGTGACCTGCCTGGTAGTTTGGTTGTTAACAGCTTCTGCTTTCTCAGATATAGGTTTGTTTATTATCAAAGAAATCCCATTGTTTCTTTTGTACTGGCTGTAATCCTCTTTCCAATGCAGCCTGGAGCTGGATTACATTACAGTGGGGATAACCATTTCCCAGTGTCATCTCTGATTTGAGCTAATAGGAGAATACGAGCTTATATATTGTTAAGATTGTAGGGATTCAGATGACGGAGCTTCATTGTTTCACGGAGCAAAAGTAGTTTATCCATTCGGTATTGCCAGTGCTTGTTGAGAACCATATTGCTCTGTGGCCTTGGTCATTACCAAACAAGATGAAAGACACAGTGGTTGTTATTAGGTTAAGGGAGGCAGATTCATCCATCCAGCAGATATTTATGAAGCTCCTGTTACATGCTGGGCAGTGTTACAGGCGCTGCGGATACAGCCCTGAACAAAGCAGATCATGTTCTTAATTTGCCCGTGAAACACGACTTAGAAATTCTAGAATGTACATCTAATTATTTCCATTTTTATTTAGTTGTAAGCTATTTTATTTCATAAACTCACTGGTTACTGGCCATCCTTAACCCCTGAAAATATTACTGCAAATAAAGATCTTTCAGTGGCAGGACTGATGCCTTTAGTTTGCTTGGGTGTTCCTTGCCTTCCATCAAATAACTCTTTTAAGTTTGTTATGAAATCTGTTAAGATGACTTTAAGATTATCTGCATTTATCAGGTGAGGAAATTGAGGCCCAGGGAGGTGGTGTACAAAAAGCAAGGTAACTTTACTTAATTCAGAGTAGAAATTTTGACTTGTTGGTACTTTCTGTCTTGGTATTCCTGAACAGAATTCATAATACCAAAAAAATGTGGGCTGTTAACTGTACCCCATGAAAGGTACAAGACAATTACAGCTCTACTGGTGTTTAAGGTTTGGCGGGCAAAGTGCTCCTTGGATATCTTCTCCCCAGAAAAATACCTGTGGCCACATGTATTCAATTTGTTCATATATTATTTGAAAATGGATTGAAGAGGGATATAGATGGCTGTTTTTGCAGCGGCTTTGGCAAGAGATGATGAAAGTTTTGTTGAGAATGATAATGGGATAAAGGGTATAAGCAGGTTTGAAGGCTGGTGTCTTGATGTGCTGATTAGAACACTTGTAAATCTGTATGGAAATGCAGCTTTTGTGGGGAGATAATTTATTGATAACATTAATTTTAATTTTATGCCATGAAGCTTGTTGGTAAGTACATAAGGCTCTCATGAATTGATTCTCTTTTGTGTATGTATGTATTTTGTGATATATTTACAAAGAGCCAATGATAATCTAAGAAAAAGTTATTGCTAAATCTTTTAGATTAAATCCCTAAAATCATTTCATGAAAACAAGAAACGCTGGTGAAAAAATTTCATAGAAAACATTAGGAGGTGGGAGTCTTTTTTTTTTTTTTAATTTTATTGAAGTATAGGTGATTTATAATGTTTTGTTAATTTCTTCTGTACAGCACAATGACTCAGTTATACATATATATGTGTATATATATTCTTTTTCATGTTTTTTCCCATTATGGTTTGTTACAGAATATTGAGTATAGTTCCTGTGCTATACAGTATGACCTTGTTGTTTATCCATTCTATATATAATAGTTTGCCTCTGCTAATCCCAAACTCCCATTCCTTCCCTCCCCTACCACCCCCGCCCTTGGCAACCACAAGTCTGTTCTCTATATCTGTGAGTCTGTTTTTGTTTCGTAGATACGTCGATTTGTATGGTATTTTAGGTTCCACATATAAGTGGTATCACATAGTATTTGTCTTTCTCTTTCTGACTTACATCACTTACTATGATCATCTCTAAGTCCATCCATCTTGCTGCAACAGCATTATTTCATTCTTCTTTATGGCTGAGTGATATTCCACTGTGTGTGTGTGCATATGACGTCTTCTTTATCCAGTCATCTGTTGATGGACATTTAGGTTGTTTCCATGTCTTGGTTATCGTAAGTAGTGCTGCTATGAACCTAGGGGTGCGTGGATCTTTTTGAGTTACTGTTTCGTCTGCGTATGAGCCCAGGAGTGGGATTGTTGGATCAACTCTGTTTTTAGTTTTTTTGAGGAACCTCCTCCTTACTGTTTTCCAAAGTGGTTGCACCAATTCACATTCCCAGCAACAGTGTAAGAGGGTTCTCTTTTCTCCACATCCTCTCCAGCATTTGTTATTTGTAGACTTCTTAATGATGGCCATTCTGACGAGTGTGAGGTGGTACCTCATTATAGTTTTGATTTGCATTTCTCTCATAATTAGTGGTGTTGAGCATCTTTTCATTGTGCCTCTTGGCCATCTGTATGTCTTCTATGGAGAAATGTCTGTTTAGGTCTTCTGCCCATTTTTTGACTGGATTGTTTGTTTTTTTGTTGTTGAGTTGTATATTTTGGAAATTAACCCCCGTCGGTTGCATCGTTTGCAAATATTTTCTCCCATTCAGTAGGTTTCTTTTCACTTTGTTTATGGTTTCCTTTGCTGTGCAAAAGCTCATATGGCTGGGTCCCATTTGTTAGGAGGTGGGAGTCTTTGATTTTGGGGAGAGCTGAAATATCTTAATGTACTTATTAATAGCGATAAGAAATATTAAAAGTTTGATTGGCTTTAGAATCATTATAAATTGAGTTTGCAGTGAATTCTGGGAGGTGACACCAGTGGTGACAGTTTTTAAATCTCAGATTTCTCCATGAAAAAAATAGAACGGCTAGGAGAGCTAAACTACAAACCCACAAACAATATTTGCAATAAAACTAGGATTCAGGGTGTCCCCGTTTGTCTTAGAATATGTGTAGATGGGAGAAACGATTGACAGCTATAAGACCTGTGTGGAATTGGCCTTAGAGGGAAGTGAGGAGAGATCTGAACCCCTGCTCCCCGCAAATCAACTACAGACCCCAAAGGAAAGTGTGATGAGCCCATATGGGTTGTGTATTCACAGCTGAGTGGCTCTACAGGATACTTAATTCCAGGGTGAGGGCAAGGAGACTGAGGCAAGGTCTGGTAACGTCTGGACTCTATTATTTTACAAACGAACACACTCAATGTCCCTTCCAAGGTAAGACTCAGCATCCAGGAGGAAGTGCTGGGAGTGGAACCCAGATTGAGCAAGATGGGGCAGTGAGGGTCAAGGAAAGAGAAGGTTTAGGTGAGTGTGTGGGCATTGAAAAGGCAGATCTGCAAAAGCAGAAGGTCACAAGTTTTTGACTCACTTCGTGACAGCACATCAAGACCTTTGAACAAGAAAATCCCAACTACACCCCCTCCCTATGTTTGGGAATACTTATTTTACATCAAAAATGGGCAATAGGATAATAACTCCATACAAAATTATTTTAATTAAAAAGGAAATAAGGAACAGTACTCGCAAGAGTTGAAAATGATATACCTGATATTTTAAAATGGGACAGAATATTAAGAACATGATGGAGGTGTGAAAGGGCATTATATATCAGTGAAAGGGAAACTGAGAAATGAAGGTTTGAAAAGAAAGATGGCAGAATTCAGGAAAAATGTACAAATAAAACAATAATTTTAGAAATTAAGAGTAAACTAGAAAAAATGCAAGAGCAGGTAAACACAATTGTTAAAAACTCTGAGAAAAGTAGAGGAGGAGGAGATGGAACATGTCAACAATCGAAGAAAAATACAGTAAATGAAAAGGATTTGAGGAAAAGTTGTGTGGAAACTATGTAAAGGAGAACCAAATATGTATAACAGAAGTCCTATAAGGTGAGATTAAAATTAAACAGAAAAAAAACCAGTATAAAACATCATAAGAGGGACTTCCCTGGTGGCGCGGTGGTTAAGAATCCACCTGCCAATGTAGGGAACACGGGTTCGAGCCCTCGTCTGGGAAGACCCCACATGCCACAGAGCAACTAAGCCTGTGCACCACGACTACTGAGCTTGAGATCTAGAGCCCGCGAGCCACAATTACTGAAGCCCGAAAAAAAAAAAAATTTAAAAACCATAAGAAAACTTTATTGAACTAGGAGTCCTTGAATCTATATATGGGAAGGGCCACTTTGTTCCTCATAAAAATCATCTCAAATCATCACTGAGACATAGTATAGTAAAACTGTGGTCTTTAATGAAAGGAAAACATACCTTTGAGTATCCAGGCAAAGAGACTTCATCACTATAAGGAAGAAGATTAGATTCTCATGAGACTTTTTTTGACAGCAGTGCTTTATGCCAAATAAACAATGGAGTATCATATTTAACATAATCATGGAAAGAAATGTGAGCCATGAAATTTATCACCGGCCAAACTGATCTTTAAATATAAACCAGCAGACAAATTATTGTGAATGTGCCAGAAATAAGGGAATATTACTCCCACGAGCTCTTCCCGAAGAGTTTGGGGAAGCGTAAGCTTCAGACAACCTTAAAGCTTGAAGAAGCATTGATGAAATAAGTATAGGCAGTTAACTAAATGGTCGATGAAGGCTCTTTCTCTTTGTAGGAGTATTTCAGCTAATAAACCACAGTTTTGTCTTTGAGATCATTAGAATTATAGCTTCCAGTGGATTCAGGGAGGATCGTTCCAGTGATGATTTACTTTTGCCATCCCGAATAAATTCTCGGATGTAGGCAGAGATCATTGAGGGCCTCCAGCATTATAAATAGGGCAACACAGAAACATGATGTACTTCTTGATAGATAAATACGACACTACCAGTGGAGTAGTCTTGCCATAAAGGTATGGAACTTTAGTCTGACCAAGCCTCTAGATCTATCTATCATTTACAGAAAATAAATAGTGGTAACGTGTTAAATGACACCATGGGGATGTAATCAGCAAAATGGCAAAATCCAGACCCTGGGAAACTTTACAATACAAAAGACTAAGTTTTAAAACAAATGGGTAAAGGAGATGAAAGGGGAACCTATAGATTAAAAGAGATTTAGGAGGGCATCAATTTAGGTACGGACCTTTTTTGGATCCTGGATCAAGCCAACAAATTGTAAAATAGAAAAAAAATTGTTTTGTAATTGGGAAAGTGAATATTACAGAGTTTTTTTGGAATTAGTCATTCATACTTTTAAGTATTTTATGATCTGTTGGTTTTTGTTACTAATAATGAAAAAGTAAATTAAGGAAAAAAAGGTTTGAGCGACCAATTAGAGATTATGAGATACGGAATGACTCACTTGGGACTTTAGTAGATGTATTGGAGTAAACAGAACTGGTAGGATGTATTTAATCAAAGGAGAAACCAATAAGTGAAAATAAAGAGATTTGTGATATGGAATTGGCTCCCTTGATTATGGAGGCTAAAAAGTCCCATGAGACCCAGGAGAGCTGCTGGTATATGTTCCGTCTGAGTCCAAAGGCCTCAGAAGACCAAAGTCCCAGCTCAACAGCCAGGAAAAGCTTGACTTTTTTATTCCCCTGCCTTTCTGTTCTGTCAGGCCCTCAGTAGATTGGGTGATACTCACCCATGGTGGGGAGAGCTACCTGCTTTACTCAGGATATGGATTTAAATGCTAATGTCATCTAGAAACACCCTTCAGGCCACACCCACAAAAAATGTTTCACCAAATATCTGGGTAATCAAGTTGATGTAAAACTAACCATCACAATGGAAAGCTTTTTTTTTTTTTTTTTTTTCTCATTCCTGTGTTCCTTTTGTCCTGTTGGCTGTAGGTGATCAAACAGTAATTCATTGGTGTTGAGTTACTGTGGTCATCAGATTGGAAAAAGCAGGTTTTGCTATTCAGTCAATTGAGGTTCGTGGTCACTGGGGATCCCTCAAGTAACAGCTCTAGTGTTCATCTTCAGGGGTCCCTTTTTTGCACTTCCTGTGTTAGGGTAGCGGGAAATCGTATGTGAGTGAGATTTCCTAGGGTTCCTGCACCTCTTGGAGAACTTGATTACTTGTTACCTCTTACACCTTTGTAAGACATCCTTTTTTTAAAATTCACTTTGGACATTTATGGGCTTATTCCTTTTTGTACACCAAGCATTTCAAATATTGCTTTCCTTAGAATTCTTTAAATTTATTTTTTATACTTAATTTTTTATTGAAGTATAGTTGATTTACAATAGTACATTAGATTCAGGTGTGTAGTGTAGTGATTGAATATTTTTAGATTGTACTCCATTTAAAGTTATTATGAAATATTGGCTATATTCCCTGTGTTGTACAATATATCCTTGTAGCTTATTTATTTTATATGTAATCGTTTGTATCTCTTAATCCCGTACCCTGTTTGATCCCTTCCCCCTTCCTTTCTGTTTGTTCCCTCTGTTTGTTCTCTATATCTGTGCTTTTTTGTTATATTCACTCATTTATTTTATTTTTTAGATTCCATATGTAAGTGATAACATACAATATTTGTCTTTCTATGTATTTCTTAGACAGAATTTTTGAATGCCATGTATTTTTACGGACTTTGTCTACATTTTATAGTATTCATCTCAATGTAGGTGTACTGTAGCTGTTGAGAGCTGCTGCTTAGCCTTAAGAGTCTTAAGTTGTTTCATAATAATAACAATAATAACAAAATCATACTTGTTTTCCTTTGTTCTCCATTAGTTGTAAATTGCGTGCTCTTCTCAGGTTGACAGAAAACCTGAGCAGGTTTACATTTTTGACATTATTTAAAACTCTGTGGTAGGTCGTATCTCTTTCATTTGGAATGCCAGAAAACTGTAGCTTAAATGATAAGTGACTTGTGATGAGTTAAAAGCTAAAGGGAGAGAGTTAGGATGAATCAAAGGGTACTAGCAAGAGGCATAAGAAGAGGAAGAGACAGAAATGTTAAGAGGTAGAGACAGTAGGGAGTAGTGAATTGTGAGTCATGTGAATAAGAAAGAATATATTAAGTGATGACAGTACTAATGATCATAATGATAGAGAACATTGTCCTAGGAAGGATGCTCAGACCTGGACTTCATGGCACCTTTATCAGATAGCTACCATTATTTTCTCCATTTTACAGGTAAGTAAACTGAGGCACTGGGAGCTTATGTAACATGTAATGGGCAGGCTTAGCCAGTCAGTTTGGCACCATGACCCAGTAATTGAACTTCGTCTTACACATCGTAGTAATATAGTATGTCTTATTCCTTCTTCTTCCAGGGATTAGGTACCCCAGACAGGTTAAGTAACTTCCCTAAGCACTTATGTTTCAATCCGGCGGAGCCAAAAAAAGCATGTCTGTTTTCAGACTGGGAAGCATTATTTTGACTTTGCTTAGTGAGTTTGTTTTTGGAATAGCTTCTCTAAGGCCACATTCTTGTCTTTTCAGTACTGTTTCATTGACTTCCTTGCCTGTTTTTCTTTTTTTTTTACTGTTCATCTCTTCACTTTCCATTCACATTCCCAAGTATGAAGTAAGTAACAGTTGGCTTTCACATGATAATTGCGAAAGATAAAAGGCAATCTGAAAAGAATCTGGCCTGTGGGGAAGGTTGGCTTGACGTTTAGAAAATGACTTTCTTGTCCCTGACTTGAGACTTAACTTTTCCGTTAATGAGGAGTAACACGTTAATGTTGTCCCTGAACTTTATTTGTAATAACTCACCAATGGGAGCAGTCACAGCCAGCTCTGGTACTGAATGTTCAAAGCGACCTTCTGTAGAAAAGGAAAGAGAAAAACATCCTTTCTGTTCTCACAGGGATCCTTCCTGTTTGGAAAAACCAAATAGGTAAGAAAAATAAATCAGGCACTTGAAGGAAAGGAGCTATATCCTTGAGAAAGTTATATTTGCAAAAATGCTAGTAGCCTAGAGATTTTCTTTCCAATTTAAGCAACGAGAAATTTTCCAATGTGAAATGGTTTTTCATATGGCCAGTAATAGGGTATTTTTGGTGCTAAAATAGATGGTGATGGTTGGTGCAGCAGTCTTTACTCTTCCAGCCATACGCAGGAGGAGAATATCCTCTGTAACTGTGTCCTCAGAGCTTCCCCCCAAAAAGGAGACATGGGAAAAGCAGTGTTGGTTTTAGACAGATCCTTTACATGGCCGAGTGTGTTTCTCTTCAGGGGAAAGAGAAGACCAAGGAAGTATCTGTGGCTGTAGAGGGTTAGCGTCTCTGTGACATTCTTTGTGTTCCATTTCCTAGTCAGGAGTGCTTGAGGCATTTGACTCCCCTGGGTTGAATCTTTTCCACCCTCCACCCCATCCCATTTTGTGCACTTTGCTCCTGAAAGCTTAGTTATGTTGGGAGATTGATGGCATTGGAGTTAATGACTAGTTGTACGAGGGTTATTAATTAATGAAATCATATTTTCAGTGCAAAGGCGTAACTCGAGCTTAACGTGCTGTGCGTTTTTGGTGTAAGAGATATGTGCGGTTAAAATGGAGTAAATTTGGACTTAGCAAAAGTGATGGAAAACTTAAAAGGTATTGTGGTTATTTATATTATTTTTATTTTGTAGACTAGGTATAAAGATACAAGACAAAATAAAACAACCCCTCCCCCCCAAGAAAACCCCAAACCTGTTCATCATGAAGATAAAATTTACGTGGATTCACAATGCAAGGAGAAATAAAGTAGGGCAACAGAGGAGTATATTCAATTCTGGGATTTGTCTGTCCAGCCAGTTTACTGAGGATATGTATCAGTGCGTTTAAAAGATACTTTTAATTTAATTTTATGTTTTTGATTTAAGCTTTGTTGGGGTATAATTGACAAAATTGTAAGATACCAAGTGTATATTGTGATTTGATAGAGGTATAATATATCAGTTTTTTAACGATTCTAAAAAATTAGTTGACACTTGTGAGTGAGATTTGGGTGAGAGGACCGTGAATAGCTTTATAAACCAGACTAAAGTATTCCTGGCGAGTAATTTAAAAATATTTCTGGACTTTTTATTGTAGCAAATACTTGTCGTATTTATAAATGAACATGTTCATTCTGTCTGGGAAGCCAGGTTGAATTTTCATTTGTTTGCTTCCTTGGCTGGTAGATTGTACTTCATAAGATAGTAAGCAGCTTTCACCCACAAACCCCATAGAGCCGTCTACCACCAGGCTGCTCAGGTAGGAGAGTTAAGTGAAAGCAAACCAGAATTTATACTGAAGATGGCTCCCCATGCAGTAGGGAAAACCCAGCTGTAAGTTCATGCTGTGAGAATTTTCAGTGGCAGTGAGATGCTTAAGTGAAATTGAGACTTCTCCACAGTCAGTGTTGCAGGAGATAAACTAAAACCCCTTAACTAGAAGCTTCTCATGCTCATAAGCCATCTAAGGTCCAACTGGTTTCTTTAAGTTTCATGACCCACTTAAGACAGAACAGTGGAGGAAATGTGTGCTTGGACGTTCGACTGATTTCATCAGGTATGACCCGGAGACCTGTCCTGAGAGGTGGACCGTGACAGAATAGCAAACGAATGCAGAACTTCCAGACTAGTGATAAGGGATGGTTGTCCTTTAACCCTGGCTCCCCTGTCTGCTCTGAGGGTGATTGGTGAGAAGAGTCAGAACCCTGAAAATGTACCAGGAAGCTCGCCACCAGTGTTTCCATGGTCTGGAGAGGCTCTCAGCTATGGACATATACAAGTGTCTCAGCAGTGTTAGAAATCACCAAATAAGAGAAACCCAATGGGGTTACCGTTTTCCCAGATTTTATTTTATAGGCCACAAAGTTAAATGCTTCAAGTAGAAGGCTGGTCCTATGGAACACAGAATAAACGGGACAACTGCAGAAAAATGAGAATAGGTCCTTGTCATCTAAACAGATGAGTTTTCTTCTGGTCATGATCCGGAGAAATAGTAAAGACTAGAACACACAGGGAAACACGGACATTTAAGTTTTCCATTTGTAATTGTTGGGTGATTTAACATTAGGTATTAGAGGTGCAATTTTTTCTTAGGAGACAATATTGTATGGTAGCTAATTTTCACAAAATTGGAGTAACACCAAGACTTGATCTCAGTTCTTCTATTGCTAATTCTATGATCTTGTTAATAAAATGAAGATAAAAGTTACAGTTTTGTAAGGTTCACAGAAATAATCCGTGTAAATTGCTTAGTGTGCACGGCACATAGAGAGTGCTTAGAATTTCTTGGCCACCGTTATCATTAACAAGTATCTGTATAGTTTTGAGAGGATAAATAGGTTTCTGAAAGTTTTTAAAAATTATTGATGAATGTACTTTTTGGATGGCATGGCCTGGAGAACCTTCTTCATTTGTTTCTCTCCTGGAGACTCAGTTTGTATCTGCTAAAAACATTCATCCCTTTTCTGTCAAAGGGACCCCTCTCCCCCATGGTGTGTTGCATATGGTGAACATCAATGCAAATACATTCAAATCATGGAGGCAGCAGGAGATTAACCTGCAGTGATGCTAAGTGGATCTGACATGATCATGACATGGAGGTTATTGGTGATTAATGCAGGTCACTGGGGATCACCGGGAAATGCATTTGTCCTTTCACCCGACCCTCCCACCCCCGCAGAAGTTTTTGACAGTAGTCTTGGGGTCGGTCACCCAGTCTATTTCTCCACATCTTCCAGAACTTAAAAATCTGATGTCTTTACTGTTTTCCCCCTTCCCACTTTTGGTGGCTGCTAATTCATGAAAAATGTAAGAATGGCTGGATGTTTAATGTTTATGTTAGTGCCAGCCTGAAATTAAGTCTGATTTTTTTTATGGTGATAAAAATACTTCTTGTCCACCCCCCCCCCAAAAATACTTCTTGTCCTACCACTTGTTTATTCCACCACCCCGTATAACCTATTCTGTTAAGTACCCTAGGTCTAAAGTCCCTAAGACAGAATGCCTAAATATGAAATTTTCTGAAAATGGAAATTTAAAAAAATTGGTCATATGGTTGAAAAACCTAACCTGTCCTGACATTATTTGGTGACTGAAGTAGTAATTACTGTGCTTCAAGAACTATTTTTAGCTCTACACTAATTTGTAAATGGCATGCTGGGCAGATGGTAGCATTACACTTCACTGCCCTCTTCTAAGGTGGGTACGGCCCTGAGACTTGGCACAGGGAACTGGAATACGGGAGGGTGTGAGTAGTGCTCTCTTAGATGGAAGGTTTAATAGTGAGTGCGTGCTTTGTCGTGTGCCCCTTTCCTGTCCTCTGCAATTGGGGAAGCACGAAGACAGAGCCTCCCTCAGCCTCAGTACCTGAGTGAGGAAGACGTTGAGCCTGGCCTCCTAGGCGGGACACTTGCAGCAGGAGCGAGAAAACACCGTGTTGTTTGACGTTTCTGTTTTTGAAGAACTCTTTGTTTCTGCACCGTAACCTAGTTCACCCTGAGAAATACGGGGTCAAAACAAGACTTCCAGTTTTAGTCTCTAATGTAATTTAATACACTTTGAGAGAAGAGTTTCCATTCCTGGTTCCCACTGGGATCTTTCTGTACTTTGTTCCTCAGTGGGCTCCCTCTTCGTCATCTGCCCACATCACACAGCAGGAGAGAGGGAAACGGACAGTATCTGGGTGCCAGTCTCATGGGTCCAGGAGCAAATATCTTCTAGGTCCCATCTAACCACTGAGACTTTTTCCTATGGCTTCTTGACACCCCGGGACATTTCCTGATCTGTCCTTCAGTTCATGGAAATGTCCCTGGCTGTAGGGATAGTTCCTTGACATATATATGTGCATGTGTATATATGTATGCATGTAGGTAGGTGTGTGTGTATGCATATATATATATATACATTTGTATAAAAATACATTTTCATGTATCTGTCTACCTAGAAGGATCTATCTTTATCTGTCTCCTTCCCAGTATTCAATTACACAATTATCAAAATGATATAAATACCAAGTAGATAAAATACAAAGATTTTTTATTCTAAAATAATAAGTTGTCACTGGTAGTCCTGTCTTTGTAGAGCTAGTTTAGAAATCCAAGGAGATGCTATCTACTTTGTAGAATTATTTCAAGCACAGAGTACATGCTGTGCTCATTATGTAGTACCTTAGAAATGTCTTTATTAAGAGATAATAAGGTAGTGTATTATCTCATATGTACTACTTGAAGAGAGATATTTAGTCGTCTTTATTTATTTGAAAGTATTAGGGTATTGTTCTTACCATTAAAATATATTTTTCGTTTAGTCATTTCCTTAAATCAACTCATGATCCTTGGATCAAGTCAATTATGCATAATTGGCTTCTGTTCCATGAGCAATAATTAGTTTTGTTTTGCTGTTAGCACTGAGTCATTGCTACTGTTTTTGGTGATGAGTATGTGATTTTACTCTTCCGCATGCCCTTTCTCCTCCGGTATCAAGGCACATTACATGGGTTTTATATTCCAAGCATTCCTAGGAACTAGAATAATTGTCATTCATATTTTAAAGGTTTAAAAGCCCAGGCTTTCAAAGGGGTAAGTCACTTTCCCAAATGCAATAATCAGACCTGGGCGACACAGTAAGGAAGATATTTAATATCTGTCTATACATCTGTCCATCCTTTCCTACGGCAACACATGTTGTACAACTGTGACGTACCGGGTGTAGTCGGTAGCATCTGGGAATATACAAATGAAGAAGTCGAAAGTCCTCGCTGCTCTATGGGGAGAATTCAAGCTAGACTGAAACAAGGTAGACAAGGTCTGTTCTTACCTCTTCATTCGCACAGTGCCTGGCACGTTATTCGCACCAAGTAGTGAGTGAGTGAATTCGTGGACCTGTAACGGACACTTGCCACGCCCCCCCTCCCCCCAACAGGTGCTTTATCTAGCCTCTCAAGGAGCTACTGTGTGAACCCAAAGGAGAGAGTGACTACATGCACACGGATGGGGTGGGATGTGTTGGGAAGGCTTCAGATAGGATGGTATTGGACTTGAGCCAGTGGGAATTGGCTTGGTGAAGGCTTCTGGGGGAGAGAGTGACAAGTCTTGCCTGCAGTGACAGCAGCTTGTGTGGAGGCACAGTGGCAAGGATTATGTGGAAAGAGGTGAGCTGCGGTTTTGAATCCCCTGAGGGATCTCTTTATTTGCGCCAACATCTTTTATATTTCTCTTTCTTTAAGTGGTCATGGGTATAATATAGTTAACTACGTGACTGACCCTCAACTCAGAAAAGGTCAAGCCTCAGAATGGACCATTTCTCCAGTAGTTTCAGGATTATGTTTTGTTAGTATCTGCTTGCATTGATACAGATATACATACTTAGCACATGGAGTGTGTGTGCATGTGTGTATGTGTGTACACACACACGTGTGTGCATTTGATGGAAGAGCACCAGACATGGTGTGCAATATGAGGAAAGAAGATACTTGGTGTTTGTTCAGACGCATGCACCCCAGCAAAGGAGAAGTAAACGTCTCTGTGTTATCCCACATAAAACATGAAGCGCTAAATAATATCAAGAGAGCCTCGCTGAGCCCTCCACAAAAAGTACGTTAATGTCAAGGAAGTGTCTGAGGAATTCCCAGAGAACACTGTAGTTCAATAATGACTGTTATTTATCACAAACGCTCACTCAGTTTGTTCACACTGGGTAATGAATGACCTTTCCGTCTCCATGGCCAGGGCCAAACGAGCCTGTGTCGCCGCTGGTGCGGGCTGGGGGCCATTCATCACGCCTCACTTAGCGTAGAGCTGCCTTGAAGGACACCACCAGGGAAATACTACTGCACCTCTCTTTCTCTCTCTCTCTCCGGCCCCCCTCCCCCCAAGGCCCAGTCCCTCTCATAAACACAGACTCAGATTTGACTCTAGAGTTTGAATCAAGTCGCTTGGCAGTGTTGTTGGGAAGAGCGTCACAAGGAATGTGTATTCCCATCGTGGATGTGAGCCTCGCGGGGTTTGCCGTCGTTCTGTTTTGTGTGGCACAGCTGCCTTTTAAAATGTTTTCCGTTGAAAATTTCTATCAACCTTCAAGTGAGAGGGCTGCAGTCCAGAGAAATCACTTAGTAATTGTGATTTAGCTGGTCTTGCTTGTGACGTGCATGACTGCTGGTTGTGGATACAGCTAAGGGAGACCATTCCCTTCATTGTAGTTTGGTGATGCCATGAAGTTCGTGTAATCTCCCGATGGTGTGTGTCTTTCAGAGAAGAAGACAAAAACCTTTGCATGGGATGTGACCATAACACTGCAGTGTGAAGACAGTGTCTTTCTTATAGAACAGTAGTTGTCCCTAAAAGTTAGGTTTACATCCAAGCCTGGTCAAATTTTTTCAGTTAAAAATGTATCTAAAAGCCGGCACTGAGAAGTGCTGTGATGTCATCTGGCATAACCCTGGGAACACTGCCAGTTCTGAAAACCTGTGTAGCAAATCAAAAGTGTCATATTTTTGGAAACTTCACTGTGTGAATTTTGAGACGCTAGGCTTTGGAATTATATGCTGTGAGCTGTCTTTACTCGCTCGTAGTGAAGGATGCTGTCGTCTTTTAGGCTGATAATGTTGAATTTAGTAGTGTGATTATATTTCAACTGTAAAACAGAAAAGAAAACATATGTGTTCAATATATATGTGTGTGTGTGCATTTTTTAAAAAGGGAAAGCAGACATGAGAGTCTTCTCCAGTATTACTGATCCTTGACAGATTTGTTGACTGTTTGCTCTCCGTCTTTGACTACATCGTTTGAAACTGGTGATGTTTCTCCTCATCAGAAGCTAAGAGAACATCATGATTTGTGGAGCCAGAGTGAAATTTGTGCTTTGTTTTTGCTTAGTGGCTTCCTTTCTTCTTTTAAGATCTAATGAGAGTATTTAAGTAAAAAAAATTCCGGTTCAGCCTTTGAAGCTTTACCTTGCTAAGTCTGGTATTCTCAAGTTTTTGAAGCCTTTCGGGAGAGGCATGGACATTTAGCTGCAAAGTATATTTTTTTAAATGATCTATTTACTTAAAGCTGACATAACACCTTATGTGTATCTATCATATCTTTATGGAGGGATAAAATTCAGGCATAGCTCAGAATACTCCTAGCTGATGTTACAGACTTTTCCACTGAAACATATTAATAATGCACATAAAACATTTGTTTTACAAAGTTTATGAGAGAAGACAATACCCATTTATGGTGAAGAGAAAGAATAAGCTGATTAAAAAAATCCAGCAGTTAAATGAACAATTTTCAATCATATAACTTGTATAAAATCATTGAGAGAATTTTTACCTATTATAAGCATATTACAAACAGCATGGACCTTTTGTTGCTGGGTATTTTTGTTTGTTTGTTTTGTTTTGTTTTGTTTTTTGGCCACACCGAGCAGCTTGCAGGATCTTAGTTCCCCAACTAGGGATTGAACCCAGGCCCCGGCAGTGAAAGTACTGAGTCCTAACCACTGGACTGCTAGGGAATTCCCTTTGTGTGTGTGTTGCATTTTTTATTTTCAGGTGACACCTGCTTTTTTACTCCATATCACTTCCCTTCCTTGATTCTTGACCCAGGTGAAAGTTAAGTCAGACGTAAGTGACCATTCATTCTTCTTTCGTGGGTTGCTTCCATCTGTTATATTTTTACTTTGTTAATCCAGTTGCTCCATTTATAAATGTTTCCCACTTGGGAATTTCAGGAATGGACGAGTTGGGATAATGCCAGGGACCATTGAAACACAGACAAAGCACTACCAAATTCGGGGTGTTTTTTTACTTCTCTCTCTTATGGGAGATGATAGTTTTGAGACGTTTTCCCCATTGAAAAAAGGAGGATAGATTTTTAATAGGAATTATTGATTCTAACAGCGTGTATATGTACATATAGTCACACACATACGTCGATGTGATGGATATTTATGGTGGTAAAATTTTTCTAATTGCTTAGGATGAGAAGACTAAAAAAATATTCATTGAAAGAGAAAAGAGGATAAACTCACATCTTAATTGTTTATAACTGTCCTAGGTGGAATTTTTTTTAAAAAAAAACAATGTAATATTTTAGAAGATATTTCCAGATGAAGAATTTCATTTATACATTGATTTATACATTGGTATCTTATAAAATATCCCAGAAAGAGTCAATCAAGAAATTAAATCTACCAAAATAAGTGTAATCATGTTGTTCAGCCTAACAAGAAGGAGGAGATGCTTTGCATGTACAATTCCACGCAAATGAATTCACATTTCCATCTCGCTGTAACGGGCATATTCTCTCTACAGCTGTGCTTTTAGTTTTGGTATGGTGATAGAAGCTCCACTTGGAAAATTATTGGATTTAGAAGTAGGGTTTGGAATATTGAATTTGCTGCCTAAAATAATGCCTATCTTTTTTTCTTTTTTTAAAAAATGTTCTTATGTGCCAGGCACTGTTGAAAACACTCTGCCTGTCCTAACTCATATAAATCTCCTGAGGCAGGTACTGTTACAATCTCCTTTTTGGTGACAGTCTCGAGGCGTAGAGAGATTAAGCGATTGATCTTGGGTCGCACAGCTGCTAAGAGACTGGTCTGAATATGAACCCAGGCGTTCTGGGTTTGGAACTAGCCCTGTGATATGCTGCCTTCAGGATATCAGACCCTCATCTCACATTATCTCACCTATTTTTCCCAGTGTTCGTATAGGTTAGGTGCTATCTTCACTTTACAGCTAAGAAAACTTGAGACTCGGAGTAATTCCACTGGGACTAGAGAGTTGGTACTCTTACTTTCTCTATTTTCCTGTTTCTTTTTATAGGATGGATAGAGTAGAGTTGAACCTGAGGTATGAAGTCTCCTGACTGCAAGTTTTTAAATGAATTCCACACAAGACCCTAAATATTCTATAGGGCATATACTTTGATACCCACAGTTTTTGCAGGGCAATTTGCAACATCTATCAAAATTAGGCACGCCTACTTTTGCTGTAGCACATCTACTTAAAAACTTGCAGAAGAAATCACAAGAGCTCTTACCAGCTTTTACTGGTTTAATCTAGCTTATTTCAGAAATTTAGATTTTATGCTCCGGGTAGTGTTAGTGGCTCTTCTACACCTAATGCAGAGACCCTGCAAGGTTGTTCTGAGTCCGTGTACCCTTTCTCAGGTGTGTCCGTTATCCCCTCCCCTTCTCTTGCATTTAGTGCTGAAGTGTTTTCCATGCCAGCGCATCTATAAAAAGAGAGCTCTGCCTAAGTGTTAGGCATTGTTATCCACAAGGGTTATGGGTTTTCTTAATTTCTCATCTTCATTACTGGTTCAGTTAGTAACTGTGCAGTAACTAAATATGATTAATGAAGTGAAGGTCAGTTTTAGAACTTCAGAAAGTAAGTAAACATTATAGATAGCTTATTTTTATATTCTTTCTTTTAGCTTATTTGTCAGAAAAGACATTTGCCTTGAAAGGAAATTATTTGTTACAGGATCTTCTTTCGACATGCTGCCTCAGGTCACTTCTTCACAAAAAAGTCTCCTGCTGTTATAATTGTTGGGATGAGCTTTGAGAAAAATTGGTCTTAGTACCACCTGGAATATTTTTATTGTCAAGTCTATTCATACAGATTTCCTTTGGGCCTTAAGATTATTGCTCTCTTAAAAATATTCTCCCTGGTTAGGGGGGCAGTTTACAGTACAGAACTTGCTTTACTTTTGAGCTTAATTTATTGTGGTATGAGGGTAGTAGACTCAATTCCAGAACAAGCCACTAGGTTTTCATCTCTCCCGCCTGCCAGCTTCATTTAAGGTTAGTGATACTAAATATAGGAGCTACTATTTACTACACTTTTATTAGTCTTCTAGACAGCTCTTTTAGTTTTCCGTTATGAGATGCTTCAATTTTGAGGAATCCACAAAAATAGGTGAGGAAACTGCAGCCAGGTGCGTGAGTCTGCTTGGACTGCTGCACCCAAATACCACAGACTGGGTGGCTTGAACAACATATTTTGTTTTCTCACAGTTTTGGAAGCTGGAGGTCCAAGATCAAGGTGTGGTTTCTCCTTGGCTTGCTGGCTGCCTTCTAGTCGCTGTGTCCTCATATGTTCTTTCCTCTATGTGTCTGCCTCTCCTTATAGGGGGACCAGCCCTGTTGGACTGGGGGCTCCATCCTTATGACCTCATCCTTAATTACCTCTTTAAAGCCCCTGTCTCCAAATACCATCATACTGTGGGTTAGGGCTTCAACATAATGAATTTGCGGGGGACACAGTTCAGTCCGTAACACCAGGGGAGGTTAAGTAACGGGCTAACGGGCCTGAAATTCCAGATGTTGTGAATGGGAGGGAACTGGACCAAGAAGTCAGAAATCTACCAGAAATCCTCTGGTAAATGTGTCACAGTCGTTGTCTTCAATTTAGTAAGTGAAGAGCAGTTAATGTGTGAAAGTTGCACTGTTGGGTAGCCTACCTGAGATCCATCGAAGAGTGGTTCTTTGTATTAAATGATTAATTCTAGAGTTCGAATCTGACTGTAAATAAGGCTACCAAAACTACACGGGTATATATACTTTTTTTTTTTCCCTCTGAAAGATCCCTTTTAGATTTAATTACAAAATAACATTGCCAGATTAAACCTCCCAGTAAGCTTTAGCATGCCCATTGAGTTTTCCACGTTCTTGACTCAGTTTAACTGCTTCTGTAAGCCTGGCCTAAAATGAATGAATAGAGTGCCTCCAATATGGTATTCTGGCCTGCATGGTGATTAAAAGCAGGCTCTCCCTTTAAAAGTCTACGTAGGAGTTTATGGCTGCAAATCCCTTAAGATGCTCCCTTAAGTAATTGATGTACTTAAATTTGCCGATGTGCACTGAACCTTTTGAAGCAAATACCAAGTTAGAAAAACTTTTAAAAAATAGCTAAGTTTTATTTCAGTAGCATCATAATATTTTATATCACGTGACTGGTCAAAAAAGTGAGAAATTGAGTGTTCTTACCGTTCTCCCTAAGCTTTTTCTTCTTCATTTGCTTTCTCTTGCTAAAACTGCCATTTGGAATTAGTTCTTGTCTCGTGTTTCTGTAAATAAAATTGATAGCATGTTATTAGTGTCTTTGTTTCCAGAATTCTGAGAGATTGCATTTGAAAAGGAGCTGTAGGGCTTCCCTGGTGGCGCAGTGGTTGAGAGCCCGCCTGCCGATGCAGGGGACACGGGTTCGTGCCCCGGTCCGGGAAGATCCCACATGCCGCAGAGCGGCTGGGCCCGTGAATCATGGCCACTGAGCCTGCGCGTCCGGAGCCTGTGCCCTGCAATGGGAGAGGCCACAACAGTGAGAGGCCCACGTACCGGAAAAAATAAAAAATAAATAAAAAGGAGCTATATAAAATCTAAGCTTTTCATGCTTAATGCTTAATGGGCTGGTCTTTAAAAAGTGAACAGTAGTGTGAAGTTAGCACATATTAATTAAAATGTCTGGAACACTAGTGCTTTATGAATTCAGTAAGGACTGAGAGAAGTATGTAGGTTTTTGATTGATAGGTTACTACCAGAGAAGTTTTAATGTTGTAAGCAAATCTAAAACCAACAAGGTCTATCTCTTGTGTAAGGAAAATAAATAACTTTCATTTATGGGATTTAAAGAGCTGAATTGTGGTACAAAACATCATTGTAAAAAGAAATAAGGATTTTTTTGTTTCACAGGTAACTATCATTTTTATGTGGCAGGAAAAGCTTACTTGATGTGTTAACTATATTAAATAGCTCGAGTCGATTACACCTGAAACATATTTACTGTTCCATAGATGTGAATTTGGCCCCTGTAGAATGAAAGTAAGCCTGTTATTTCAGATGCACAGAAAGCGGTGGACACAGGAGAAAGTTCTGAGATATTGCTCAGTTTCTTTAAAAACATGTCCAGCTGCTCCTGGAAGCCTCAGATCAGCATGGAAGATAAATGCAAAAACAAACTCAAGTAAAACAGTAAATATTATCCAGCTGCCCGAAGAGTGGGATTTCTAGGGTGGACCAGCTTCAGGAACTTTGGCCTGAAATGTAAACTGAGCTTGACAGAGTTGGGGCTTGGGTTGAAAAGATAGGAGTTTGCCTAATACCACTTTATAGAAGCAACATGACATTTCTCATTCGGAAGAACGCTTTAAAAATATTTTTGATGACGTTTAAGGTTATAGAGGCAATGCGTGCTGAATATAGAGAAGTAGGGAAAGAAAGAAATGTAGAGAAATAAAAATAGCAATGAATTATATTAAGGAAAAAGAACTGCTCTTGCCAATTTGTGGGGTTTTTTTTTTTTTCAGTACCTTTCTCCCACCAGGTACTCTCTCAGCTCTTACCCTGGAATCCTTATGTTTGCTTATAAATTTGGTTTGTTTTGTAGTCCTAATGCATCTTAGAGTGGTGTGTATTTTATGTGGTGCTATTTCTTCTTCCTCCAAAAAAAGTTGCTATTAAAATGACTGTGTATTTCAGAATTCATGGAGTCTTAGAATTTAGGGAATAGAGCACACATATATTTATGTACACGCTTACAATTTACATGCATGTATATATTTACATGTGTGCCTGTATTTCCCCTTTGATATTGTGTATATGCATTTCCCAGTAGTAGTAAGGCCTCAGCGACGCTTATAACAGCTGAGTCGTATTACTTTGTATGATTGTGCCTTATTTGATAAGATTTTGCTTTTAGTCATTTAGGTTGCCTTTATAGAATGTTCGACTTTTTAAATATAATTAACTTTCTTAAGACAGGTTCTTTGTGAATTCTGTAAATATGCATGAACTGTTTTATCTGTATTCTTCCATTTACTAAATTTTTAAAGTTTAAAATGTTGAGTGTTGTAAACCCATATTATTTAAAAAGTGAATAATGTCTTACACGTTGAATTATGATTTGGGTAAATGTATCTTATTATTTTAAGGCAACAAAAAATTAGGCTTTCATCTCTTAAACTAAGTGATTTAATAAGCAGTTAATAAGTATGTAATGAGGACGATTTGGTTTTTATTATAAATGATGTCAGAATGTGAATTGTGTAACTATTTTTTTGCTTTGGTCATGCTGATTTGAGCGTGGGATAAATATTCCTTCATTCAGTAAAGAATTATTATTATTATTATTTTTTGCGGTATGCGGGCCTCTCACTGTTGTGGCCTCTTTCGTTGCGGAGCACAGGCTCTGGATGCGCAGGCTCAGCAGCCATGGCTCACGGGCCCAGCCGCTTCGCTGCATGTGGGATCTTCCCGGACCGGGGCACGAACCCGTGTCTCCTGCATCGGCAGGCGGACTGTCAACCACTGCGCCACCAGGGAAGCCCAGTAAAGAATTTGAGTGCCGAATGCTGGCCACTTTCCAGGTGTGAGTGAATGGGACATAGAATGTTTTCATTTTTTGGAGTTTACATTGGAGGAAGGAAGGATGGTGCTGAGACAGACAATATGTAAATAAACAAATATAGATAATTTCAGGTAGATATTTCTGTTTTTTTCATGATACCTTTTATCCATCCATCGAGTATTTTACCAAGTACAACAAATAGAAAACAATTAAAAAGCAGCAATGGGGCTTCCCTGGTGGCTCAGTGGTTGAGAGCCCGCCTGCCGATGCAGGGGACACGGGTCGTGCCCCAGTCCGGGAAGATCCCACATGCCGCGGAGCGGCTGGGCCCGTGAGCCATGGCCGCTGAGCCTGCGCGTCCGGAGCCTGTTGCTCTGCAACGGGAGAGGCCACAACAGTGAGAGGCCCGCGTACCTGAAAAAAAAAAAAAAAAAAAAAAAGCAGCAATGAATGCATTGTGACTGTTACAGAAGTTAAAACAAAAAATCTGAAAGAGGTGTTTTATGTATGTTTATGATAGTCCTATTATAGTAAGGAGGGAAAAAACTTTCTATTTGGTTTTCTAAGTCAGCTGCTTGTTGAATGAACATGAGTTAAACTGAGGACTTCTAGTGCATGCTCTGGGTGGAGAAATTAAGAGCCATTTGCTTCCTTTACAATGATTTTAGTTTTAGTTTTGTGAGGTTTCTTTCTTTTAAAAGAAAGGGAGAAAAAAAATCTCTGTCCTGTAGGTATAAAGCCATTACTTGGACTAATGAGGCAGTGAACTAACTGGAGGTACAAGGTGGACTCTTTTTAAACTTTTTTTTTGATTCCTTTTGACTGTCAGGTTAATGTCAGGAGATGTCAGGAGATGTCAGGAGATGTGATTACACTTACACTGTCAGGAGATGTGATTACACTTAGCCCTCTTCTGCACCTTCCTCCTGCCCCCAAGAAATGTTTTCATGCTTAGGAAATGGCACCAAAAAAGAACAATGATGTGTTTCCATCCACTGGCAATTTGCTGAGTGAAATTAACTAAAAGTAAGAGACTGCTATGGAATGGTGAAGTTTCTTGGGTACAGGTAACAACATAAACAAAGGACCATAAATGGATGTGCCACACAGGGAAGGGAGCTCAGTGTGGGTGGAATGAGTCGCTTTTCTCACTGATTCAGTGTGAGGTTGACGTAAGAGCCATGATCTACTTGAAAAGCTACTCTGAGGTCTTGGAGACAGAGGAAGCCGGAGCCCAAGGGAACTTCCAGAGGCACAGTGGGGGTGAATCAAGTATTTTTTCATGGAACCAAGGGTGGGGGTGGGCGATGCCAGAGTCCCGAGGAAGGCTGGGACTAACTGTGGGAAGTGGAGGAGGAGGCACAGCCTTCTGGGATGCTCCGAACTATCCTTACTACATGCCAAGCTGGTGGTTTAGGAGCCCAGACTAAATGCTCAGTGTCAGCGTGGACAGAGGCACGAGACAGGTGAGAGTGGGAACCCACATATTAGAATTTCTTAAAATTAAAGCTAGAAATAAATGTATAGATTCTAGGCAAACCCAGTGAAAATACCAGCATGCCTTTTTATAGAAATTGGCAGTTGACTCTAAAATTCATTGGGAATTCACAGAATCTAGAATGGCCAAAACAAATTTGAAAATGAAGAAGACTTAGAGGACTCAAACTACAGGATTTCAAGACTTTCTGTAAAGGCACAGTAGTTAAAGCAATGAAGTCAACAAAAAACGTGGCTGAAAAAAAAAATAAATAAAAAAAACAAAAAATAAAAAAATAAAAAAACAAAAAAAAACGTGGCTGAGAGTGTTTGTAATTGGTAAAAACTGGAAACAATTCAAATGTCCATCAACTGGTGAGTATAAACTTTGTGGTATATCCGTGCAGGGAAATTCAACTCAGCAGTAGAAAGGAAAGTACTACAGACACACGCAACAGCATGGATGAATCTCAGAAACATTGTTGAGCGAAAGAAGCCAGACATGAAAGATGACGTACTTCGTGATTCCCCTTGTACAAAATTCTAGAGAAAATACAACTATAATGGAAATCATTTGCGTAGCCTGTAGGCACCAGGGAGAAAATTGACCACACGGGGCATGAGAGAACATGTTGGGTTATGGAAATGTTCCCTATCTTGATTGTGGTGCTGGTTATATAGTTGCATTATTTTATTACATAATCAAATTGTACACTTAAAATGAGTGAATTTTATTTTATGTAAATTGTACCTTAATTAAGTTGATATAAAATGAAAATGAGAGGTAGTTAGACTTCCCACTTTCCTCTTTGAATTTATGCCTGAAAGGAGGGTTTGGAAAGATGTTCCTTTGAGTAGCTGTAAAATATGAATTTTCTAAACTATCCATGACATGAACATAAACTGCAGTGTTACTGTACTTTGCGTGAGTTTTGCAGTATTTCAGGTGCCTGGAATTGATAACTTGGGGAACTTTATATTTTTAAAAGAAACATTCAATTTTCAGGGGATTTTCTGCTTGAGTGCCTCGGGTATCAGGTGTTAGCATCAACTAATAATGTATTTCACTTTAGCTCTGTTAGAGAAGGATTTGAGCTGCGATTTTAAAGTTGTAAAGGAAAAATGTTTTCTAGTCAATGGAATCCTGCCGATAAAATAAATATTTTTGTTTGGAAATAAAAAAGAGAGGAAAATTGCCTCAGGGGTAGATCTTGTAGATTTGGCAAGGACTGAAGAATTTGGGAACTGCCAAAGTTATTAAAATATCTTACATACAAACCCAATCAGCAGTTTAGCCTCTTCACCAAAACATGTCAATTAATTTTCCCTACCGTGAGTTGTCTCAAAATACTTCCTGAAGGTAGATACTATCTTATATTCATTTATATTTCTCTCAGTTTCCATTTGTGTATGGGGCTGTTTCTAGGTCCTGCATATATATTTTGTTGATCTGTTAATATATCTATTGTTTTGTCAGTACCAAATGTAGACTATACTTTCTTAAAATGGGAACCCTTGATACTTATTTTTCTTCTTTCAGATTCTTTCTGACGATTTTTGTTCCAGATGAACTGTAGACTTAACTTAGCCATTTCCAGGTATCAGTGGTAATGAAGAAATTGGAGTCTTTAAACTGACATATGCAGCAAAACTGGGTTTTCTTTGCAGAATGATCTTTTTAAAATATTTATTTATTTATTTATTTGGTTGTACCGGGTCTTAGTTGCAGCAGACTGGTTCCTTAGTTGCGGCTCACTGGCTCCTTAGTTGTGGCACACGAACTCTTGGTTGCGGCATGTGTGCGGGATTTAGTTCCCTGACTAGGGATAGAACCCAGGCCCCCTGCACTGGGCGCGTGGAGTCTTAACCCTGCGCCACCAGGGAAGTCCCTTTGCAGAACAACTGAACACGAAACTGATATAAAACAGACTTTCTCTAAAATAGGGAAGTGTTATAAATCATGCTGGAGTGACAGAGTTGTAAGAAAGATTTCCTTAAATTTCATTTCATTAAGTATAATTTGGATTTCCAGTTGCATTGCCAAGGCTTGGGCATATATTAATAACGCTGGTGGCTCTAACAGGACCTCAAACCTCATTCGTTCCATAGAATAAAATTTGTTTTTAACTCATTCAAGTTCTGGTTGTCATTAACAGACCCAGGCTCCTCCCCTCTTGTAGCTCTGCATCCCCACCTAGCTTGGGAACATTTTACGGGTGAGGCCTAGAAGTGGTGCACATCACATCTGCCAAATGCCATTGACCTACGTGCTTGTTTTTTGTCTCCTCCTGTGGTATAATGAGAGTGTTTTGGAAATTCACTATATTTGGGTCAGCAGGAAGAAAAGGAAACGCGGTTTGTTGTAGCAGTGGATGTCTCTGCAGCATATAAGTCAGTGCCCTGCACACACTAAATATAAATTGGGTTGTTTTAATGATGACGCTCAGAATATTGCCTCTCTGGCCCTGGAATAAAAATGACACGTACAGTGAAGGTAGATTTGGACCATCGTCCCTTGAGGACATTTCTGGTACTGACTAGTCGAGACTGAAGACTTGAGCCGAGGAATGCTGCTCACCAGGCTGGAAAGAGAATGTACAAGTGTGTTCGTGTGTTTATATGCATGTATGTATCGCAGTGAATCCACCACCTTTGAAGCGTGTGGCCTTCCCTCTAGAAACAGTAAGAAATCTTACTGCTGCCGAGTGATGGATGCACGTAGAATTGATGGATGTTTGGAGGGGCACGTTGCTAACCTTGACTCATTTGGACTAAATGTGGTATAGGGTGTGACAGCATGCTCAAAGACAGGCTTATTTATCTCTTGTGCTGTTCAACACTGCATTGTTTCCTGTAACATATTTATCAAATAAATTTAGAAACCGCAATCCCATAAACAAAACTTTAGTTAAACTTTCCATTTTTGGTTCACCCCGGGGGGTTCCATTCACAACTGTCATTGAATTGTATGGTGACCCAGGTTCTCTTGTTCTGTGGTTCCACATTTAAAATAGGATTGTTGTGTGGTATTTTGCCTGAAGTTCTTAACTCTTAGAGCTGTTACAAAAGTCTGTATTTCATATTTGTTTTGCAACTTAATATTGGCTAAATGATGTGTTAGGTTTGCCAGATCCAACGTAGGACATACTTCATAAAAGAGTAAAAAATTGTTTGTCATTTATCAGAAGTTCAAATTTAACTGGTCCTGGGTATTTTATTTGCTAAATCTGGCAACTCTAGTTTCTGGAACTCGTATCCTCATATAACTTAAAAAGGATGTTAAATGCCTTGATAGTTTGGGGATAACTGCATTAAATATTGCAATACTGAAAGGTTTCTAAGTCTGTGTAAACTAGGGTAAGTCTACATCTGACTCGTTTGTTTCTTTGTTCCTAAGTTTATGACAATGCGTATCACATAGTAGGTGCCCAGTATCCACTTCTTACATGACTGTGATTAAAGGGAAAATTCATTCATTCATTTTGTCATTCTGTTTCTTTTAGGTTTGTCACACCTTCCCCAGTAGCCTGTCTTAAGCATCTTGTGGGTGGAGGTTGTTTCATATTATTCTTTTGTTTTTTCAACGTATTAGTGATTTGAAAGGCACATTTGTAGGTAACTTGTGGGGACCAGTGAATGGTTTCCAATCAAGGGTTTTTTGTGGATGCATAGCACTGAGAGAGGCGATTATTTGGGAGAGCAGCTTGTGGTTAGTACCATGTTGAAATTTAACAAGGAATTTTAGACTGTAGACGCGGACAAAATAACCTAACAGTGAGGACGATTAAACTGTGAGGTGGCCTCTTGAGGCAGACTGTGGAGACTGTTGCTTTAGTCAGTCGGAGGCAAATGCCTCCGCTGGGAAATTGTCTATTGATCTTATTATCTGGAGACTTGAAATAACGGTTCAATTTTCCCCTTGAAAAGCCATGATGTCATTTTTTTTTTAATCGCATGCTTCATCCTTAAACTCTCATGGAAAAACCATTACTTGAGCTAAACCTTTCTCACCAGAAATGTCTTCAAGGAACACACTTGGCCTAAGGGTGTATACTGTAGAAGGTTAGAAAAGAAAGTATTTTGGTTCTCTCTGTTAAATGGCAGGGGCTCTTTGCAAGGCGAACCCCTTTGGAAGCTATGAAAAACTGCGTGTCATATAATGTAGTCTTTTCCATTATTTTTATTGGTATGTAAGCATGTGTATTGGGTTGGCCAAAAAGTTCATTTGGGTTTTTCTCTAACATCTGTGGAAAAAGCCAAATGAATTTTGGGGACAACCCAGTATTAGTAAGTTGTATGAAATCATATGTCAGAGTCGTTCAGGGAGAGGGTTTTGGAATCCTAGCAGATGTTGGCTGGGACCAGTCATTTTCTCTGTGACCTGAAGCAAATTGCTTGACCTTGCCTCAGTTTGCTCATCTATTAAGTAGGGATAATAATAGAAGTTAATGTCAAAATTGAAGGATGTCTGTATACAGCACTCACTTCAGTGCCTAACATCTGATACATGCTGTAAATTTTTGAATTGCTATATTTTATTATTTATACATGCACTGTTTCAGAGATAATTATTGTCACATTGCTAAGCCCCAAAGCTATGAAAGTAAGTAATTAATCCTTAAAATAGCAATTAATATCTGAGTGATGACTTGTCTTCCCATAAGAGGCAGCTAGGAATGTAATCATCCATGTGACTGTTGCACGTTCCGGGACAGTTTCAGAAGTTAAATTGTAATGGAAGCAGCTGCTGGATCAGCTCAAGGCATAGGCTTTGGAGTAAGAAAACCCCACATGCTGAGTCAAGTCCTGATTTTCAGACTCTTTGACCTTGAACAAAGTACAAGGTCTTACCCTCTCTGAACTTAGACTTCCTCCTTGGGTCACTGGTGGTGACGGTGCTTCCCGTGCATAGAGCTTCACATGGTGCCTGGAATACAGTAAGACATTGATGAATGAATACAGTGAAAGAGAGAATATTTTAGGTCTCTGCTGTCCAGTACAGTAGCAGTGGCCTTTGAAATGTAAACTAATAAGAATGAAATAAAATAAAAAATAAGATCCTCTGAAAACCATAATTTGAAAAGTTACATGCACCCCAGTGTTCACTGTGGCACTATTTACAATAGCCAAGGCATGGAAGCAATCTAAATGTCCATCAACAAAGGAGTGGTAAAGAAGACGTGGTACATATATACAGTGGAATATTACTTGGCCATAGAAAAGAACGAAATAATTCCGTTTGCAGCAACATGGATGGACCTAGAGATTCTCATACTGAGTGAAACAAGTCAGAGAAAGAAAAATACCATATGATATCACTTATACGTGGAATCTTAAAAAAGGGTACAAATGAACTTATCTACAAAACAGAAATAGAGTTTACAGTTGTAGAAAACAAACTTGGGGTTACCACGGAGGAAGCAGGGGGAAGGGATAAATTGGGAGATTGGGATTGACATATACACACCACTATATATAAAATAGATAACTAATGAGGACCTACTGTATAGCACAGGGAACTCTACTCAGTACTCTGTAATGACTTATATGGGGAAAGAATCTAAAAAAAGAGTTGATATATGTTTATGTATAACTGATTCACTTTGCAGCAGAAAGTAACACAACATTGTAAATCAACTATACTCCAATAAAAGTGTAAAAAGATAAAAAGATACTCAGGCTTTCGGTTTGAATTGCATTCTCTGCTAATTTATATGTTGGGGTCCTAACCCCCAGCACCTCAGAAATAGAGTTATTTGGAAATAGAGTCATTTGGAAATAGAGTCATTGCAGGTATAGTTAGTTAAGAGGAGATTATACTGGAATAGGATGAGCCCCTAATCCAGGATGACGAGCTTCCTTATAAAAAGGGGGAATTTGGTTGCAGATACACACGCAAGGAGAATGCCCTGTGAACTGGAAGGCAGAGATTAGGGTGCTGCTTCTATAGGTCAACAAATGCCAAAGATTGCCTACAAACCACCAGAAACTAGGAGAGAGGCATGAGACAGATTCTCCTCACAGCCCTCACAAGGAATCAACCCTGTTCACACCTTGAGTTTGGACTTCTAGCTTCCAGGATCATGAGACAATACATTTTTTTTTTTTTTTTTTTTTTTTGCGGTACGCGAGCCTCTCACTGTCGTGGCCTCTCCCGTTGTAGAGCACAGGCTCCGGACGCGCAGGCTCAGCGGCCATGGCTCACGGGCCCAGCTGCTCTGCGGCATGCGGGATCCCCCCGGACCAGGGCACGAACCCGCGTCCCCTGCATCAGCAGGCGGACCCCCAACCACTGCGCCACCAGGGAAGCCCGAGACAGTACATTTTTTAAGCCACCTACTTTAAGATACATTGTTACTCAGCCCTAGCAAAGCACAAATGAATATACTCCTCTCACTAGCCATGTTTCAAAGGACTGAGTGGCCACGTGGTAGGCTAGTGGCTCCTATATTGGATGGTGAAGAGACTGAGCGTTGCTCTCATTACAGAAAGTTCTGCTGGATAGTACTCTTCAGGAGATTCCAGGCTGCTGATAGCTTAAGCTAAAAAAAACGCACAAAAGGTTGAATGAGTTATATGAAGTATGTTCTTTGTCCTGAAATCCAGGGCAAAAACACGTAAGTGACTTAAAAGTTAAAAAAAACAACAAAAAAAACCCCAACTGCTTCAAATTGTGCTGGTCAGACAGCCAAGTATTCGGGGAGACTTCCTGTTCTGGAGGAGATGGAGAAAGCGGCCAAGACAGTCTTGTCTTCTGTGCAGGATGAATTTCTGATTCTGCTTCCCTGGTTAAACTCTTACATCATTACATTCTATATAGAGAGCTTCCCTTTGTATCCAACTCTGCTTTTGCCCCTTGTTTTCTTCTTCAGACTGTATAAAAGGGTTTGCAAGACTCCTTGCGTCCCCTACCCCATGAGCTGTAAATAGACGGGGCAGATGAGGGTTTGCTGCTCTAGTTTTATGACTGCTTCATCATGTGGAAGGGTCCCAGAGCCCTTTCTCGTTCCCAGGCATGGCTGAAGACGAACTGTGAAATTCTCATGAACCCTTTCCTTTGCCTGGAGAGTGGATACCTGAGAACCTGTCTGGGGCACAAGGCTGGCAGCAAAAAGCCTCCTTGGAGTAGAGGTGAAAACCTTCCTGGGGAGTCTGCCCTTCCTCCTGGAGGGGATTTGAGTTTGCTGGCAGTGGTTGTGACCTCTGATGGGGCGAAGTCGCCATGCTTTCTGCAGTCTCTGCCCTCGTTTCAAGAGGTTATACCTTGGATTCTAGGAAGGCGCTGAAGGTCCTTGGTCAAGAGAAAACAGTTTGTGTTCCTGGCCTCTCAGCTCTGAAATGCCTGTGTTTGCAAACTTGGCCGTCAGTGAGTCAAAATTAAAGGGAAGTTGCTGAGGACTGTTTGCATTTTTTACCTTTTCAGGTTAAGGATGTTCTTTTGAAAGTAGGGTTATATTTCAGTGTATCTTTTTGTTTTGTTTTGTTTTGCGGTACTCGGGCCTCTCACTGCTGTGGCCTCTCCCGCTGCGGAGCACAGGCTCCAGACGCGCAGGCTCAGCGGCCATGGCTCACGGGCCCAGCCGCTCTGCAGCACGTGGGATCCTCCCGGACCGGGGCACAAACCCGTGTCCCCTGCATTGGCAGGCGGACTCTCAACCACTGTGCCACCAGGGAAACCCCAGTGTATCTTTAATAGACCTTTTATAGCGACTAATATCTTGAAAAGTTATTTTATCTTTTATTAGAATTGTTATTTCAGACTACTTTTACTCATTAAACGTTTTGTTTAGCTGAAGTCATTCCTATAATGAATACGGAACATAAAGGACTACCCTTTCCTAAATACTCAGTATACTGTTTCTTGAGTTGTTTTATACTCATTCTAGTACTCTGTTTATGAAAATATATGTGTATGTATGTGTTTGTATGTGTTATATAAAACCATTATTGTGGCCTACTGTGTGCCAGGTATTCTGCTCAGCTCAAGGCATTCATTTTAATCCTTAACAATAAATCTTCTGAAGAGGCAGGTGTAACAGAGATGAGGAAAGTGAAGTTTAGGGAAGTCTCAGAACAGACCCACTTGGCTTCCGATCAGCCTGAGCTTATCTGATGTCACAGCACATCCCCCCTCCCAGAGAGCTTGTGAAAGAACAATTTCATTAAACGTGGTTAAAACCAAAATGATGTTTGTTCTCTCAGTCTTTGGCATACATGGGGCCTTTTGCAGTCGGGACAAGCCCATTTCCTTTCTCAGTGGGAAACACTCCAAGTATTCCTCTTGAAACAAAACGCCAAGGATTATTTTTGCAGACTTCTGTAGAGTGGTTTTTGGACAACACCCTGGAACAGGAAACCACAGTTTCTCCTAAATTTGTACAGGATGGAAATAGATAACATTCTTTAGAAAACCACTGCCACAATTAGTCCTTTCAAATCAGCGTAATGGTGGATGGTTTGATTTACACATTTCTTACCTGAATAAAGTATTGGAACCTGCTGCATGGGAAGTTCATGAATACTTTTACAGGGCTTTATTTTCTAAACTGGAAATGCCGTGAAAAGTTAAGGGTAGTTGAGGAAAAAGAACACTGTATGATTTAAACTATTTGAAAGCTTTCCCTGGAAAACGGATTTGAAATAGAACAGGATAGCATCACTGCTGCGGGCGTGATTTGCTGTGACCACCTAAAGCCCAGGGACTGCTTATTTTTATTGAAAAGAATGGATGAACTTGATGGAAGAGGAGACCGTTAATGTGTGAGGGAAGTTTACATAGTAAGCAAAAGCGACTGTACTTAGACATTCAGTTTTTTTTGGTTAAGGTATAGTAGCCAAAACTCTTCATAAAACATATGGTGGGTATACCCATGGCAGCTTCAGAAGAATTGGCTTGCTTATCTAGCTAACTCCAGTCTTTCTGCCTGGAGTAATCTTTCCATAATGGTTGAAACTCCTTTTATATTTTGGGTGTGTTTCTGCAAAGTTCCTGTAGCTGAATTGACTTAAGCTGACCTGAACTTTTTCAGGCTACTATATCTTCATGATTGATTTTTAATTATTGTAAGCAACACATGGTTATATACTGCTGGTTAAAAAAAAAAAAAGAATGGAAGTGGTTTGTACAAACCGCATTCCTCAATTTGTTTCCTAATCCCAGGCCCTTTTTTTCCTTCCTCTCACAAGCTATCAGTGGTTTTGTGAATACTAGTATTTTGCTTTTAATATGTTATATGAGTGTTTTCATATCCCTTTGGGAAATATTTAATGTCCTGTTCTTTTATTTTTAAATGTAGAAGGTATAATATGTATGATTCTGTGTATGTATCTGTGTATAAATGTTATGCTTTTAAAAATTGACTTTTTGCCCTATTTGTGCCTTGCATATGTTGTCCACATTAGTTCATACACATTTGCTTCGTGTGTTAAAACTGCTCCATAGATATTTTCTTCCTGCGGCTCTGTTTCGTTGTTTGCTTCTCCATTACTTGATGTTTAGATTGTTTCTGTTTTATTGACATTAAGAAAGATACTTGACTGAACATCTGCCTACCCTGCCCCCTTGTACACATGTGCTATTGTTTATGGGAGGCATATGTAAAATTTTAGTAGACTGCAAAAACGAGAGCACCATCTTTCAGCAAAATTTCAGTACTCTTTGGCAAAGCAAAATGTGCCTTTGTATGAAACAGGATGCATTTAAAGGTAGATCGCAGTTTTGCTTCCCTGTGATGTGTCTGATAAAGGAAGCGCCCATGGGTGCCTGCTACTAGGTTTCGTAGAGCTGACAGCATCTACGAGCTCGGGGCCATGTTAGGTGGGCTTCTTGGAATGCTAACAGTTCCTGTCCGCCTTTCTGCCTGCTCACTGACGGCAGAGTGCCCTGGCTGGTGCATATCTGTTCTATGGTGCTACCACTGAGTCCACAAATAATATAAAATTAACTGCTGCTGTATCGGTCAGTGTTGCAAACAGCAGAAGTCTACTCTGGCTAAACTTGAAGAAAGATGGACTTCGTTGCAGAAAGATAGGGGAGCTGGTGAAAATCCTGGGAAAGCTGAGAAAGCCAGGTTAAAAAGGGTAAGATTCTGGGATGAATCGGCTCCAAACTTACTTGCACTGTTTGTGTCTAAAAGTCTCTCGGTTGCACGATAGGCCTGGTGTAGGGGAAGGTGCATATCTTGCTTGAATGGTCCGTCAAGAGAAGACCTAGTTGGGAAAAACAGAGTTATGCAAAAGGAAATCCAGCTGCTTTGAGCAGAAGGCGGGACACGGCTCCTGGTTGACCAGAAAACACACAACATCTACTGCCACTGAATACATTGACAAATATATTTTATAGCTTATTTTATCAGTACCTACCATTTTCAAAATTTGGTTTTCACATCTAGTACTTGTTTACTTGCATGGTTGGGGAACTGGTTGTTCGAATTAAACATTTTCAAAGAATTAGACTAAGGTGAAGTACCTGTAAAACATTTGAATTTTTAAATGACTGAGATTGGCATTAAGAGACTTGGAATTATTAGACTCATTTTGGTGGGTTTACGGTTCCTTATTTAAAGTGATAGAAACAAATGTTCTGACTGGGGTTCTGGTATTGCTAGCACACTCAGTTTGTTCTTTTGTCCTTCGATGGCATAATTTTGAAAGTAAAAAATTAGAAGGTATGGTTAAGAAATAATCATTTAAAATTGGAGCCACATAATTTTCTCCTGTTTTATTTTTATTTATTTATTTTTGCGGTACGTGGTACGCGGGCCCCTCACTGTTGTGGCCTCTCCTACTGCTGAGCACAGGCTCCGGACGCGCAGGCCCAGCGGCCATGGCCCACGGGCTCAGCTTCTCCGCGGCATGTGGGATCCTCCCGGACCGGGTCACAAACCCACGTCCCCTGCATCGGCAGGCGGACTCTCAACCACTGCGCCACCAGGGAAGCCCCTCTCCTGTTTTATGATTGTGGTTATCTAGATCGGCTGACCCTCAGAAATTGCTATGTAATAAATGGTAGTGTTTCAAGCTACTGAATTTTGAGGTAATTTGTTATTGCAATACTTGATAGCAAATACAGAACCGACAACAATTGAGGCTCTATTTTTGGTTGATGGGAACATATTTCTGATGATTTGGGGACTTGATTTTAGACAGTTTTAACAAATCCATCTGTGTTAACAGCCTTCTTTCTAAGATGTTTAAAGACAATACTAGATATTCTTTTTCTCTCTCTCTCTCCGCTGTTGTGTAAAAATAACCTTAGAAAGGAGGCATTTTATGCGTTGTTCACTGTGCTTTTCCAAGAGGCCCGACTTTCTTATTCTGGTCAGTTCTAAAGTTGTCGTGAGGATTGTGTTCACCTTTCTCGAGAGTCTGTCATGGTGGATTACCTTTCAGGCATGCTGTACAACGATTATAAGATAAGCCCAGAACCTGGGATAACAGTTTAGAAATGGAATCACACAGTGTGTATATGTGTGTGTGTGTATATGTGTGTGTGTGTGTTTCTTAACTTGCTCTAGTAGGATGACTGTACGAGTGTCCTGTATTATGTATATACACGTATATATTTATATAACATTAGCAATGTGCAGGCTTATTAAGAGCTGTTCTAGTGAACAGACATTGGTAAGACATAAATAGGTCTTTTCCTGTAATATGAGCATTCCCTGTGGGCAGTACTTACCTGAGTTTTAAACCAGGTGTCAGGTCAGAGTATTATGCTTTGGAGAACCACATATCCTAAGAATGTATGATGTGGGATGTGTAGAGAAGGAGAATGCTGACAGAGCCATGGAGAGGGATATGTTATATTTCTGGTTTCTAGAAAAAGCTGTAGGTATGTCTGTCTTAGGTATATCTTACACTTTGAAATTTAAGATGCAAACTTCCATTCGTTTTCATCTTCTTCTCCCACTTTGCTGACTTAATCAAATATTTGCATTAATTTTTCTAGTGAAGCTGGAGAGCTGCTGGTTGATTGAGGTATGGATTCTTTTTAGAGAGAGCTGTGATTTAGCCTTTTCTTATTTTCATTGAATTGGAAGGAGAGCACAGTTACTGTACAGTTCTCACGTTGGATAACAAGCCTTTCCTTGCCTGTTTTGTGTCCAGACCCATGTTTAGGGCCCTAAAAAATACTGCTAAGCTCTGTGATCCTGCCTTAAGACATGGGCACCTAGGGGGTAACGGTGGGAGGATATAAAGCGTTCACCGCTGGACCCTTTTCATCGTTCATCTCTGCCCCAACCCCGTTTTCTTTCTGTAGGACTTTTTCCCCAAGTGGTTCTCTGAGAACCACGGGTTTTGTGATCATCTCATTGCAACTTACGCGTTCAGTCTTGAAAGTAATCTCATCTATGTTTTCATAGTGTAGGTGGAGATGCTCTCATATCCTTCTAAAACAACAGGATTCTTGCCCAGGCCTGGTGGTTTCCAGAGTGTATCCTAGAATTCTCTGGCTCCTTGGAGTCTTACAGAATTTTACTTTCTATATTTTGGTTTTCTATTTAAAACTGCAAAACTCAGTTTGAAATAGCTCTAAAAAGTTCATGTTCAAGTAGACTCTATAGTTCTGTAATGTTTGACTCAGAGATCTACAGTAATATGACAGGATAGACATTTTTAAAGTAAAGCACAGACATAATTATAATAATTTCTTTTATTTCTCACGTTCTTGGTTTGAATAGTGCTTCAGGCCTCACAATAGGAAGCTTGCTGAGGTTGAAAGCCTCAGGTTGTTTGAACAGTGTCTGGCCGGGGGTTCTGCAGGACATGGGAAAGAGCTGACAGGCGTTAAACCAAGGAAGCTGAGGTGGGGAGACACCTGCTGGATCTTAGGGTGTTGTGGAGCCTGGGGTTGGGTTTCCCTTGAGTTACGGGAAATCAAATGTCTGAATATCCCTCTGGGCTCACCTCGGTTTCCACCTCTTTGTACTTCTAGAAGAGCTTTTAGAGTTCCTTTCCTTTCCTCCCGTTACTCTCTCCTTTGTTGCTTCCATATCTACCGGTGGAGGCCTTAGTGATCGTAATCTCTCTATTTACATAGAACATTAAGATCACAAATTTTTAAATTGTAAAATACATATAATGTAAGATTTACCTTTTTCACCACTTAAAATTGTGCAGTTCAGGGGCGCTTAGTTTATTCACAGTGTGATGCAGCCAGCTCCATTATCTAGTTTCAGAACCTTTTCATCACCCCAGAGGGAAACTCCAGGCCAATTAAGCAGTCACTTTCCACTCCCCGACCCCCCCCCCCGCCCCATCTCCCCCCACCCCGGCTCCTGGCAACGTCTAATTTACTTTCCAAGACCCAAAATTGTTGATGGTATCACAAATGAGGCTCACAGTCTAACCCACAGTTGTTTTTTTTTTTCCTTATCACTCCTGTTTTACCACTCCAACCTCAATGCTAAACATTTTGGGACGTATCCCTCCCACTTTTTTCTTATGGCTTGCACATGTATGTATTTACATATCTTTGATTCATTTTCTCATTGCTTATGAATATGGGATTATAGTATACACATTCCTCTGCAACTAGCTATTTTAAAAAGTAGTTTATGAATATCACTCCAGTTTGGTGCACACAGCTTTAACGTACTCACTTTGCAGCTCTGTGATATTTCGTAGTGTGGATAATCATAAAGGACTCCATCATGCTGCTCTTGGTGGCCATTTGAAGATTCAGCAGTTAATCTAGAGAAAGTCTTGTGATAAGGGCTGGGCAGATAGAACTAGCCCTTTTTGTGTGTTAGGACAGGGAACATCAGAGAGAGGTAAAGTCGTTTATCTTAAGTCGCAGACACATGACTGCTCTACGACGTGGTTACTCAAAGTGAGGTCTTTTAAGAATCTAATCCCAGTGCATTTTCTCCACTATCGCATGCTGTTCCTTTACTTTTAAAGATAAATGCCCTTATTCTGTTGGCCATTTCTTTCTCTGGTCAATTCCCATCCTACTCTCCTATTCCTGTGTGTGTCTAATCTTTCTTCTTCACTCTGTTCGCATAGCCTCAGTCATTTAGTATTTAGCAGTTCTGCAGTTGAAGTACAAATACCTCATTACTCCAGAAATGCTATATTGTAACATCTTGTTTAGAGTTAGAATTAAAAGACCCTTTAAAGATCCCTAAGGTGTGTTACATAACTGAAGGAAGTAGACCCAGAGTGGTGAAGTGACTTTCTTAAGTTCATACAGCTCGCCAGTGGTCAAGGCAAGACTTGAACCCATCCGTCCTGAAATCGTATCTTATCATGGATGCCAGGTAGACAACATCTTCCATTCCAGTTCCGTGGACTGGAGCACCACATGAGAAAGATTCTAAGACTTTGATTCATTAATGATGTCTGTCATGAATGGGAGAGGGGAGATGACCAAGTGTGGTACACGTGCCATTTAACTGCCTGTGCCCCAGCATGCCACACTGACAGTGATGACTCTTGGGTATGACCAGAGAATTATCATACTTCAAGGGTTGCAAGAGTCAGCTTGGGGGACCAATCACAAAGTCAAGTTGAGGTCTTATGCATTATATGGCTTTTGGACTAGCTGGCCAACATTTGATTTAATTTTTTTAAGTGGCTGAATTATAAGTTGCTCGCGGGGGCTGTTACTGGTGTTTTTATTCTAATCTTGGGAAGAGTTCTGAAGTTCCTAATATTTTATCCGCTTTTAATTAACATATTGCTGTTGAATGTTGGGTTTGTGAATCCAACTTCTTTATTTTTTTCTGCAATCAAATATGGCTTTCTTTTGCCTTTGGAAGAAATGACACTGGTTTTAGTTAAATCCAGCCGTCTCAGCCTCAGCACTGTGGATATTGGGAATGAATCATTCTTCCTTGTGAGAGGGGGTGTTCTGTGTACTGTAGGATGCCTAGCGGCATCCCTGGCCTCTACCCACTAGAAGCCAGTATCCCCGCACCTCAGTCTTGACGCTTGTGAATTCCTCCAGATATTGCCAGATACCTCAGTGGCAAAAATCACCCCGGTAAGATATCCACTGGGTTAAACTAATGCATGCTTTAAATTGGTTGTAATACATTTTTTTAAAGGTTATTTTCTCCGTAGCCCATTTGTATTTCAGTTGTTGGAAGTGACAGGAAAGCATGAAGGAAAATAAACACTCATTATCTTGAAAAAGACAGTAGGATGCTTTGCTTCCTTGTAGTACTGAATAGGAAAACCTCGAGTATAGAAGCTCATTTTGTAACAATAGGTGGCACACTACTACCAAAAGCTGCTTCGGAAAGCGGATGGAGAAGATAGTTTTACGAGTAAATGTATTTCAACCCATTTTTATTAGCAATATTGCCAACTCCTTTTATCTTATTTCTTTTAAAAGGATATTCTACTTTAACAGTGCTTCTACTGTTAGAATTCTGTTCTTAAAAACGAGTACAAATTTGCCACTTAGTGGAAAAAACCTATAATAATAATAGTGTTCATAATAAAAAGACTATATCATCATGGGAATAAACCAAATTAACATTGAAATGTCAATTATTTTTTCAGTGCAGTACAGAAGAACACATTTTTTGGCGTTTCTAGGATATTAGGTGTTCCGTGTGTAATTTTTGGAGCAGGTAGATGAATTTTTCCTCACTATTAGTACTTTAGTTAAGAAGCTCACTAGTATTATATGTGGCTTCTGTTGAAACGTCGTCACCAGATGTCAGCTGTGGGGAGCTGAGATTGTGGCAGCCCAGTGCCTCGACTGTACTCGTAAAATATCCTAAACTTCTAATTATGGTGCCTTATGTGTAATTGGATCAGACTATAAATTGAATTTTAAAGATAATAACCTTGGTGCCTATATCTTGCATGATAGACTAGTTCATTACAAACTCCTTTTAATGAACGGTCCACTAATAAATTTAAGAATAAGGACTGTCCTTTTCTGTTCCTGTTTTGGTAAACATCACTTACAGTGTTTTGCATGTGCAGGTCGTGATGAAAAAATTAGAAGGTAAAGACAAAAAATTTCCTGAATGAGTATTGAGATTTTTATGGTTGTGCCTATATGACTTGCTTAGGGGTTGGTTTTTAAAAACTCGAAGTGGAATAAAGGTAAATCTAGTGGAGATTCTCAAAAAGAGCAATAGCCTTCTTTTTCAAACTAATTTTTTTTAAAATACATTTTAACATTAACCGTGCGGCTTGCGGAATCTTAGTCCCCCAGCCAGGGATTGAACCTGGGCCCCCAGCAGTGAAACTGCTGAGTCCTAACCACTGGACTGCCAGGGAATTCCCAACATTAACGTTTTAAAATATTTAAAGATGCTTGGATGCTTCATCCTCAGAATACTTTTGATCATTTATTACGTACCTACTATGTGCCAGGCATTCAGACCTTAGGGAGTATTTTCTCACTGGAATCCGTATAATAATTTTGTAGGAATGAGGAAGTTGAGTCCCAGGGAGGATTATGAACTAGCTCATGTCACACTGTTAACTGAATCACAGAGCTGAGATTCAAACCAGGTCTGATTTTATTTATTTATTTATTTTAAATGATTTGTTTTTACTTTATTGACTTTTTATTTCCTTCTATCAGTTTTCTTCTGCGTTTATTCAATGGTTAGTTTTCTAACTTCTTTTTTTTTTAACACCTTTATTGGAGTATATTGCTTTACCAATGGTGTGTTAGTTTCTGCTTTATAACAAAGTGAATCAGCTATACCTATACATATATCCCCATATCTCCTCCCTCTTGCATCTCCCTCCCACCCTCCCTATCCCACCCCTCTAGGTGGTCACAAAGCACTGAGCTGATCTCCCTGTGCTATGCAGCTGCTTCCCACTAGCTATCTGTTTTACAACTGGCAGTGTATATATGTCCATGCCACTCTCTCACTTCGTCCCAGCTTACCCTTCCCCCTCCCCGTGTCCTCAAGTCCATTCTCTAGTAGGTCTGCGTCTTTATTCCTGTTCTGCCCCTAGGTTCTTCAGAACCATTTTTTTTTTTTTTTAGATTCCATATATATGTGTTAGCATATGGTATTTTTCTCTTTCTGACTTACTTCACTCTGTATGACAGACTCTAGGTCCATCCACCTCACTACAAATAACTCAATTTCATTTATTTTTATGGCTGAGTAATATT
The DNA here is from genome assembly GCF_011762595.2 of Tursiops truncatus. Classification (NCBI taxonomy): domain Eukaryota; kingdom Metazoa; phylum Chordata; class Mammalia; order Artiodactyla; family Delphinidae; genus Tursiops; species Tursiops truncatus. The sequence continues at coordinate 75,127,164 of NC_047043.1, forward strand.
CCATTGTATATATGTGCCACATCTTCTTTATCCATGCATCTGTCGATGGACACTTAGGTTGCTTCCATGTCCTAGCTATTGTAAATAGTGCTGCAATGAACATTGTCGTACATGACTCTTTTTGAATTCTGGTTTTCTCAGGGTATATGCCCAGTAGTGGGATTGCTGGGTCGTATGGTAGTTCTATTTTTAGTTTTTTAAGGAACCTCCATACTGTTCTCCATAGTGGCTGCATCAATTTACATTCCCACCAACAGTGCAAGAGTGTTCCCTTTCCTCCACACCCTCTCCAGCGTTTATTGTTTCCAGATTTTTTGGTGACGGCCATTCTGACCGGTGTGAGATGATATCTCATTGTAGTTTTGATTTGCATTTCTCTAATGATTAGTGATGTTGAGCATCCTCATGTGTTTGTTGGCAATCTGTATATCTTTGGAGAAATGTCTATTTAGGTCTTCTGCCCACTTTTGGATTGGGTTGTTCGTTTTTTGGATATTGAGCTGCATGAGCTGCTTGTATAATTTGGAGATTAATCCTTTGTCAGTTGCATCGTTGGCAAATATTTTCTCCCATTCTGAGGGTTGTCTTTTCATTGTGTTTATGGTTTCCTTTGCTGTACAAAAGCTTTTAAGTTTCATTAGGTCCCATTTGTTTATTTTTATTTCCATTTCTCTAGGAGGTGGGTCAAAAAGGATCTTGCTGTGATTTATGTCATAGAGTGTTCTGCCTATGTTTTCCTTTAAGGGTTTGATAGTGTCTGGCCTTACATTTAGGTCTTTAATCCATTTTGAGTTTATTTTTGTGTATGGTGTTAGGGAGTGTTCTAATTTCATTCTTTTACATATAGCTGTCCAGTTTTCCCAGCACCACTTATTGAAGAGACTGTCTTTTCTCCATTGTATACTCTTGTCTCCTTTATCAAAAATAAGGTGACCATATGTGCGTGGGTTTATCTCTGGGCTTTCTGTCCTGTTCCATTGATCTATATTTCTGTTTTTGTGCCAGTACCATACTATCTTGATTACTGTAACTTTGTAGTATAGTCTGAAATCCGGGAGCCCAAACCAGGTCTGGTTTTAATTTACCCTTTATCTCAAATCATGGAATGTCACAGCAAGGAAAAATCAGAGTCAACACGAAATAAAGTCTTACTTCTTCCCATACTTTTGTCCCCCTTTTTCTCCTTCCTTTAGGTATGGAAAACTTTGTTCAAGCAAAATCTATATGGGAGACCTGTATACAACTGATAAAAGGAGAACTTCTTGCTTGAGGCCACTGGGGGAGTCCATAGTTACGGCTGCTAGGAGTTTGGTTTGTTAACTACTTAACTGGTCAAGACGCTTGATATTTTTTTCTTTGAAATAAGCAAGAGAATTTAAGAATGGAAAGGCTGGTGAATGACAAGTGTGTTGAATAGTTGTAAGAACTAATGACCTTAACCTAGCACCAGCTGTTCTTCTCTTGTGCCCTCAGTTTTGAGCAGTAGAACACATTATTTGTTAAATCATCATTTCCTTTTAAAATTTAATAAAATCTGGAAAAACACTGAGGGTTTCCAGTTTGTACATCAATGCATAAAATCGTGAATGATTGCTTTGTCATGCTAGTAAAGACATTGAGATACACAGGAGGAAACGTTTTACATACATTTCAGAGTGAAAAGTTCTGCCTCAAGGTAGGATGTGAAATTGAAATCATTGATATGAGTGCTGGACTGAGAAGAAAATCCTTCTCTTAAATTTTAGTGTGTCCCCCAATCATTATATTTCATCTCGTTGACAATTGCTCTTGTTTTCCTCTGCTGTCATAGACTCTTAGATAATTCCTTCCTTGCCATTAGGCGGATAAAATGGCTTTTTTCCCCTAAGGCATAGAGGTATAGCTGATTTTTTAAAATTAAAATTTTGAGGTAACTGATGCTTCACATGTAGTTGTATACTTTCCCTAGTTTCTTCCATTAGTGACATTTTGCAGAATTAAGGTACAATATCACAACCAGGACCTTGACACTGATACAATCCACCTGTCACACTCAGATTTCCGGTTTTTTGTCTTGTGTGTGTGTGCACACACTCGCAAATGTGTGCACATTGACACGTAGGCATATTAAGTTCTATATAATTTTTATCACCTGTGTAGGTTCATATATCCATTACCACAATCAATAGATCCAACTCCACAAGCGTTCGCGGTGCTGCCTTTTTATACCCACACCCACCTTCCTCCTAGCCTCCAATCCCTGACCCTGGCAACCTCTAATCTGTCTGCCGTTTCTAAAATTTTGTCCTTTCAAAATAATATATGAATGGCATCATACAGTAAGTCACCTTTTTGGATTGGCTTTTTCCACTCAGTCCAATTTTCTAGTGAATCACCCCAATCGTTGAGAATATCAGTCAATAAGCGGTTTCTTCCTTTGCCAATTTAAGAAAATATGGACTGTTATTTTAAGACGGTCCTTTAGGAAACCAGCTTTTATTACGATCGTTTCAGTGTCATAAGTTGTCAAAGGCAGGTTGTATACTATAATTGTCGTTCTCCAGAGTGTCCACTGAGTAGCTTTTATTTCGTCCAAAAAAATTGGCACAGGCATGGCTCCTCGAAGCTTTTGTCAACCTGGGGGCCCGAAAACAAAGCCCTGCAAAGACATTGATTAAAGATACCAGGGTAGGAGGCAACCCTTGAGGGCAGAAGATGCTGTTTGCCTTTGACTTTCTTGTCATAGTGCTGTTCATGGAGTCCTGTCCTTTGTCTTCAAAGCTTTGCGGAAAGGCTCTACATAAAAGATGACGCAGGGGCCACCAAAGAGGCTCGTCTTCGTTGTTGTTTAGGTGGAAAGTATTGTTTTCTGCTATTGGCAAAGTAATTTTCAGCTCTAGGTGAGCCCGGATCAGTCGCAGTAGTTTTCGCAAGCCTTATAGGAAGGCGTAGGCTGGTGTTAATTAGAAATGGGAGAGGAGAACGTGTGCTGGCATATACTCAGTCTGCTTGGGGTTCCTTCTGGAGGCTGGGGCGCTCCTCGGTGGCCTTGGCTGTAGTAGGGCAGTTGGTGCAGGCCGATGCCGCTGGGTTTTATTATGCTATTTCGATTTCTGCCGTGTACCCTGATGGTAGGGGTGCACTGCTGGTTTAGACATGCATTATGAGTTGTGAAATTAGATTGAAAGGATTTTATAGGGGCAGAATTAAGATGGGAGATCAGCAGAGGCTGAAGGCGTTCTTACACTTTGAAACTGCATCATCATGTAATAAATGTATTGCAAACATTTTTATATTGTCACCTAGAAAAATGGTCTCCCTTGAACTTTGGCCAAGGAACCCTAGTTAATGTTAGAGAGTTATTGTTAATAATGTGGTGTTTCCCAGACTTAAAAAGAGTGGCAGAATACAGTTACCTTTTACTTATCTAGACTTTGTTTTCTAGGTCTGTTCGTAAAAAGTCCATTGCAAGGCATTTCCCTCCTGTTTCTTAGTGTCTGTCTGCTATCAGCCCAATTAGTATTTCTGCAAAGACTTAAGGTGGTAGCTTGTTGGAAAGGTTTAAGTTCCTTCCTAATATATGATCCTGGGTGTGACGTTGAACCTCTTGGGGTCTTAATTGCCTTAATATAAAATAAAAGATTAGATTTCACTAGGTGATCCCCAAACACCCTTCAGTTTTCGCAGTGAGTAAAATCTGTGGGTATGAAGTAGAAGACCTGCTGCCTTTTTCTGATTCGAGGTTGGTGAGACAGTGTAGTTGCCCGGAATTTCTCGTGGAGACCCAGGAAGTGCCCCTGATGAAAGCAGCCAGTCTCCTCGGGTTGCTGGTGATCAGGTTCAGACACGGGGTGGGCGTGTCTGATAATAAGTTGACAGTGACCTGGTGCTGTGGAATCACCTTTCTTCACCCCTCTCCTGCCTGACCTGTGCACCTGCCTTGGTGATGTCAATAAGAGCTTTTAGGTGGTGGGCATTTAGGTGTTCACTATAAAATTCTTCCAACTTCGTTGTATGTTTGAACATTTTCTAAATAATATGTAGGGGAAAAAATCTAGGGGGAATTTTATTGCTTAAACTTCAGGACCAAATCAGAGTATATTTAGTTGCAGGTCTTAATAGCATAGACTTAATTCCTAGCTGTTGCAGGCTCTTCATCAGGGCACTCCTCTGGAGTGACAGGTGTCTACAGGTCAGGAATTTGTAATCGGTGAAGGATGCCTCCACATTCCCTTAATCTTCTCTGCCTACCTGCTGTGGAAGGCAGTTTATCCTGGCTTTCCATCATGGGGCTCCGGAGTGCCGTGTTACCTTGAGCAACATGACTTTGGGTTGCCAAGACAGGGCTCTGCTCCTTCTTGCTCTTTGCAAGCCTTGGATGAGTTCTTCTTTTTTTTTCCCCATGTTTTCATTAAATACTGAACAGGTCATTTAAACTGGTAAAAGAAAGGTCAGCTTTGCATGTGTAGTGAGTGTGCAATTCAATTTTTTTTCACTTTCACTAGAAGAGAGTTCAGCAGTAAGAATGTTAACCTGGAATGAACCTCAGAGGTGCCTGATGTATTTAGCAGAACTCACTCATCAGTGCCAACTCTGAACACGTTGCCCAGGGTTAGGTTCGTGCTGGTTAAGGAAGATAGCAGTAGAGCTAGGTAGCTCTGGGTCCCAATCCTATATTGTACCCTCTCCTAAGTTCTGGAACCTTAGACACTTAGTTAAGTCATTTAACTTCTTTGCATCTCCTGTTCTTCTCTGTTGTAAATTGGGGATAATAAAATTACTTACCACATGAGACTTTTATGAGAGCAAAGCCAAGCAGTCCCTCCCTGTGCCCCTGTCATTGGTAATGATCAGTGAATGTTAGCTAGGGTGGTAGGATTCTTTCCTGCCACATAATTATGACCTATTCTTTCACGTTACTCCTTTATTTGCCTGGGATTTCATTCAATAGCCCAGGAGACAAAAGTGTTCTAATATCTCACAGCACGGTAGGGACTTCGTCTGGTGATACTGGTCTCTAAAGATGTCCGTCTTTGATAGGTCGGTCAGTGGATCGTGCGCCCCCTGACCCCTGATAACTGGGTGTGGAGAGTCCCAGTCTTCCAATGCTGCTTAACTGTAAGCAAAGCAGTTAACTCGAGTATCTCAGGGATTCCGGTAGACTTAAGACAAATCTCAGGGGGATTAGGAAACCAGACTCGTTTGCTTGTCACTTGATCTTTCTCTAATAAACTATCAAGTTCAGCATTGCGTGGTGAACTGAATTAGTTTCAGCTCTTAATTTTTCACCTTGCAGCTGTGATCTCCTCACTGCCATTGCCATCTTTAAATCTGCCTCACCAGCCACCCGGAGCATTCAATAACCCGGGCGTTTTCTCTTCAACATCTGTGCTTTGGAAATTGAGAGGAAATGACAGATTCGAAAGACTCTCGGAAGGAGGCAGAGTGGACCACGGGATCCTGCAGCTCCTTGTAACCTGTAGCGTCTGTATCTCATTCTTCCCGGATTGTTCCCCAGTGTTCCTCTCCGTGCTATTTCAGTGGTTCTGTAGAAGGTCTCTTGTGAGATTTCCGTGTCTTGGAAGGGCTGTACGTGCCAGCATGCCACTGTCACCCAGGCATGTTCAGTCATTCCCTCGTCCACCCACTCTGAGACCATTGCCCTCCAGCTCTGTTCCCTCCAGAGCTGCGGGCTCAAGCATTTGGCTGTGTCTGGGTGTCCAGAGAACAGGGGTCATTTCTGCTGATCAGCGGGGATGATGGTGCTTTTTAGTCCAGAGGTAAACTGGGGAGTTGCTTCATGTAGATGGCCAGGGTATCTCTGGGGTCAAAACCAGTGCAACTTAGAATGCTCTCATTCAGCGTCTGTTCTCAACTCTGTCGTGTCAACCACCATGACAATAGTGACAGTAACCGTAATAATAATAGCAGCTACCAATTAGACAGCTACGTGCTTCCGTCATACAATGGTATTCCCTAAAAGTCACGGGAGGAAAGGACTCTTATTCTTCCCATTTCCTAGCTGAGAAAACTGATTGCTAGAGCTCTCAGTCCAAAGCACACGTCTGGCAAGTGGTGAAGGCAAGATTAGAACTCGGGCAGTCTCTACCCCATGCTCAGTGACTGTGCATTATTCCCCGACTGTTATTTTTGGCGGATTAAGTGGGGCAGGGCCTCTGTCCTGATACAGATGGCCTCTTATCATAATAGAATCATCCTGTTTTGGACTAGGGCACCCCGCACGCTGGCAGGGCAGGTGGCAGCAAGCTACTTCCACTCCACGAGCAGGGCAGAGCCTGTTTGCCTTCTCGTTGACTGAGCTTTCCTGCTTTGCTGTGTGTGTGCCTGGTGCCCCTGGGGCCAGATCTCCCAGCCGAGCCCACTGCCCCAAAGATAAAGTGTATTTCCTCTGATGGCCCTGTAGCCGGGGCAGCCACAGAAGGCCTGGGGTGTTGTACTGGGGTCATTTTCTGTCTGCTTTATCTGTACTCTTCTAGGAAATGCTGAGATTCAGCAGTTGTTCAAGAGGCACTGACATCTGATTATCACCCTGTAGGCTCTTGCCATAACAAGTCTGCGGAGTTAAATCAGTGCCGATCCAGGCCTCCTTTGCCAGTCAGAGGGGCTCTGGTTTGTTTATAGGTGTAATCTTCAATCTTATATGGACCAACGTAAGAATATTGTGAAGGCTCTGATGGTGACAGTTTTACAAATGAACCAGGGAACTCCTCTGTGCCTGCTTCCGTGTGTGGATGGGTAATTCACGCAGTGCCATTCCCGCTGCATCCAGGAACGGGCTGACTTTGCTTTGCCCACTCCTTAGGGACACTGCCTCCAATTACTGTCACCGGATATCATTTTATTATTCGACACTGCCTATTAAACCTTTGTACTTCCCCTTTCCTGTTCTTGATGCACGTGAAGATACGCCCCTCATTTTGCCCCTGGTACACACACTTCTGTTTGCACTTGACCATGATGGCTTTCCGTACCTGTAATGTCATAGAGGATCAGGACGTGGTGTTGGTTGGGAACTGGAAGGCTTCTGCTTGCCCCTGTCCACACAGGTGTGGGACTGAGACTGGGGCTGAGGACCGGAAGGGAAAAGGGGGAGCACATCCCCGTTTTAGAACGCCTGGCTGGGATTTAGGAGAGGGAAGTGAGCATAGCTCCTGTGTGTAAAAATTACAGTTTTACAGAGTTTTGCTCGCCCTCTTTGGAACTGGTTGCTCTTTTATCCTAGCGGAGACTTGTGTTTGTGGGAAGAGAGACCGCGGGAGTGCTGGGGCCCGGGATCACAGCAAGACTTGGCGGGAGACGCAAGGCTTGTTGGCTGGGTCGAACCTCAGCCTTGGAGCCAAGAGGAGTTCTTCGTCAGGTTGCCCAGGATTGGGAAGGGAGCTGTACCAGATGGCCTCCTGGCCCCACAAGTTCCTTCTGGAGCCGATCAGGGTTTCCTGTCACTGTGATTCAGCAGCAGGCGTTGATGGTACCCTGCTGGGTGCCTGGCCTGGCCAAGGAGTGGCTGCTCATGGAGACGTACCAGGGGCCCCCGTTGAGCTGACTTGGTTGCCTGAAGTGAGAATGGTTAAATGGGTAATGGGTGGAAGCAAAAAGCCAAGGGAAGCAGGTCCCTGCTGGGTAGCTGGTTCGTAAGGGGCTGTGCATAGAATATATAGCAGGCGCCGGGGTGGGTGACCTTTCCAAACCTGAGTCTTTCTCCTTCTCTTCTTTCTCTCCTTTTTGTTTTGTAACAACAGTAGCTTTCACTATTCATTGCTCTTTATGAACCATACACTAAGCTCTTCCCATCCATTATTCATTTGATCTTTTCATGACTCCTATCTTCATGTTAAAAATAGGGAATCATTTTGGGAAGTGACAGAAGTGGGGCCTTGGGCAGGTCTAACTCCTTAACAATCCAAACCCTTACCCTATACCTCTACTCCATCTCTCTGTGCAGCTCTCTCTCCCTCCCTAACTCAGGGATTCTGTGAGCATTCATCCTGTATCAAGTTGGTGATGGAGTTCCCGAGACGAGGGACAATAGCCCTTCTCTTTAGGAACTCAAAATTGAATTGTGTAGGAAAAGTAGATGCCTCTGACCCTTTGAAGGTGAGGGAAAGCCCAGGACTGTGCGAGGCCCATGGGTGAGTTCCCGCCTGTGCCTGGGGCCTGGAAGTGGGTTATAAAGTTTGAGCGCAGTGGTCTTTCTTCCACGGGGAGTCTGAGCCCTTGGGGCCTTGCTGGGGTGAGCACCTTTCTCCTGGCACCGTAGAGCATGAGTTGCTGATGTGGTCCCCTTCTTCTGTGGCTGTCCTGTGGATGTGGTTTAACAAGTAGGATTGGCTAGGCACACCCCTATGCTTAAGGTCTCCTGTTTTAATTAAGCCTCCTCCCTCTGCCCTCCAAATTCTCCCTTTACAAAGGAGAAGAAAAGGGACATGTCTTGAGACCCGGCTTTGTGCCAGGCTCTGGACTGGCCATTTAAAATGTTAGTTATATCATCCTCATAAAAACTCTGTAATGGATCACGTTGTGTCTTATCCAGTGGTAGAAGAGCCCCAAGGTCAGAGAATGTCAGGTACCTTTATGTCACGTCTTTGCCCACAGCCCTCTTGTGCTTCCTTTTCTCTCTCAGAATTGATTCCACAATCCCTAAGTTCTAGAAGAAAGGCCTTCTGGAGCCTTGCCCCTGTTGGTCTTACTGACTTCACATTCCTCCCAGTTGGCCCCAGCACCCTAGCCTCCCTGCTGTCCCTTGATGGGCTGTGTTCTCCCGCCCGGGACCTTGGATTTCAGTGCCCCCTCTTGCCTCCCTCTCCCCCCTCCCCCTTCTGGGCTCTCTCCTCTTTTCGGTTAAATTTTTTCCATGTAAGTTTGATTTTGGAGGTTTTGATGGGCAAAGTGAACACATTTAGTGTATAGAATTGCCCTGAGGCTAATTTGTAACAGAAAATTGTTTGCAAAGGGATGGATTTTTTTTGTTTGAGTTAGCATAAGTAAGGCAAACAAGTCAGGGTCAAGGTCAAATACTGTTTCTGGCATTTTTTGAAGTTTCGAGGGCCAGACTCTCTAGATCTCGTGTTGTTTGGAACTCCTTTGGGCATTGGTCTTTGTACCTGAAAGAGGCTCATATTTAATTCAGCAGGCACATTTATAACAAGGTCTTATAATGATGAGACCTTGATGACTTGCTCAGAATTATTTTTTTAGATTTTAGCAGGATTAGGGGACCTCTGGCTTTGAGGTCGTCACCTCTAAGAAGTTTTTTGGTAAAACAAGCCTATTCTCTTCTGTGGCCTCCCTGCTTTGCACACTTTCAGGAGGATAGAATTTCACTTGCTAATCACTGTGGCCTTTCCTGCCGCTGATTTTATTTTTACTCTGATGTACCTGTTATTGGTCCGTTCACCATAGATTTGCTGTCATTTGCACCTCAAACGGTGACGCTGTCTCTGAGGGACTGAGTTCAGAGGATGCGTAGACCCAGATCTCTCTGCAAGGAGGTTTCCCACTTTTTCGAAGCATCTCCATGTATAGTATTTCAGAATTCATTTTCTATTTTAACTTAGGGGTGTCCTTCTACAAATCCCTGGGCATGGTCCTCTTTTGCGAGAAGCACAGAACACAAAGAACGTCTGGCGGTCAGCCTGTGGGCAGATCTTTGTGAGAAATAGAATTACATGTCTGTATTTGGGCTGCAGGACTAAAAAAAAATGCTGAAACCCCAAGGGAATATTTGCTTCTCATTCGGGTGACTGCACGCTTTTCAGATTCTGCCAAGAGAGGCTTTAATGTGTTTGCCTGCGAGCGACCCAAAGCTGTCTGCGGTGTGCTTGGTCCCCCTCGACTGACGCGTCCTTGGCTCGGTCGCTTCGGTGCTCCTTGTGACTGTCCTGTCCTCCCCTCCCCCTGGTGCCACTGCCACTCCCAGCCACCCTCCTCGTCCTCTGTCCCTGCT